>NC_088223.1:34747884-35079134 GCF_036934945.1 Oncorhynchus masou masou | reverse complement strand
TTTTTTTTCAGACACATTGGTCATTGCCAAGTAGAATCATGGGCAAATTGTTGATTAGTTGTGCCGATGCTCGTCTAGAAAAACATGTTGGAATAAATGCAGATTGCTGTTTGTCTAGATGAGACCTTGGCATTGTGCAACATCGGTGATAGTCTCCAGTTCGATAGCTTTTCACTCTGAGCACCTTTCCCAAAATCGCAACCCTTCAATAAAAACTGACAGATTGAACTACCGACCCCCTGGTAGGTATGCTGGCACTGCAGAAGCGAGCATGAGTGTGAAGCTGGCATGTTGCCCTAACACCTATTATAGAGGCCCTGTCCTTTGCCAAGGTCTCTGCTCAGAGCTTTCCCCCCTCTCCTTTCAGCCCAAATGCATTACTTTGTGAAATGGACTCAGGCTAAATTTGATCACATGGCCCCTGAGACACCAAGCCTTTCACACAGGACTTTGAGGTTAAATGGATTGAGGTTTCATTCATCTCTGAGTATGTGTTTCACTATTGGGTTGTCTGCCTGGAAATAATAAATGCAATATTAGATTATAGATTGTCCTCATTACTTATTGTGAGAAAGTGTCTCTAATAGGAACAGATTGGAACAATCAGGTTTGCCTCACTAGCACATCTGCTCATTTGAAGAGGGAGTTTGAGGAGAAGTTCAGTACTCTTGAAACTCGACAGAAAGCTGATAACTATCTCATCAAAAGTGACACGGTGAGCAGTTTGTTGTTTTTTATTCTACTTTCTGTCCAAAACCATGACTGTCTGAATAGCAGGTACTAATTATCCCTTGTTCTCTCCTTGGTCCCTGCTGGGTGCTTCAGGGAAAGAAGAGAGAGAGAAACAGATGAAGATGGCCAAGGTCAACTCCATTGAGCTAATGAGAAAACCAAGACGGCTTCTGAGCACGCTCACAGATCCACTCCAATCCCCCAAGCTCACCGGGGTTCATTAAATCAATATGTTAATGACACCAACACTACCAACTCCATGGGGGTCAGGAAAATAAGGCATATGTTAACGGTAACAGGCCTCGAAGGATCCTTCTGGAAAATTCTATCTGCTTAAGTACACACTTCAAAGGTGTGTTCAATCAGGTCCAAAATGATTGTCACCCTTGATAAAGATGGGCAAAAAATAAATAACAAAAATACTGAGCTACATTGTATGTACAAATTGGGAGATGAAATGATGTTATACTTATACAATTGATCAGAGAAAGAGATTTTGTTTAACAAGTAAAACAAAATGATTTTTAAAAGATAGGGGTCCAAATTATTGGCACCCCTGTTTTCAAAACCTTTCAATACCTCACCTAGCGAGGATAAAGGCACTGAGCCTTTTCCTAAAATGTTTTATGAGATTGGAGAACACATTGGGAGGGATCTTAGACCATTCCTCCATACAGAATCTTTCCAGATCCTTGATATACTTCGTCTGCGCTTATGGACTGTCCAGAGACAGTCCATAAGACCGAGATGGCCATCTCAAAATGTTGATTTGGGGATTGTTGTCTTGCTGGAAGATCCACTTGCGGCCAAGTATCAGCCTCCTGGTAGAGGCTGATACTTCTATTTTCTTGTTGTCAAGGTGCAAGACAATATGCTACTTGAAGGAAATGAGCATACTCTGCTCAAGACAAGAATCTCAAAATATCTGAAATTCAAGCAGTTACAGGACAGTAAGCAGGACAATCAGGACTGTACGTCCTAAATATTTCCAGTTTAGTTTCCACCTGCAAAGTGTGGCAATAGTACACCATCATTCACTGTCATCATAGCATCAAGCCACAGCTAACAGTTGTGTGACATCTAGTAGCAGTCAACCCCACAACAACACTGCCAGCCTGACAACAAATCTTTCATTTAGGCTGTTTTTGGAGATTGATAAGTACAGTACTTGTTTTATGAAGAAAGTGGTGGGAAGTGCTATACCACACCGCCCAAGCTGCCACCTGCAGGGAGCTCAATGTCAGGTATTGTGAACGTATACTGCGTTCTGGTGAACAGTATGCTAGGCGAGGCATCACACTGCTTTGGACTGACTGCAATAACAAACAACGGCTTCACATGCAGAGAATTCTGACCTGAGTTAAGCGGCGTATGAAATGTAATTCCCTTTTTATGCACTTTTCTCTCTTTGTGTATTCTGACCTTGAATTTAAGCCTCACAATAGCATGCTATTCACCCGCTGTTCGTTCGGGGTGGATATTTGATTTATTTTATTGAACTACTTAAGTTTATTTAGTAAGTATTTTCTTAACTTTATTTCTTGAACTGCATTGTTGGTTAAGGGCTTGTAAGTGAGCATTTCACTGTAAGGTCTACACCGGTTGTATTCAGCACATGTGACAAATATAATTTGATTTGATTTGATCAAATAAATTAAGGTGTGGCGGAGGGATTCAATGAGATTCAAATCTGATCTCTGGCTGGGACACTCAAGGACTTCCACATTCTTTTTTCTGAAGCAATTCCAGCGTTGCTTTGGCTATATGCTTGGAGTCATTGTCCTGTACTCTGAAGCAGGTTCTCATCAAGGTTTTGCCTGTATTTGGTTCCATCCATTGTTCCCTCAATCCTTACGAGTCTCCCAGTCCCTGCCGCTGAAAAGTATCCCCATAGCATGATGCTACCACCTATATATCCAGGGATGGTGTTACAAGGGTGATAATAATAATAATAATAATAATATATCCCATTTAGCAGACGCTTTTGTCCAAAGCGACTTACAAGTCGGCTGGGGCCACTACTTTTACATATGGGTGGTCCCAGCGGGAATCGAACCCACGACGTTTGGCGTTGCAAGCGCCATGCTCTACCGACTGAGCCACACATAGCGCTTTGCATTCATGCCAGAGTTACATTTTTATCTCATCAGACCACAGAATATTTTGCTTTCTGCTCTGAGTCTCATGTGCCTTTTCTATTTTCCAATGATGGAGACCACTGTGCTCTTGGAAACAGTCAACACTCCAGGTATTGTAATGTATTGTTGTTGTTGTCATTGTGGGGTATTGTGTGTGGATGGGTGAGAAGTGTGCAGGAAAGGCGTGTGTAAGAAATATACAGTGGGGCAAAAAAGTATTTAGTCAGCCACCAATTGTGCAAGTTCTCCCACTTAAAAAGATGAGAGAGGCCTGTAATTTTCATCATAGGTACGCTTCAACTATGACCGAAAAAATTAGAAAAAAAATCCAGAAAATCACATTGTAGGATTTTTAATGAATTTATTT
This sequence comes from Oncorhynchus masou masou, assembly GCF_036934945.1. Classification (NCBI taxonomy): domain Eukaryota; kingdom Metazoa; phylum Chordata; class Actinopteri; order Salmoniformes; family Salmonidae; genus Oncorhynchus; species Oncorhynchus masou. The sequence goes on along the minus strand of NC_088223.1, from coordinate 35,075,897 downwards.
GCAAATTATGGTGGAAAATAAGTATATAGGGCAGCAGCCTCTAAGGTGCTGGGTTGAGTATCCGTATGGTAGCCAGCTTGTGATTGCTATTTAACAGGCTGATGGCCTTGAGATAGAAGCTGTTTTCAGTCTCTCGGTTACAGCTTTGATGCACCTGTACTGACCTCGCCTTCTGGATGATAGCGGGGTGAACAGGCCGTGGCTCAGGTGGTTGATGTCCTTTTTTTGGCCTTCCTGTGACATCGGGTGCTGTAAGTGTCCTGGAGGGCAGGCAGTGTTCCTCCGGTGATGCTTTTGGCAGACCGCACCACCCTCTTGAGAACCCTGCAGTTGCGGACGTTGCAGTTGGAGGTTGCAGTTGCCTCACCAGGTGGTGATACAGCCCGATAGGATGCTCTCAATTGTGCATCTGTAAAATGTGATGGGCTATTTCAGATCGTCAGTGATGTGTACACCGAGCAACTTGAAACTTTTCACCTTCTCCACTGCGGTCCCATCGTTGTGGATAGGGAGGTGCTCCCTTTGCTTTTTCCTGAAGTCCACGATCAGCTCCTTTGTGTTGTTGACGTTGAGGGAGGGGTTATTTTCCTGGCACCACTCCGCCAGGGCCCTCACCTCCTCCCTGTAGGCTGATTACCATCATTGTTGGTAATCAGGTGGTTGTGTCGTATGCAAACGTGATGATTGAGTTGGAGGCGTGCGCTGCCACGCAGTCATGGGCGAACAGGGAGTACAGGAGGGGGCATACAGTGAATAGGAGAGAGAGAGAAAGGGGAAGAGAGTTTTGTAAGAATTTGCACTTCATGAAAGAAGGAGGCAGAGACACTTCTGATAAAAGTTTCATGAGTACAACTGACTTTGAGTGAATATTTCATGGTTCTACATCTGTTCCCGCACACTCAAAGCACGGAAGAGGCGGCTGCCGTTGCCACTGTTCCTTTCTCACCAATGTACTTATAAAGTGCTGTGCCTCACTCTTCATTCAAAACACAGCGTAATACAGAGGGATTCTACTCTTGACTGCGGACTTGATATTCCGTTCAAATCCCACAAAAGAATGAAACACTCAAACATGTCAAACTCCGTTCATAGGCGTTGTACTGTAAACTGGTATATAAAAAAAAGAAGATCAATATCAGCTCGAGTTACCATTTTTATTTACTAATCAAACCACTCAGATGAACTTGTTCCAAAATATCTGCATACACCTTAATGGAATGGGCATGTGTTCTTAAGAGTCCCCTTCAGGAAAAGCCTATACAGTAAAACACAAACATGCTATTCCACACAAGTCACCAAGGTAATAGCTTGGATTGTCTTTCTCTACAGAGGAATCCAATCCTAAACCAGGTTAAATATTGAGTGCATGGTAACATTATGTTATACATGTGCACCCCTCCTCATACCCCTCTAGCAGAGGTCCCGTCTGGAGATAAGTGAAGCATTATTCACAGTATGAATAATAAAACATGATTGTTATTGCCAAATGTGTCTTTCCAAAAATAAACAGCAGTGATGATTTACATCTGCCCAACAGTAAGGTACTGACTTACGTAAAACAAGCAAACAACCAATGCATTCACTACAACTTTCAATGGCCTACTGTTTGCGCACCTCGTGATGTCAATGACCTCTGGGTGTTGAAATCTCAAGTCAACCAAATGACCCTTTCCTCATGACCTACACCAATTCAGAAAATTCATATTTAAATATGGGCCATGGCCATTAATCCAAAATTATCCCAAGAGCACCTCTGCATTGACAACAAATCCTTAAACGCTTGCTTAAAATTACACCCCTCAAAATGAATAGTCTCACTGGCTGAAGCAGAGTCCCCCCTCTTCCCCTTTAAAAGGAATTGGTAAAAGTGGGTCTGAACCATGAAAAGGGACCCAGTACAGAGGTGTCTACTTCTTCTTATCTTTCAAAGGCCAGATAGAAAGAAAATGACACCCACTGTTCTCTTTTAACCCCCTCCCCTCTTCCAGCCATTTTCAGATGAAATATTAAATGATGCCTTTTGTGGTGAACCGCCTTAAGAAAGCTCTCTCAATATTTTGAAGGGGGGACTGGCGGAACTAATAAAGATAATCAGTCTCTTGTGTGCAAGACTCCTCCCTGAAATACATAGAAAAAGTTTGAGTTGTGGGGGGGGCAAGGAAAATGAGGGACGATATTACATTTAGGATGTCATGCTTTTAACAGACAGAATATAGGCATCTTCCCAAGCGATGAGACCAGAGAGATTCTACTTGATGATGGACAGCAATAAAGGAGATCTTACTACACTCAGGTACATCCTGTACTGCATGTCAACTTATGTGCCGCTATGGTTTCTTTGGTTCTATCTGTTGAGGCCAAACGGAAACACCAGCTAGGGTCATGTTTGCCGTCTCTGTGATGATGAAAGGAAACCGCAACATGGGGTGGTTGCTAACTGATCTCAGGTGGTGCCAATAGGGTGGTCCTTGGAGACTGTCCGTCGGCCCAGAACAATCAACACATATTTTTTTTCAAATCACCACGCTTTTAGAAAAAAGGGTTTCAAAAATGGTTCTAGGGCTATCCCCATAGTTTAACCCCTTTTGATTTCAGGTTGAACCCTTTTTGGTTCCATGTAGAACTCTTTTGGGTTCCATGTAGAAGGGTCCTACCTGGAACCAAAAGGGCTTCTTCAAAGGGTTCTCCTACAGGGACAGCCAAAGAACCCTTTTTGTTTCTAGATAGCACCTGTGTTACTAAAGGGTGTATGTTAAGATTTCTCTGGGGAGGAAAATGAGAACCAATGAAATATTGGGTTAGAGGTGGATTTCTGCACATGAATGGTTTCTAATATGCCCTCACCACATGAGCTCAGAGACTACATGCTCCTTTAACAAACATTATGCATTATATTATACACTGTTTTGGATTGATCCCAATCATAACGTATCCTCTCCGAACAATACATTGATATGTTCCACACCTGTCACTCATGTCCTGAGAGCAATGGACACTATAGGCACCGGTGACCTCATGACCTCAACATAAACACCACAGCTGTAAGCTTTCCTAATCAGGGGGGGGGGGGTATATCAAATCAAATCAAATTTTATTTGTCACATACACATGGTTAGCAGATGTTAATGCGAGTGTAGCGAAATGCTTGTGCTTCTAGTTCCAACAATGCAGTAATAACCAACAAGTATTCTAACTAACAATTCCTAAACTACTGTCTTATACACAGTGTAAGGGGATAAAGAATATGTACATAAGGATATATGAATGAGTGATGGTACAGAGCAGCATAGGCAAGATACAGTAGATGGTATCGAGTACAGTATATACATATGAGATGAGTATGTAAACAAAGTGGCATAGTTAAAGTGGCTAGTGATACATGTATTACATAAGTTACATGCAGTCGATGATATAGAGTACAGTATATACGTATGCATATGAGATGAATAATGTAGGGTAAGTAACATTATATAAGGTAGCATTGTTTAAAGTGGCTAGTGATATATTTACATCATTTCCTATCAATTCCCATTATTAAAGTGGCTGGAGTTGAGTCAGTGTCAGTGTGTTGGCAGCAGCCACTCAATGTTAGTGGTGGCTGTTTAACAGTCTGATGGCCTTGAGATAGAAGCTGTTTTTCAGTCTCTCGGTCCCAGCTTTGATGCACCTGTACTGACCTCGCCTTCTGGATGATAGCGGGGTGAACAGGCAGTGGCTCGGGTGGTTGATGTCCTTGATGATCTTTATGGCCTTCCTGTAACATTGGGTGGTGTAGGTGTCCTGGAGGGCAGGTAGTTTGCCCCCGGTGATGCGGTGTGCAGACCTCACTACCCTCTGGAGAGCCTTACGGTTGAGGGCGGAGCAGTTGCCGTACCAGGCGGTGATACAGCCCGCCAGGATGCTCTCGATTGTGCATCTGTAGAAGTTTGTGAGTGCTTTTGGTGACAAGCCGAATTTCTTCAGCCTCCTGAGGTTGAAGAGGCGCTGCTGCGCCTTCTTCACGATGCTGTCTGTGTGAGTGGACCAATTCAGTTTGTCTGTGATGTGTATGCCGAGGAACTTAAAACTTGCTACTCTCTCCACTACTGTTCCATCGATGTGGATAGGGGGGTGTATTGTCTGAAAGACAGAGAAACAGGGGATGGTACTGGTTCGAGAGTCCCATTGATAGCAAATCCGCGATCAGAGGTCATCCATTTTATTATGAAGGAAAGTGGTGGCAATTTTTCTCTTTGTCTTAGTCTCACCAGGACACCTGCTTTCCAGCCTCACTTTAGCCAGTGCTTCGTCTTGGGTAGCCAGAGGATTGGATCGGAGGTACACAAAGAGTCCAGGGCAGATGAGATAAAGTCGACGTTAAAGCCAGAATTAAGGTCAGTAACTGCCGATCTAATGTTCAAAAGTTTTTGCCCATCATAGGAAGTGATAGAGGATACATTTCATACAAAAGAAATAAAGATAAATGACAAAAGAATCAACAACAAAAATATAGTTCGGAGCACGCATGAAAGCAGCCATACAGTACGGCGCCATCTTCATAAAGGTGTCTTCAGCTAGTGCACATAATGTAATTACTGTCACAGCATAGCCACGGGAAGTAGTTTGGGGGGGCGACAATGCAGAAGAAAATAAATCCTTGCATTGATGACGTCTATATCGGTCTGCAAATACAGAACTAGTAAAAGCCCTGATCTGTTTCACATGTCTTTGTGCTTGTCTCCACCCCCCTCCAGGTGTCGCTCATCTTCCCCATTATCCCCAGTGTATTTACACCTGTGTTCCCTGTTTGTCTGTTGCCAGTTCGCCTTGTCTTGTCAAGCCTACCAGCATGTTTTTCCGTGCTCCTGTTTTCCCTAGTCTCTGTTTTCTAGCCCTCCCGGGTTCCAACCTGTTCTGCCTGCCCTGACACTGAGCCCGCCTGCCTGTCCATTCAGCATGCCCTGACATCGAGCCTGCCTGCCCCCCTCTACCTTTCTTAATTAACTTCTGCCTGTCCTCAACCTGCCTATTGCCTGCCCCTTCTATTCTAATAAATATCAGAGACTCAAACCATCTTCCTCCTGTGTCTGCATCTGGGTCTCGGCCTGTGTTGTTATAGTACAAACTGGCAATGACTGACCCAGCAGACTCTTACCAGCTCCGCAACGCTGTCTCCCTGCAGGGAACCACCATTGAAAAACTCCCTAAATAGCCTTAACAAAAAGGATCAATGGATGTCTGCGGGAGCGAAGGAGGGAGAGGAGGTCTGTTTTCGGCCCCATTCGTTCATCCACGGCTGCTTGCTCACCGCCGAAGAACCCCGGAAGTCCCTGACGCCTGCATTTTCGAAGGGATCTGAATGCACCCGGGTCCCCGCGGGAACGAGCGACTTATTTTCTACTGTGCCTTAGCAAAGGGGCAGAACTAGGTTGTCACCTCATCAACAACTACAGAGGCTTAACTCCAACAGTTGCCTGTATTGTGATGCTACAGGGCATTACAAATACGCCTGTCCAGAAAAGACCAGACTCATCAGCTAGGTTTCTAACTGCCATTACTCATACTCTCTTCCATATATCCTGCTGTGGGGTGACCAGTCTAAATCTCTCCGAGTACTCATTGAGTCTGGAGCTGATGACAGTTTTATGGACGTTACTCTGATATCGGAGCTGTGTATCTCCACACAACTCCTCTCCGTTCCCACGGACGCCAGAGCACTGGACGGACGCACCATAGGCAGGGTCACTCATAGTACGGTGCCCATTAACCTGCATGTATCAGGCACTCACAGTGAGTCCATACAGCTTCTTATTGAATCTCCCGATGTTCCTGTTGTTTAGGGATTCTCATGGCTCCAGAGGCACAACCCCGTTATTGACTGGACCACTGGTCCTATCCTGGGTTGGAGCCCGTTCTGCCTCTCACATTACCTTAAGGTGGTGCAGCCTACCCTGGGACGTCCTTCTGCGGGCTCTGGTAAAGCCTCTGATTTCTCAGGCTTTCCCACGGAATACCAGGACCTCCTGGAGGTGTTCAGGAAGGCTTGCATCTCCTCCCTCCCTCCTCATTGTCCCTATGATTGCGTTATTGAATTCCTCATGGGCACAACAATGCCTCGGGACGGCTATATTCCCTGTCTGGCCCTGAGACCAAGTCCATGGAGGAGTACATTGAGTACTCTCTGGCTGCTGGGAGCATTCGTCCTTCTGCTTCCCCTACCAGCGCAAGGTTCTTCTTTGTGGAAAAAAGGGACAAAACCCTGCGTCCATGTATCGACTACCGGGGCCTCAATGACATCACGGTGAAGAGTCGCTACCCTCTACCACTCCTCTCCTCTGCTTTCGAACCTCTCCAGCGGGCAACCATCTTTTCCAAGTTGGACCTTTGGAAAGCCTACCACTTAGTGAAGAGGCGATTTCGGGATACTGGCCTTCTAGGCAGAGTTCCTCTGTCCAGTGTCTTTGTTCTTTTGCCCATCTTAATCTTTTATTTTTATTGGCCAGTCTGAGATATGGCTTTTCCTTGCAACTCTGCCTAGAAGGCCAACATCGCCTCTTCACTGTTGACATTTAGACTGGTGTTTTACCGGTACTATTTAATGAAGCTGCCAGTTGAGGACTTGTTAGGCGTCTGTTTTTCAAACTAGACACTCTAATGTACTTGTCCTCTTGCTCAGTTGTTCCCTCGGGGCCTCCCACTCCTCTTTCTATTCTGGTTAGAGGCAGTTTGTGCTGTTCTGTTCTGTGAGTAGTACACAGCGTTGTAGGAGATCTTCAGTTTCTTGGCAATTTCTCGCATGGAATAGCCTTCATTTATCAGAACAACAAGAGACTGACGAGTTTCAGAAGAAAGTTATTTTTTTCTTGCCATTTCGAACCTATAAACAAACCCCTAAATGCTGATGCACCAGATACTCAACTAGTCTAAAGAAGGCCAGTTTTATTGCTTCTTTAATCAGAACAACAGTTTGCAGCTGTGCTAACATAATTGCAAAAGGGTTTTCTAATGATCAATTATCCCTTTAAAATGATAAACTTAGTTAACACAATGTGCCATTGGAACACAGGAGTGATGGTTGCTGAAAATGAGCCTCTGTATGCCTATGTAGATATTCCATAAGAAATCTGCCGTTTCCAGCTACAATAGTCATTTACAACATTAACAATGTCTACACTGTATTTCTGATCAATTTGATGTTACCGTTCAAACATTTGAACGGTAATGAACGGTAAATTAACTATGTTATTGCTAGTCCCGTCGAACGCTGTAGGCCTACTGTGCAATGTGTAAACGAACAAACACCAGAGTCTGGTATTCATGTAATTTAATTAGAATGTATATATGTATATTTATTTTGTTTGGTATTGCCAACCAGTCTACTCATCACAGGTGCGAGTCATCTTCACGGCTTTAGCACAAATTGTGCACCTCTCGTTAATTGGTTTCTCCCGTTTCGGGGGTGTTTTCATTGTCCATCAGAAACGTTAATAATCCATTAACATCATTCCCAGTGGAGCCTAATACAACTGTGCATTAGGAATTGACCTGTTTAAAGATGTGAAGGTTTATACTAGGTTAGGGCAGATCCTTTTTCAGTTAGGAAGAGTTGCTTGTATATAGGGGTCGTTCGTATATTTAAAGTGTTGTCAGACTGTCTGTTAATAAATTCAGACTATTTCCCTCTCTGAGTTTTCAGAGCACACACTGGACACTCTGGCTCAGAAGTAGGGTAGAGCTGAGCATTCTGACCTCACAGATTCAGTTTCAGATAAACTTTATTAGCATGAATGACAAAGCCACCATTGCTAAAGGGAAGTGACATAATGCCACGAACAATAACATGTTTTTATATATAATAAATCATAATAATAATGATATTAATAGTGATGGTTATTTGAGAAAGGGGACAATATATATATTGTGGCAAAGAAGGGGGTCGAGTGGTAAATGGCAGATATGTGAGAGCAGAACTAATAAACGGGCTCTGCCCGATCACTAAAATGGCCACCCCTGTCAGAACTACAGATCACAAAATGGCCGACCACCAAAACTACAAGTCCCAGAAGCAAGGGGAACCCTCAGAAGGTGGAGCCAACCCACAGATAAAGGGTCAAGAAAAACCAGGAAGAGGAGAAGAGAGTGCTGGAAGGATCTATGAACAATAGAGAAAGAGACAATAGAGATTGGCTGGATTTACCGTGTATGTTTTTTGGACTTACCTGTTGGCGTTTGGACCTGGACCTACCGAGAACCCAATTCGTGTACCGAACCCTGCTATCCTTGACCTCGCCTACGGCCTGGGTGGACCAGGACGAAGAAACAAACACACAGGTACTGTCCTGTTCGAAAGAACTCTCATTCTTGGGTGATTTGGTGACAGTTTGTGACAAACACTCCTAACCTTGAAGAGGTTTGCCAGACGTGGTGGAGGATGCGGGCAAGGACTAACCATACCACTGGTTAGGTAGAAGAAAAAGAAAAATGTTCAGTTAGCACTCCAAAGGGGAGTCAGGTTTTTTTTGTGGCTTTGTTTGGTTAGGACAGTTTCTCAGGAAAATGAGTATGGAGGGAGCCATACAGGCCCTGTTACAAGCGGCGGCCGCCCAACAAGAGGCAACTAGAGCTCAACAAATAGCTCATCAGGATGCAATGCGAATGTATCAGGACACGTTACAGGTCCAGCACCGCACCAACCAGCTGCTCAGAGAAGAGCAAGAGAGAAACACCCGGGAGTTAAGAGAAGGCCTAAAGGGGCTAGCGGACCAAATTGGGGCTCAATTACCAGCTGCAAATACCCAGAGGAGAGCCAATCATTTTCTTCAAAAAATGACAGCGCAGGATGATGTGGAAGCATATCTTACCACCTTCGAAAGGACGGCAGAGAGGGAGAAGTGGCCGAAAGAAGAATGGGCAGGGCTTTTGGCACCATATCTGGCAGGGGACGCTCAAAAAGCGTATTTCGACCTGGAGTTGAAAGATGCACAGGATTACGATAAACTAAAGGGAGAGATCCTGACTAGACTGGGAGTGACCAATACCGTGAGGGCACACCGCTTCCACCAGTGGTCCTACCGACCGGGACAACCCCCACGAACACAGATGTTCGACTTGATTCACCTGGCACGGAAATGGTTGCGACCAGAGACCCGGTCATCCGCCGAGATCGTCGAGACCATCGTACTCAACCAGTTTCAGCGAGGTCTACCCCAAGAAGTGAGACGATGGGTTGGCCAGAACGAGGTACTTTCCGCCGACCATCTTGTGGGCCTGGTTGAACGGTATTGTATTGCAGGAACAGCTGAGCAGGCACAGGAGGAAAGATTCCCGTTCCCCAGGCATGGGCAAACCAGCGGACAGGGTAAGGCTGTCCCAGCATATAGAGGGGGAAGAGAGCAGCGTGGGGCCATGAGGAAAGAATCAGAATCAGGCCGAGACACTAAGGGAAAAACGGAAACCGGGACTGGGTGTCGAGGGGTCTCCCCCGAACCCCTATTATCTGTTACAATTGTAATCAACCAGGACATATTGCAGCCTACTGCCCTATTAAAGAAGAGCCAATGCAATGTAACCTCGGTGAAAATGAAGATGATATACGGTATGCATGTCCTGTTGTAACCACTGTACTTGAAAGATCAAGAAACAAACATATGTGCAGGGTGAAGGTTGAAGGGAAAGAGGTTGAAGCACTGCTGGATTCCGGCAGTATGCTAACCCTGGTCGTTGCAAGCCTAGTGCCGAATCATAAACTGGATACAAGACAGGATATCAGTGTTACATGCATTCATGGGGATACCCGTCTGTACCCCACGGCCTTAGTGAGCATACAAACAGAGGACGGTCTGCTGGATTATGAGGTCGGTGTGGTCCCAAAGATGCCATATGATGTAATATTGGGTAGAGACTTTCCTAACTTTGCGAAGTTAGGCCACAAGAATGGCATATTTGAGAAGCCAACAACCCTGACCAAGCAGGAAGAAGCATGGGGCCTTCAACCAAAGCCAGGAAAAGAGGTCTCCCAGGGGACAACATCACAAGTGCTAGTAGGGGAGGAGGAGGATGAAGTGGCAAACCTCGCTGATAACGAACAGCCCGGTACTAGTGGGGCTGGGGTCGGTCTGAATCCAGAGGACGACGATCTAGAACCCGCAGACCTGGCAGGTTCCTTGACTAATTTTGGGACGGCCCAAAACCAGGATCCAACCCTGCAGCAAGCCAGAGCAGATGTGCAGGTCGTAGATGGTACTCCCATAAATGTTGGTATGATGCCTAATAGTTTTCCCCACTTCATCATGAAAAGGGGTTTGGTGTACAGAGTCTCGAAAATAGGGGTTGATGTGGTGGAACAGTTGTTGGTTCCCACTCAGTACCGGAGGACAGTACTGGATCTAGCTCATGGGCACATTCTGGGTGGACACCTTGGTATCGATAAAACCCGAGACCCGGATTGTAAGGAGGTTTTACTGGCCAGGAATTCAAGCTGAAGTGGCTCGGCATTGTGGAGAGTGCCCGGAGTGCCAGTTAACAGCTCCCCGACCAGCTGTTAGAAGCCCGTTAGTGCCACTCCCCATAATTGAAACACCATTTGAGAGGATAGCGATGGATTTAGTGGGCCCACTACCCAAATCCGCCAGATGGCACCAATACATTCTGGTCATTCTAGATTATGCCACTCGCTACCCAGAAGCCATTCCCCTTCGGACGATGGCTTCCAAGAATATTGCAAAGGAATTAGTGCTCTTGATCACCAGGGTAAGGGTTCCAAAGGAGATCCTTACCGACCAGGGGACCCCTTTATGTCCCGAATTATGGCGGACCTTTGTAAACTGTGGCAGGTGAAACAGTTGAGGACATCGGTTTACCATCCTCAGACGGACGGGCTGGTCGAGAGATTCAACCGGACCCTGAAGTCAATGCTCAGGAAGGTAATCGATAAGGATGGGAAGAACTGGGATTGCATGTTGCCGTATCTGATTTTGCCATTAGAGAGGTTCCTCAAGCCTCGCTGGGGTTTTCTCCCTTTGAGCTGGTATATGGGAGGCATCCCCGGGGAATCTTAGACATCGCCCGGGAAACCTGGGAGCACCAATCCACCCCGTATATTAGTGTCATAGAGCACGTCACGGCAATGCAAGACAGGATAGCCACAGTCATGCCCATCGTCAGAGAGCACATGAGACAAGCACAGGAGCACCAGCGGCACACTTATAACCGGCAGGCTACCCTGAGGGAATTTCAACCGGGAGATAAGGTGTTAGTGCTGATCCCCACGGTAGAGTGTAAACTACTGGCCACATGGAAAGGACCATATGATGTACTGGAGAGAATAGGAGAAGTCAATTATCGGATCCGACAGCCAGGTCGACGGCCCCAGGAACAGATTTATCACATAAATCTGTTAAAATCATGGAGAGAGAGAGAAACACTAATGGTCACATACCCCACACACACTCAGGAGACAGCCGAAATAAATATCTCACCCACTCTGTCCCCAGCACAAGTACAGGAAGTAAAGACCCTGATCCAGAAGAACAGAGATGTGTTTTCAGAGGTACCTGGCCGAACTGAGGTTACGGCTCATAATATCGTTTCCCTACCAGGGAGAAAAGTGAGTATGAGGCCATATCGGGTACCCGAGGCTCGACGGGCCGCGATTAGAGCAGAGGCGGAGAAAATGTTGACAGCTGGAGTGATCGAAGAGTCACATAGTGAGTGGTCTAGCCCAATTGTGATGGTCTCCAAGCCCAATGGGTCTTTGCGGTTCTGTAACGACTTTCGGAAGGTAAATGAAATCTCCAAGTTTGATGCCTACCCCATGCCCCGAGTAGATGAACTACTGGAGAAAATTGGTAATGCTCGGTACATTACGACTCTTGATCTGACAAAAGGGTACTGGCAAATTCCTCTGACCCCCAGGGCCAAAGAAAAGACAGCCTTTGCAACACCTGACGGTTTGTTTCAATACACCGTCATGCCATTCGGCTTACACGGGTCCCCAGCCACCTTTCAACGGCTCATGGACAAAGTCCTAAAACCGCACAAAGCATATGCCGCAGCTTATTTAGATGACGTGGGGATCTACAGCCCAGATTGGGAATCCCACTTACCCCGGGTACAGGCAGTGTTAGACGCCCTTAGAAAGGCAGGGCTCACGGCAAACCCTGCCAAGTGTTATGTGGGGTTAGAGGAAACAGAGTATCTGGGATACACTGTGGGAAGAGGGTTAATCAAACCCCAACATAAGAAGGTGAAGGCAATTAGAGAATGGCCGAAACCAGTAAATAAGAAGCAGGTTCGAGCCTTCCTAGGGCTGACGGGTTACTACCGGAAGTTCATCCCAAGTTATACCACAGTGGCCGCCCCACTTACCAACATGACTAGAGCCAGAGGGCCAAACATGGTCAAATGGGATGAAAGGGCCACCAAAGCATTTAGGACATTACAGGAGGCTCTCTGCTGTAATCCAGTGCTGGTGGTACCAGACTTTGAGAGAGAGTTTATGGTTCAGACGGATGCCTCAGAGGTCGGCTTGGGAGCAGTGCTATCCCAAGAGGTAGAAGAGGTGGAACACCCCATCCTGTTTTTAAGCAGGAAGCTGGAACCACGGGAAACCAACTACTCAGTCGTTGAGAAAGAGGCGCTGGCAGTAAAGTGGGCTCTAGAAAGCCTGAAATACTACCTGCTGGGGCGCCACTTCACCCTCATCAGTGACCATGCCCTACTCACCTGGATGCATAGGGCTAAAGAGAAGAACGCTCGGGTGATGCGGTGGTTTTGAGTCTCCAACTGTTTCATTTTGACTTGAAACACAGAGCAGGGAAGGAAATGGGAAACGTGGATGGGTTATCCCGCATGCACGCATATTTTGTTGCGGTAGCCCGACCTAGGGGGTCGGATCTAGGGGGAGAGATGGGTGGCAAAGAAGGGGGTCGAGTGGTAAATGGCAGATATGTGAGAGCAGAACTAATAAACGGGCTCTGCCCGATCACTAAAATGGCCACCCCTGTCAGAACTACAGATCACAAAATGGCCGACCACCAAAACTACAAGTCCCAGAAGCAAGGGGAACCCTCAGAAGGTGGAGCCAACCCACAGATAAAGGGTCAAGAAAACCAGGAAGAGGAGAAGAGAGTGCTGGAAGGATCTATGAACAATAGAGAAAGAGACAATAGGGATTGGCTGGTTTTACCGTGTATGAGCTGGACTGTTTTGGACTTACCTGTTGGCGTTTGGACCTGGACCTACCGAGAACCCGATTCGTGTACCGAACCCTGCTATCCTTGACCTCGCCTACGGCCTGGGTGGACCAGGACGAAGAAACAAACACACAGGTACTGTCCTGTTCGAAAGAACTCTCATTCTTGGGTGATTTGGTGACAGTTTACCACTTAGTTTGTGACAAACGCTCCTAACCTTGAAGAGGTTTGCCACAATATATATATATATATATATATATATATACAGTGCATTCAGAGAGTATTTAGACCCCTTGACTTTTCCCACATTTCATTCATTTACATCCTTATTCTAAAATTGATTAAATCGTTTTTTTCCCCTCATCAATCTACACACAATACCCCATAATGACAAAGCAAAGCAGGTTTTTAGACATTTTTGCAAATGTATAAAAAAAAAAAACTTGAATATTACATTTGTATTCAGACCCTTTACTCAGTACTTGTTGAAGCACCTTTCTCAGTGATTACAGCCTCGTGTCTTCTTGGGTATGACGCGACAACCTTGGCCCACCTGTATTTGGGGAGTTTCTCCCATTCCTATCTGCAGATCCTCTCAATCTCTTTCAGGTTGGATGGGGAGCGTTGCTGCACAGCTATTTTCAGATCTCTCCAGAAATGTTAGATCGGGTTCAAGTCCAGGCTCTGGCTGGGCCACTCATGGACATTCAGAGACTTGTCTCGAAGCCACTCCTGCATTGTCTTGGCTGTGTGCTAAACCTTCGCCTCAGTCTGAGGTCCTGAGCGCTCTGGAGCAGGTTTTCATCAAGGATCTCTCTGTACTTTGTTCCGTTCCATTTTACCTCGATCCTGACTAGTCTCACAGTTACTGCCTCTGAAAACATCCCCACAACATGATGCTGCAACCACCATTCTTCACCGTAGGGATGGTGACAGGTTTCTTCCAAATGTGCCGCTTGGCATTCAGGCCAAAGAGATCAATCTTGGTTTCATCAGACCAGAGAATCTTGTTTCTCATGGTCCGAGAGTCTTTAGGTGCCTTTTGGCAAACTCCAAGCAGGCTGTCATGTGCCTTTTACTGAGGAGTGGCTTCCGTCTGGCCACTCTACCATAAAGGCATGAATGGTGGAATGCTGCAGAGATGGTTGTCCTTCCGGAAGGTTCTCCCATCTCCACTGAGGAACTCTAGAGCTCTTTCAAAGTGACCATCAGGTTCTTGGTCAACTGTCAGGTTCTTGCTCAACTTCCACTATTGACAGGTTCCACATAGACAGGTGTGTGTCTTCCCAAATCATGTCCAATCAATTGAATTTACCACAAGTGGACTCCAATCAAGCTGTAGAAACATCTCAAGGATGATCAATGGAAACCGGAAATACCTGAGCTCAATTTCGAGTCACATAGCAAAGGGTCTGAATACTTATGTAAATAAGGTATTTCAGATTTTTTTTAAATAAATTTGCAACAAATTCTAAAAACCTGTTTTTGCTTTGTCGTTATGGGCTATTGTGTGTAGATTGCTGAGATTTTTTTCTTATATACTCCATTTTAGAATAAGGCTGTAACGTAACAAAATGTGGAAAAAGTATAGGGGTGTGAATACTTTCCAAAGGCACTGTATACAGTGGGGGAAAAAGGTATTTGATCCCCTGCTGATTTTGTACGTTTGCCCACTGACAAAGACATGATCAGTCTATAATCTTAATCACATCAACTGTTGTCACCTTCTCACCAAGCTGCTTGGCGATGGTCTTGTAGCCCATTCCAGCCTTGTGTAGGTCTACAATCTTGTCCCTGACATCCTTGGAGAGCTCTTTGGTCTTGGCCATGGTGGAGTGTTTGGAATCTGATTGATTGATTGCTTCTGTGGACAGGGGTCTTTTATACAGGTAAAAAACTGAGATTAGGAGCACTCTCTTTAAGAGTGTGCTCCTAATCTCAGCTCGTTACATGTATAAAAGACACCTGGGAGGCAGAAATCTGATTGAGAGGGGGTCAAATGCTTATTTCCCTCATTAAAATGCAAATCAATTTATAACATTTTTGACATGCATTTTCTGGATTTTTTGTTTTGTTTTTCTGTCTCTCATTGTTCAAATAAACCTACCATTAAAATTATAGACTGATCATTTCTTTGTCAGTGGGCAAACGTACAAAATCAGCAGGGGATCAAATATTTTTTTCGCTCATTGTATATTCAAATTTTGTTTTATATATGGAAATTAAATTAAGAAATAAAAATAGGAATATTAATGTGACAAACTTAAAGCATTTTGCTTTGATAAGTAAGCAAACAAAGTGTGTGCAAACAAAAGTGCAAGCACATGCAAGCACACACTACCTCAACAATCTCATGGGTGAGTTGAGGAAACTTTGCTATTGGCCAATTGATTATTTGAAACAAGTTAAGTATTTTTGTCAACTGCTTTTTCCATGATTTTTCATTATTTGTATATTTTGTAAATATCCTCAGGATACAGTCTTTATCATCACCTACAGCACTGAAAATACCACATATTTTTGCACCTTGATTCTCTGACTAGGTCTAAACTGTTTCTGCTCCACACCAACTAAATAGGCTGCCCGGCTCCTGGAGATAGGCGGTTGTGTTTTATTAGAGCAAAATGCATTTACAAATCGATGTTCTGGGGGAAAAAAACAGACATTTTGAATAGCATTAGGCCTATTAACCGCTGTAGTAGATCCAATCACACTAATGCCGAGAGGGAAATAAGGAGAGAGACAAGATAACGATGGAAAGGCTGAGGTAAGTAATCAGTAGTGTACCGTTTCCTGTAGTATGAAGTGAGTGAGCCAGAAGAGGGACGTAATATGAAAGGTGGGCGGTGGAAAACAGAAGAGTGCTTCAAAATGAAGAAAAACACAAGCTAAAAATATGAACGGTTGTGGCAAATGGTGTTTCGTCAGTCTATATTTTTTCCACTTTCCGGTGTCACAAGACCAAACTGGCAAGGTACAGCAATACATAATACAACAATGTGAGGGGACATGGACAGGAATTGGTAGATATTCAGGGGAATGTTGTAACATTTCAAAAATGTGTTCTCGCTCTCAGTTTTTGTCAGAGCACTGTGCTCACAGCACCGTCCTGCTTTCCTTACTGTGTGTATCAGTGTTGGTGATCAGGTGTCTTTTCTCTGCGGTGGCGATGAGCCCAGGAGCACTGATCTGTGACTGGTTCAGCTCTACCACGGACACCAGAGACAAGGGGTGAGTGATGATAACAGAGAATATGGTGCTGCATGCAGCCAGCGAGTTTTCTCCCCTATCCTTATCCGCGCACCAGGCATTACTATACTTATCCGCGCACCAGGCATTACTATCCTTATCCGCGCACCAGGCATTACTATACTTATCCGCGCACCAGGCATTACTATACTTATCCGCGCACCAGGCATTACTATCCTTATCCGCGCACCAGGCATTACTATACTTATCCGCGCACCAGGCATTACTATCCTTATCCGCGCACCAAGCATTACTATCCTTATCCGCGCACCAGGCATTACTATCCTTATCCGCGCACCAGGCATTACTATCCTTATCAGCGCACCAGGCATTACTGACCATGTCAGCCATCGCTGTGGAAACAATGCCCTTTTTTTCTTCCACCTGCATCCAGGATTGTTTTTGTGGGACATTTCCTTCCTTCCTTCCTTGTCTGGAGGAAAGATGTCTTTCCCTGTCGGCAGTTGCAGCAGTGTGCTGCTTTACTGCTGCAGGATAGACTACTCCAGATACAATCTCTGTAATTCCATCATTAAATTGGTGGAACAGCTATGGCTTTCTATTTCAAATAAAACTTGCTTTGTTGCAATAAGGCTTCCCAAGTACTGTTATGGTATATCCTACACTGCTTCGCGGTGTTATGGTAAGCACATTCTAAGATGGCAAAGATTGAACAGTTTCCCTCAGAGAACTCTGATGCTGTCCCAGAAACATTCTGACAAGTGATTGCCCATGACCCCTGACATCCTGGCCTCGTTGAAGGAGGAAGGAACTTGGAATTATATTCAGTGCCATGGCATGCCTCTGAAAGAATGATCACAAATTGCAGGGGGTTGGATGATAGCAAAGGTGCTGTTTGCAAATGTCCAGAAGTTCACACGTCTGGTGATAAGGCCAGGCTTGAGGAGACACAGAGCAGGAAACTAAACAGGACAGAGGATGCTAGGTAAAGAATTGGAGGAAGTGAGATGAGAATTTGATGGTGGCCTGCTACCGGGGGACACGCCGAAGGGCAAAAAAACAAAAGCATGCTTATACATCATAAGGAGATTGGGGACGTGCCAATATGCTCAAAACAAGAAGGGAGGAAGCAGGCGAATAAGAGAGAAATATACTTTTTTTAATGTTTGTGGTAATGGAGAACCCTGTGTTTTCATGTAGGCTATCAGCTATGAAAGGTTCAGACAAAATGCTAAGAGAATGTTCACTGGAATTGTTCTAATCACTCAAGGAATTTCCCTGGAATGAGTATACTAACTGTCTCCAGATGGAACTTTCTCAAAATAATTTGAAAACTTGAGGAATAGACCAAGGATATTGTCAAATCTCAAAGTCTGTGGCCTTGGGTGCATGTTTTCCTCGTCATAGCTGAAGTTCCTCAACTGTGTCTGTCTTTCCTCAAGTTCTTTAGCGCTTTCGAGTTTCCCTTGAGCATTCAAAGTCACTGTCACTCAAAAGCTTAGTCATTTATCTTAATGAACACATCTCCTGCCTCACTCTCTCTCTCCAGGGACCTATCATCGCTATCATCTTCCCACGAGGCATCAAAGTTTGCCAGTAATGTCTTTTAAAGCTTCCTTTCATATGTAAACACTGAGGGAGCGTAAATAGCATCTTTGCTTCCCTCTGCCTAACTGATTCCTCCCTCCAGACTTCTTCCTGTTGACACCCATTCTCGCTTTGTTGGTGGGGATCTTGAGGCGGAATGATTATGCTCCTTATCAAACAGACGAGACACTGTGAGTAATCTGGTGTCAGATTCGTGACACGCTGCATGGAAGTGAAATCAAAGCCTTCTTTTAGGCTCCCCCTACACGCTCCCTCTTCGGGTTCCCAAACAAACATCTCAGTTATCAATTAAGAAGGAGCACATCGTCAGGGATGTTCAAAGCCCAAAATGAGTCTGTGGCTAGCACCGCTGTCGTGTTTGAAGGGATGGGAAAAATAGGAATGACGGGGGAGGAGGAGAAGGAGGCGAGAGCTGCCGTGGTGGTAGAGCCAACTCCCTCTCGCCTCGCATGAACACAAGCGCCTCTGGTGAGGCAGTGGCTGACGGGACATTTCCACAGCCCTGAAAAACCTAATCTGTTTCATAAAGAGAGGAAGTGTGAGGGAGAAAAGAAAGGACACGTGGAGATGTGAAGCCAAACACCTGAAACTGTCAGAGCCTCACTGCAGTCACACCGGTTATGTGGAGCTGGAACCGTCAATGTTCAGTTGTGTCAATCTGCTCCAAACCCTTTTTTCAGTATGCAGCCCAGCTACAGCAAACAAACTGCAAGCTTTAAATGGTATCATCTGTTTCAACTCACACATTTAATATCAGATTAATTCTGACTGATCAGCTTGTTCAAACAGTTTTTAGGCAATGCAGAATGCTATCACTTGTCTTGGCTATTTGTTGACATTATTTTGGAAAGAACTTACTCAATCGATTCATTGCATGAATGAGTTGTAGCCTTCAGGCCTTAAGAATGAGTCTGCTTCAGTATGACTCAGTCATAAACCATAAGTCCATGAGGGTTAATATGTTGAATGCCATGTTCTCTCCTAAAATAATGGGCTCGCTTATGGGAAGGACAGTTGGCTCTCTCCTTGTGAATACAGCATTACAGCATTCCACCCCACACCCACATCTTATTCCCAATTAATTAAGATCATTAATAATTCATTTATTGTTGTTTTTTAGATAAAGATATGGTAATTAGGAGATATGTTGGACTAAAGAGCTCAGAGATACAGTAGTACTCGAGTCTTCGTTGTCGCTCTCATCCCCCACAGACTTAGCGTTTAAGCTCTTCCATAAAGGCTGTTGTATTCTTGCATTGTTTGTTTAGTTAAATCGTATTCTCTACGCTCACAGGAGGAGTGCTGGCCTCTTTCCAGTCACCTGCAGGTGTGTTTGCATGAGAGGCAGCGGAGGAGAGTCAGGGTAAGTGTTATTTCATATTGAGTGCAGCACTGGTTGCTGAAGTTAAAGTAGTCTTGCTGGCAGTCTTTCTAAAATGAAAAGGACTTTGTGCTATCTTTGGGCCTGGATGGATTGGCAAGCCATATCGAATTGGGAAGGAGGGAAGTGGGAAATAGACCAGTTAGCCTGAACAGCTGTTTTAAGCAAAGAGCTACCAGCACACACACACACACACACAGAGAGACACAGGCACACACACCTCATCTGTCTCCCCCTTTCCCTCAAGCTCAGGCTGTAGCCTTTGTGGTGTGAAATGGCATTTACACACTGGCTAGTGAGCTTCTCTACACTTTATAGAAAATCCCTTTCTGTGTGTGTAGGCAAGGCAGGCAGAGGAGCATGTCAGCAACGCCTTGCCTGTCAGAGCTACCTCATGGAGAACCTGTCAAGTCGAGGATGAATGGGTATTTTATTTGCTCCATATTCCTCCAGGGTGATGAAGCTGTAGGTCTTTGAACGTTAGCAGAATGTTTGCAAAGGGTTGCAAAATGATGTCTGGACATTGTTGTGAATACTGTAGCTTCCTTGCCACTTTGATCAGTCT
Source organism: Oncorhynchus masou masou (assembly GCF_036934945.1). Lineage (NCBI taxonomy): Eukaryota > Metazoa > Chordata > Actinopteri > Salmoniformes > Salmonidae > Oncorhynchus > Oncorhynchus masou. The sequence goes on along the minus strand of NC_088223.1, from coordinate 35,055,961 downwards.
TATAGAGAACATTGCTGCAACATTTACAAACATATTTTTAACCAAACTGACAAGTGTATAGGATAGTACGTCACATCGAATGGGAATTTAAAAAGGAATGCTTCCTCTTATGTGTCCTAAATGAATCATTACCAAAGTGTTAGTTGTTTTTCATGTGCTACTTTTTAATATGTTGTTTTTAACATGTTGCTAAAAAATGTGTTAGGCCAAAAACAATTTGAGAATGTTAAGGAAACATTCAGTTATGTGGGGCCCACAATGGTTGAATCAACGTTGTTTCCAGGTCATTTCAATGAAATTACATTGAACCGTTTTGGAATAGACATTGAATTGATGCCTGTGCCCAGTGGGGCTAGACTGTTTCAGATACCGTGTTTATTTACTCAGGCCAACAGCAGTAGTTTGACAGAGCAGACCTAATTAAAATAGAAACACTGCATTGCTAGTGTTCCTCCAGTCACTCAGGACTGTTGGGGCTGGCAGGAAGTGTTGTTCAGGGTTTCCATAAAGAAGGGGAAGCTGAGAGGAGTGTCAGTATAACTGAGATTCTTCGGGGAGCGTAAAGTGCATACATTACTGATCATAGGGGGATTCATCTGCCATACAGAGATTAACGCACATGCACACAAATATGCCCTCTCGAAAACATCTGTGTGCACACAAACACACACACACAAACGTGCACGCATGCATTCACGCACACACACAATCATATCTTCTCCCTCATTTGGCCTCTATTCCCCCTGCTCCTCTTATACACACAATCCTCAACAACCCCCGTTGTTGGCTGGGTTCAGTACTGTGCCATCATTCCAAGGAATGCCAAGGTATCAGCTGTAGTTCCCCCTGCAAAAAAGCTCTCCTCCTTCTCCATCTCCACGTTTCCCCTTATCCACTCTGCCCTGGCAGCCTCTCAGGTTAGCTGCTGGACCTGATTCCTGAAACAGAAGTGCTGCATGTGGAAAGTCTGCTGTGACCACATCTACTCGCCCACACACACATAGACCAGCTGTCACTCACTCTGGGAGAGAAATGTGTCTGGGAGAGAAATGAATGGTGTGAGTGTGAAGAAAGAGACAGAGGGAGTTTGAGAGAGAGAGAGAGAGAGAGAGAGTAAGAGAGGAAGAGAGAGAGTTAGAGAGGAAGAGAGAGTTAGAGAGAGAGTTAGAGAGGAAGAGAGAGAGTTAGAGAGGAAGAGAGAGAGTTAGAGAGGAAGAGAGTTAGAGAGGAAGAGAGAGGAGGGAGATTCCAAGTGTTAGGGTTTCTGTGTCTCTGTATCAGAAACTCTACAATCCACCTTGACCATTATCTTGACACTCCATCCTCTATCAGATTCCCTGGCAGTTGAGCTGGAGAGTGAGGGTGGTGACAGACGCTACAGTACATTCTGACACAGAGGATGAACACAGGCAGCTGACTGTGCAAAGGGGCTAAAAAGGTAACCGGCCCAAAGCTAACAGATTAGCTCACATGCCCTCCTCTGTGGCTTGCTTGGCACAGCTGGCCAAAGAGACAGTGCTGCTAAGAGGACACTACACCATCCTGATAGTGCATCCACTCCAGATCATCTGTCAATCTGAGATCTGTCATCACATAGACCTGGGAATAAGGAAATATACTGTACCCACATCCAACTGGTTCAAGTGCAGAACATGGAAAATGCATACAAAGACATGAAGGATGTTGGTAACTTATGAAGTATGTTGAAAACTGGGAATCATGCAATATACGGAAGTATGTGGACACCCCTTCAAATTGATGGATTTGGCTATTTCAGCCACACCCGTTGTTGACAGGTATATAAAATCGAGTACACAGCCATGCAATCTCATTAGACAAACATTGGCATCAGACTTTCAGTGACTTTCAACGTGGCACCGTCACCTTTCCAGCAAGTCAGTTCATCAAATGTCTGCCCTGCTAGAGCTGCCTTGGTCAACTGTAAGCGATGTTATTGTGAAGTGGAAACATCTAGGAGCAACAAGGCTCAGCCGCAAAGTGGTAGGCCACATGAGCTCACAGAACAGGACCACCGAGTGCTGAAGCGTGTAGCTCACAAAAATCGTCTGTCCTTGGTTGCAATACTTACTACCGATTTCCAAACTGCCTATAGAAGCAACGTCAGTACAAAAACTGTTCGTTGTGAGCTTAATTAAATGGGTTTCCATGGCCAAGCAGCCGCACAGAAGCCTAAGATCACCATGCGCAATGCGTCGGCTGGAGTGGTGTAAAGCTCGCCGCCATTGAACTCTGGAGCAGTAGAAACGCGTTCTCTGGAATTATGAATCACGTTTCACCATCTGACACTGACAGACGAATCTGGATTTGGCGGATGCCAGGAGAACACAACCTGCCCCAATGCATAGTGCCAACTGTAGAGTTTGGTGGAGGAGGAATAATGGTCTGGGGCTGTTTTTCATGGTTAGGACTAGGCCCCTTAGTTCCAGTGAAGGGAAATCTTAATGCTACAGCATACAATGACATTCTAGACAATTCTGTGCTTCCAACTTTGTGGCATCAGTTTGGGGAAGGCCCTTCCTTTTTCAGCACAAAGCGAGGTCCATATAGAAATGGTTTGTCGAGATCAGTGTGAAAGAACTTGACAGGCCTGCAAGTGCCCGACCTCACTAAGGCTCTTGTGGCTGAATGGAAGCAAATCCCTGCAGCAATGTTCCGACATCTTGTGGAAAGCCTTCCCAAAAGAGTAGAGGCTGTTATAGCAGCAAAGGGGGAACCAACTCCATATAAATGCCCCGTGATTTTGGAATGAGATGTTCAACAAGTAGGTGTCCACATAGTTTTGGTCATTTAGCGTGTGTGATTCAAAAATGTATAGTATAATCGTTTTATTCACATCAAACCATGTCCATTGATATTTCCCAAGTAACATTTGAGTCACTTCATTTCATAGTCACTTCAAACAGATTTGCTGGCAAAAAAAGGCAAATCCAACATGAAAACAGTGTATGAATTTCAAGCTACTAAAATGTTAGATGTCAAACCTCCTGTGCGTATGGGGGAGTTCAAACAATGGAGAAGAAGTGCAAAATGGAGCCATGAAGTTCCTGTGAATTGAGCGTTGTTTAATCACCTCTTCGCCTTGGTTACATTGCTGCTCAGCAGACACCCGCATATTCATAGGGTGCCTTTATTTATACTGTAGCAAGACTGGGGTGGAATGACTACAGACTATGGAGGCTCAAGATGTGCAGCCTAATAGTTCTCTCTCTTGGCGCCAGCTACCCTCTCAGGACAGGCTGATGTCCTGGCTCAAGTCCTGTTCCCTAACCTCTGCTCTACACCTTTACCAATGTCTGTACCACACTGTGCTAGAATCCCCTTGAACAGTTATTCACCAAAAATGACCCACCTGGGTATTCTTGCAGATGAGCAAGTGCCCAGAACTCTGGTTTGGGGTCAGTTTTTGAGGCTTTGAACTCTTTGCCAAATGTCACAGTATTGGTGGAATAAACAGATCTAGCATCAGCAGTGAGGTACACTACACCCCTGCTTTCAGTTTCATAAAAGTCAGTGGAGGATTCTATAGAGCAACAGTGGCCCCTAGTGGACTTTGTATTGAAAGTATAGACACTGAAGCACATACTGTTGGGACCACAGTGCTCTAAAGTCAAATCAACTTGAATCTGAGGTAAGCAACATATGTTCATCAATACCTAACACGTTCTGAAACAGCTGGTTGTTTTCTGATGACACAGCTTATTGGGTAGGCTCAATTCAATCATCCTAAATACCGGAGGGAAATTACAGGGAGAAGTGAATGTCAGTACTCAGACCAAGAAGGCCACTGCCATCTACTGGTAGACGCATACTATAATAATGATGTGTAACTGCACAAGGAAGAGTGAAATTAAATGTAGACTCAACAATAGGACATCTTCATACACGGTGGGGAGACTTCCTGCTTACAAAAATGAACAACACAATTCAAAATCTGCCATCACTGCCACTGTTACTACTCCTCAATATGGGCATGCCTCAAGAGAAGACACAGATTTGGAAGGGACAATAGCGCAAGCTTTGGCAGATTTTGAATTCTGTAGAATTCTGATGTTGTTGATGGCTGAAAGCAGGAAGTCGCCCCACTTTGTATGATGTAGTCATATTCCTGAGTCTACCTTTAATGTGACAAATGTTAACTCAATACAACATCAAAGTAATGCACCAATGAGCTGAGCAATCACACAATGTTTGGGAAAAAGCCTGAGAAAAGCCCCAGTAGTCACCAAAACAGTATTTCTACTTCAGTTTGATCTAATTAGCTGATAGACTGCTGTACCACTTGGGAGACCTAAGGCACTGCATCTTAGTGCTAGAGGTGTTAATACAGACCCTGGTTTGATTCCAGGCTGTTTCACTACCAGCTGTGATTGGGAGTCCCATAGGGTGGTGCACAATTGGCCCAGTGTTGTCCGGGTTAAGGTTTGGCCTGGGTAGGCTGTCATTGTAAATAAGTATTTGTTCTTAACTGACTTGCCTGGTTAAATGAAATAAATATAGTGAAGAATCAAGATGGAAACTGCTTGCATTGCACTTCCTGTCTGTTGTCAAGTCACATGGTGTCATTGCATGCATATGGAGTACACTTTATGCATATATAATCAACCTTTCTGCAAATGTACCAACTTTTGACAAAAGCCTTTACTTCCTTTTGAGGGAGTATTCTGAATGTTTGCCCACCTTTTGCTTGCCAACAAAAATACTTGACCTTGGAGGATCACAGTTTGAATCTAGTGGTTTAGGGCCTTTGTTGAAGTAATTGCATGCTGATACTTTAGCTCAGGGTTAAAAAAACTTGCCTAATGTGCTGTAGGGGTGTGTCTAAATAGTGTTACGTTGCTTCCTCTCCTCACCTCTCTTCATTCATCTGCACTGATATGAGAGAGAGAGAGAGAGAGAGAGAGAGAGAGAGAGAGAGAGAGAGAGAGAGAGAGAGAGAGAGAGAGAGAGAGAGAGAGAGAGAGAGAGAGAGAGAGAGAGAGAGAGAGAGAGAGAGAGAGAGAGAGAGAGAGAGAGAGAGAGAGAGAGAGAGAGAGAGAGAGAGAGAGAGAGAGAGAGAGAGAGAGAGAGAGAGAGAGAGAGAGAGAGAGAGAGAGAGAGAGAGAGAGAGAGAGAGAGAGAGAGAGAGAGAGAGAGAGAGAGAGAGAGAGAGAGAGAGAGAGAGAGAGAGAGAGAGAGAGAGAGAGAGAGAGAGAGAGAGAGAGAGAGAGAGAGAGAGAGAGAGAGAGAGAGAGAGAGAGAGAGAGAGAATGTGTTATTTAAGTAAATGCTTCTGAGGTAGGCAGAGACAGGGTGGTCGGTATAGCGAGAGGGCACTGTGATCATCCAACCCCTTTATGTGAATCCTCCTCTAGGAGACTTATCATCTGACTCAGGAGCAGAGTCTATCTGGAGCCAAGGGTCCATAGGCACTCAGGTAAGCATGTCATAGCACTGTAATTTCAGTGGAAGATGATGTGTGGTTTGTGAAGTTAGAGGTAGTTTTGTGAGCCAATGCTAACTAGCGTTAGCGCAATCACTGGAAGTCTACGGGTGTCTGCTAGCACGCAGTGTGTGAGTGTATGTGTTATTGTGCATCCCTGTGTGTTTGTGTATAAGCAAATGTTTGTCTGTGAGTCAGTGTACAGTGCAGCCATGTGCCTTCAAATGACCTCAGACATTTATGCCCCAAAACAGCATTATTTAAACTCCATAGCCTCAGTTTTATGTAATACATTAACCATAATGTCAAACCTCTTTTTAAAGAGTGGGTGCTTGGCTACATTGCTAGAGGTGGAGAATGCATGGAAAATATGAGCAGGTCATATTTTTAGTCCCATCGGTTTAGCGACAATGACCATGTCTGTGATTATCAGAGCCACTTAAAGACAAGACAAAACCTTGTAGGGAAAAGAGTGATAATACCTTTCTAGTAGCTTAAAAAGAACTCTGTGGGCAACTGTGTATACGTTTGTGAGTTTGTACGTGTGCTTTTGGGATTGTTATGCTTATTCTAGTATATTACATTTGATTGCTCCACTTTTAAAGTTACCCCATATCGTGAAAGGAAACAGATCATTATAGTATGCACCAATATCCTCAAGCACCTTGGATCTCTTACAGATGTAGGATCTTCATTTGAGCCAGTTTGCTAGAGCAGGGAAATTATCTTGCAGCAACAGGAAATGTGAATTACTATGTGGATTGAAATGAATGGACATTTTTGGAGGGGTTGATACTTGTACGGGGGAAATCAAGTCTGAAATTTTAAAGTGGAATTTCAAACCTCAAATACACTACAAGTTTGAAATAGCCTGAATTGCAGGGAAGTTATGCAACAGGGTGATCAAATTAAGATCATACATCTGTATCAAAACATCCTGTGTAAGGGGTGGGGGATTGTGGCAGATATCAGAGTTAATCAGCCTTTGTAGGTCTGAATATGAACAAGAGATACAAGTTCAAGGGGATGAGTTGAAAATATGAACTTTGTGGAACTGAATAAATTTGGTGCAAAAGGATGAAGAAGAAAAAAGATTGTCCGTTTGTTAAGCTGTGACCTACAACTAAACTTAGGGGCTGTGTCATTGCGTAAAAGCTGGGTTAAACACATTCAATTTGAGGTTATCCAAACATTGACAATGCAACTGGGTGTCCATAGGCATGATCTCAGCAACGATACCATTCAAGGCAATAGATACAGTATGTGTAGCGAATGAACAAGTTAGCATGCTACTGCCTTCTTGAGACCTGAAGTATGGTCTACCCATGTGCTTCTGGCTAACCCTATGGCTAAACCAGTCACTTGTTGTTGAAAATCATTAGATGCCTAAACCAGTCACTTGCTGTTGAAAATCATTAGATGCCTAAACCAGTCACTTGTTGTTGAAAGTCATTAGGCATCAGACAATCAAGGCAACCAAACATCTCCCATTTCCAAGTCGAGCACAGGCCATGAATAATTAACTGCTTGTTGTTTTTGGCGTTACTTCACATTTAATTGCCCTATATATTTTGTGTAAGATTTGATTTCTACTTGAAACACTTGGAAACAAGTTTCTCCAGGAGGACACCAACACAGAAGGTCATGTTGCAAATTGAAATTGGCAGCCTACGTGTTATGAGTTTCTCAGACAGCTAACTATTAGCTCTGTTAGTTTTAGCTTACATTGACCCACCAGGAAATTAGACCTTCACTGTTTGAAGGAAGACAGTTACAGCATACAAACACAGGCACTTCTTCTATTTCATTTCAATGTCTCCATCTTATGACTGTTTCACACAGGAAGTCAGACACTTCCGTAAAAAGGTGCAACACATTTTGAAACAAAGCAGCCAGACTTGTGAAGTAAGTCAGCTTTCATGTAGGCTGTTTCAAGGAATCACACATGAGGAAGGTGTGGAAATGCAGTTCAACATTTTAACTGTTCCAAGTTTGAACTCTCTGTAATTATTGGGACAGTGACATATTTGTTGTTGTTGTTTTGATGCTGTACTCCAGCACTTTGGATTTGAAATGATACAATGACTATGATGTTAAAGTGCAGACTGTCAGCTTTAATTGTTTGGGGGTATTTTCATCCATATCGGGTGAACCGTTTAGAAATCACAGTGCTTTCTGTCCATAGTCCCTCCCATTATAAGTGACCAAAAGAATTGGGACAAATGTACTTATATGTGTATTAAAGTAGTCTGAAGTTTAGTATTTGGTCCCATATTCCTAGCATTGTCACGCCTTGGTCTTAGTATTTTGTGTTTTCGTTAATTAGTTGGTCAGGCCAGGGTGTGACATGGGTTTATGTTGTTGTATTTCGTATTGGGGTTTTGTAGTTATTGGGATTGCGGCTGAGTAGGGGTGTTGCATAGGCTTGGCTGCCTGAGGCGGTTCTCAATCAGAGTCAGGTGATTCTCGTTGTCTCTGATTGGGAACCGTATTTAGATAGCCTGGGTTTCACTTTGTATTCGTGGGTGATTGTTCCTGTCTCTGTGTAGTGTTCACCAGATAGGCTGTAATTAGTTTTCACGTTCCGTTTGTTGTTTTGTATTTATTTAAGTTATTTCATGTATCGCTATCTTCTACATTAAAGACATGAGTAACCACCACGCTGCATTTCGGTCCGACTCTCTTTCAACAAACGAAGAACGCCGTTACAGAATAACCCACCACACACGGACCGAGCAGCGCATCAATGGGCAGGAGCCACAGGAGAAGCAACAAAGGCAGCAACAGCGATCACAGGACTTCTGGAATTGGGAGGAGAAATTGTTCGGAGAAGGACCCTGGAATCAGCCTGGAGAATATCGCCGCCCCAAAGAAGAACTGGAGGCGGTGAGAGCTGGGCGCCGGTGAGGAAGCTGAGGAAGCCCGAGAGGCGTCTTGGGGGTGCTCAGGTATGAGGAAGCAGTTTATCGTGAGGCCAAGGAGGAGACGCCGGATGGAAGCCAGAGACGAGAGTCAGCCCCAAAAATGTCTTGACTCTTCCAGATCTGCCAGTCAGCCAGACTCTTCCAGATTTGCCAGTTAGCCAGACTCTTCCAGTCAGCCAGACTCTTCCAGATCCGCTAGTCAACCAGACTCTTCCAGATCTGCTAGTCAACCAGATTCTTCCAGATCCGCCAGTCAACCAGTCTCTTCCAGATCTGCCAGTCAACCAGAATCTTCCAGATCCTCCAGCCAGTCTGCATGGGATCTGCACTGCCAGGCATGCCTACTATGGAGCCTGCCTGAGCTTCATCTCAGTACTGGGCATGGAGCTGCCAGGCTCTGTCAGTGGAGCTGGGCTTTCTCTCAGTACTGGGCTGCCCCTCTTCCAGTTCCGGGCTGCCCCTTCAGTCCCGAGCTGCCCCTCAGTCCCGAGCTTCCCCTCAGTCCCGAGCTGTGCTGGGCTTTCTCTTAGTCCCCTCAGTTCCGGGCTGCCCCTCAGTCCCCGAGCTGCCCCTTAGTCCCGAGCTTTCCCTCAGTCCCGAGCTGCCTCAGTCCCGAGCTGCCCCTCAGTCACGAGCTGCTCCTCAGTTCAGTGGGGTTCTGGGTGAGGACTATTAGGCCATGGTCGGCGGCGAAGGTGGATTATCCCAGGACGCGAAGGGGAGGAACTATGACATTTATGGAGTGGGGTCCACGTCCCGAGCCGGAACCGCCACCATGGACAGACGCCCACCCGGACCCTCCCTATGGTTTTGAGGTGCGTCTGGGAGTCCGCACCTTAGGGAGGGGGGGGGGGTTCTGTCACGCCTTGGTCTTAGTATTTTGTGTTTTCGTTAATTAGTTGGTCAGGCCAGGGTGTGACATGGGTTTATGTTGTTGTATTTCGTATTGGGGTTTTGTAGTTATTGGGATTGCGGCTGAGTAGGGGTGTTGCATAGGCTTGGCTGCCTGAGGCGGTTCTCAATCAGAGTCAGGTGATTCTCGTTGTCTCTGATTGGGAACCGTATTTAGGTAGCCTGGGTTTCACTTTGTATTCGTGGGTGATTGTTCCTGTCTCTGTGTAGTGTTCACCAGATAGGTTGTAATTAGTTTTCACGTTCCGTTTGTTGTTTTGTATTTATTTAAGTTATTTCATGTATCGCTATCTTCTACATTAAAGACATGAGTAACCACCACGCTGCATTTCGGTCCGACTCTCTTTCAACAAACGAAGATGATTAAATCAATTTTTTGCTGTTTGTTTTGGTTGTGTTTCAGATTATTTTGCGCCCAATAGAAAAAGTAATGGTAAATATTGTATTGTGTCATTTTTGAATAAATTTGATTGGAAGTAAGAATATAATATGTTTTTAACACTTCTACATTAATATGGATGCTCCCATGATAAATGATAGTCCTGAATTAATCGTGAATAATGATTGAGAAAGTTACAGATGAGCAAATACTGTATCATAACCCCAAGACATGCTAACCTCTCACCACTATATTAACAGGGGAGGATAGCATTTTGGGGAGGAATGACATTTGTTCTTCAGTAACTTTCTCCTTCATCATTATTCACGATTCATTCAGGATTACCCGTAATCATGGTAGCGTTCACATTAATGTAGAAGTGTTTAAAAAAACATATTATATAAGTGACTCCAAAATGACACAATACATGATTTACCATTCATTTCTATTGGGTACAACATAATCTGAAACACACCCAAAACAAACAGCAAATGCATCCAACAAGTTTGTAGATTCATAAACTTGACGTAATCATTGCGTGCTAGGAATATGGGACCAAATACTAAACTTTTGACTACTTTAATACACATATAACTGAATTTGTCCCAATACTTTTCGTTGCCTAAAATGGGGGCAGTACGTAAAGAAAGTGCCATAGACTATGTCAAACACACCTATGACAGAGTCAGTACATCGAAGGTAAATTGGCAGCTGCAATGTATCTTAGACGTCCTCTACTGTACAAAGGTTTTTACCCTTCAGGGTATCAGAACCATTTAGCTTCAAAGGCTGGGTGATGTGACATGCTTATCACACTTCCTGTTGGTATCCGAGCAACCATGCAGAGTCATGGAGTGTTCCATTGAAAACATCCCTTGAGGAATAGAAGATCCAACAGATTACACCACATTTACTTATTGAGGAAACACCCGTTTCCAGGAGAAATTAGATGATTGTTTGCACTTTTATCCATTTGTGCCACTGGACCTTGAGTGAAGCAATGTTAACCCCTGCAATAACAGGTCATACACACTCCTACAATTACCTCAAACTGCTCCTTTTTTATACTATACTGAACAAAATAATAAAACGCAACATGCAACAATTTCAAAGGTTTTGCTGAGTTACAGTTCATATAAGGAAATCAGTCAATTGAAAAAGGCCCTAATCTATGTATTTCACATGACTGGGCAGGGGCGTAACCATGGGTGGGCCTGGGAGGGTATAGGCCCACCCACTTGGGAGCCAGGCCCACCCACTGAGGAGCCAGGGCCAGCCAATTTCCCCACAAAATATCTTTATTACAGACAGAAATGCTCCACAGTTTCCTCAGCTGTCGTAGTGGCTGTTCCCGCATGTGAAGGAGCCGGATGTGGAGGTCCTGGGCTGGCGTGGTTACATGTGGTTTGCGGTTGTGAGGCCGGTTGGATGTACTGCCAAATTCTCTAAAACGACATTGGAGGCAGCTTAAGGAAGAGAAATTAACATTCAATTCTCTGGCTACAGCTCTGGTGTACATTGCTGCAGTCAGCATGCCAATTGCACAGTCCCTCAAAACTTGAGACATCTGTGGCATTGTGTTGTGTGACAAAACTGCATATTTTAGAGTGTAATTTTATTGTCCCCAGCACAAAGTGCACATGTGTAATGATCATGCTGTTTAATCAGCTTCTTGCTATGCCATACCTGTCAGGTGGATAGACTATCTTGTCAAATGAGAAATGCTCACTAGCAGGGATGTAAACACATTTTTGAGTGAAATATGCTTTTTGTGCCTTTACATGTTGAGTTTAAATTTTTGTTCAGGATATATAGGGTGTAATATTGGGCCATTAACTCAAAATGTAATACATTTCAACTGTATATCTGACATGGTACAGTTGTCTTTTTTACGACCATAACCATGTGTGTGAAGTGTATACTTTTGTTTTAAAGTAGATTTCTTTAAGACTACCAAGAATCACTCTGTGTGACCAGATTTAGCCCACTACAGTAAAAGTATAAAGGTAATTTGACAGAGAAAACCAGCGTACATCAGTGAACTAACAGGACTGGGACCAGACAATGAGATATTTCACTTAACCCATTTATTATGTCTCATCAACTCTAATTCCTTCCCAGAGTCAAAATGGAGTCCTTCAGCTCTAAGGACATGGCCATGAAGGCCCAGAAGAAAATCCTCAGCCACATGGCTAGCAAATCCATGGTGCAGATGTTAATTGATGACACCAGCAGCGAAATCCTGGATGAGCTCTACCGCATCTCCAAGGAACACTCTGGAAACCGCACAGAGGCCCAGAAGGTGGTCAAGGACCTGGTAAAGGTGGTGGTAAAGGTGGGGGTTCTCTTTCGGCACAACCGCTTCAGTAAAGAGGAGCTCAGCCTGACTCAGGACTTCAAGAAGAAGCTGCACCAGGGGGTCATGACGACAATCAGCTTCCAGGAGGTAACATTCATCAGAACTCTTCAAAGACTTAGTTTAACCCAACCTAAAGCATGCGTGATAGAACTGACATCTCCCTACAGTCATTGATTATACCTACTAAAATGCCAAACTATCTGGACAAAATCCTAAGGGGACTTACAAAAGTCTATATCCTGAAGCCAATACCATAAACTAGCACCTTAAATGGTGATTACAGCTGTTCTAAGAACTGTAATTACTACTGTGCTGTCACTAATACTTTATTTGCCATCCCTCTGGCCCAGGTGGAGTTCACATTTGATAAGGCTGTCATGATGGAGCTTCTGACAGATTGCAGGGACATCTTGCTGAAGCTCGTGGAGAAACACCTGACACCCAAATCCTTTGGACGCATTCGGCATGTCTTCAACCACTACTCTGACCCAGACCTACTGACCAACCTCTACACCCCCGGCGGCCCACTCTGGCCTAATCTCACCAAGATCTGCAATGGCCTGAACAAACTGGTTGAGGAAGGCAAGCTTTGAGTGGGAATTACGAACAACACTGGAAAAAGGAGAAACTGTGGCAGGCCTATTAAAGAATTCTGAATTCCTTTTGCCCGTGAAAATATCATTTTGGTAGCTTAATGGGGACATTGACTCAGTGTGAGTTGATGATGTAGATATGGATTTATGTTGGGATCTTTATGAGGGCATGGAATCATCGCCCTTGCTTTACAACTTAAGCCATCTGCATTAGGGCTGGGCGATATATTGTGTATTCATCATTATCACAATATGAATGGGATTGATATGCGTAGTCATATTTCACCATCAGGATGTTACCTCTACCTCTGCCTAAATGCATTTCAGTCGAATGCTGTTGGAAAGTAAAGTCCATTCAAACATGACATATGAAAGAAAAAAATGATTTTTTTTTTGCTAAAATCACCTGTGAAATCGTCCAAATAGTTTTTGTTGACTTCTTTGTCAGGATTCCCTGCTTCCAGCACGATAAGAATGCATCTGTGGTCTAATTTCAATTGATTAGTCCTCCTGTTTTAAGACATTAGCTCTTTTATTAGCTATTTTACGAGTGTGTTAAGATTACAGGATGGGGTTGGGGGGCTAGCAGTTTAAACGTTTGTTTATAACATGTTGCGTACACAAGTGTGTAGTATTTCAGCAGTAGCACTTAGTGGATGTTATGCAATGGGAGAAGAATGAGGCAACAATTAACCATGAACCATAACACTTTCCACAGGAGATACAGAACTGCACAGCAAGTGAACTCTAACGGGTGTTCCCTACCCCTTTGCAAGTTATCTGTTTTCTAGAACTGTCTTAGATTTCGAAAGGGAATATCTGCAATTACAGGACTTACGGGCCAAAATATAGTGTGTATCTATCAGGCTTGAAGGCTTATTGTGAGTTCTGTTTTGTTAAACTTCAGACTACAAAATGTTTGGCAAGGAAGGAAACAGGAACTGTCAAAAAGACAGCACCCTCAGGCTTTCCCCGGAAAATGGCCTCAGGAAATGAGGCAAGCATGCATCACCTGCCTGCATTGTGAGACTAGATATGCAAACATTGATTAACGTGTCATTCCAGTTTCAGTACATGCCATTAATGCAACAGGTTATCCTATTCTTAGCCAAAACTGTGAAAAATGACCGGTTCATGAAGCCATGCTGTCCTCTAGTGGGCTATAGTGAATATTGCACCTGGAGTTGGATTACTTACTGGCACTTGTAATTTACCATAATTCAAGATGCTTCTTTCATTTCTGATGAATATACAATCAGTACTATCACATAGGCAACTGTATTAATATTATTGAAAGCTACAATAAAAGCCTTAAAATAATCTGCTTCTTGTGAGGTGGGACTACAACTCATCTTGTACCAGTTAGGACAGAATTATTCTTCCAACATCCATTAGGTATAATGATCATTTAATCCTTGTTGTTTGAATCTGATCAGAGGTTTGTATCAAAACGCAGATGACCAATGAACTCCATATGTATCCAAAATCTACATAGGGGAGAGTGGGGCAATTTGAGCCAAAAGTATAAATTGAGTTATCGTGTTAGAGGTTTTATGATGTTTGTATCTAGACCTAAGTAAATCATTTAAGATTGTTTTATACTTCAGTTGGGGTCTCAATAAGTTTCAATGTGAGGTCCTAAATCTGGCTTGAAAGTAGCTGTGGATTAACTGCAGGATTCAGAAAGACCATACCAATGTATGACCTAATTTGATCACTCTTTCGTTGCTGCGAATTTCTCTGCACGGAAGGAAATGCCAACTTGTAGTATATCTGAGTTTTAAAAAGGCTTTTCAAGTTTGTAATTTCCACTTTGAAATGTTAGACTTGATTTGCCCTAAAGAAAAATGTATTCTGTTGCTGCAGGATTTTTTTCCTGCTGTAGCAAACTGGCTCAAATTAAGATACTACATCTGTATAACCACGATATTATGCTGATTATTTCAAAACAAATGTTTTTACTATAAATTAACACATGAAAGCGAACTCACCGCAACATTATTTTGCTCCTCCACAAACTCCCCCTCAAACAGACATCAACTTCAACTCTACTAAACGGCATTTCACTTGCAACATCAACTGAAGCAGACAAAACATTCAGCGACATCATGACAATACTTTCATCTTGACCTAACAACTTGACCCTTGACAGACAATACAAACCTGTCGATACCAAAATAATGACACTTAGACACACCTGTACACACAAGTACAAATGAAAAAAAAAAGGGTTATTGACTGTAGAACGAGTTTTACCTGAGGAGTGCTGTCAGGGGCTTGGTCCTGGGTGGAGTGGTAAGGTGGAGGGGGACTGGGAGGGGGAATAAGACGGGAAAAGGGAAGGAGGAGGGGGTGACGGAGAATCATTGGGGAAGGAAGGCTCATGAGGGGTGGTGATGATGTCAGAGGTGGAGAGTTGATATGCCGTCATCTCATCAGTCCTCTCCTGGAACCGCTCCACCGTGGTGGAGATATCCACCTGCTGTTTAACACACAACATGTGACACTGCCAGCCCAACACTGAAAACGACCATATTGAGAACCCCCCAACCAAACTCTGAAATAAACCTGGGCGTCCTCATAATAGGTGAACTCTGACCTCCTCTTGACAAGGCCATGGATCCTTCTACCAAGGAAATAAAAATGAGGCAAGAGATTAGAATGTATCATTTCATTTTCTGTCAACGTGTATTTATGCAAATAGGTAAATGGACCTTTGCCACTTTTTCAGTGAAAACGTGCTTGACTGCACCTTAATACCAGTCACCTCCTTGTTGTTGAAGACCACCTGGACGAGACCCTTTAAAATAGACACAGGGAAACATTACATTTCAAGCAGGAAATATAAGTAGACCTATAGTTTGTGCATCATTTGACACAAATCAGGTGCATTTCAGAGGAAAGATCAGTTGAGAATCTCTCACCCATGGGTCCAGGATTTTTCCTGAATGACTCTGCTCCACCACAGCTGCTTCTCCACTCCCCTTAAAATGCACAGGTGATGCATGTCCTCTTCATTTTGCTATAAAGAAAAAAATGCCTTCAGACTCCAGACCTCTCTCTATATGTTAGCTGTAGATGTTCATATAATTTGGCAGCCGATTTCAGTGTAATCCCTGGCAGTGATATAGAGCCCACATGATGTTCGTACGACAAGTTTCCCCTAGGTTTCAATTAGGGCCAGACATACAAAAGAAAACCCAGAGACAATTGGGAGTTCAAATACACAGATGTGTTTAGAAATGTTAAGAATATGTCTGAAGTACCAGCACTCATCCATAATGGATCTTCCAGTAATGAAAATGAAACGAACCCCAGTTCCCAACCAGCTGCAACTTCTCATAAGGAAAAGGAGTCTTCACTATTTGGCTGCAAAACAAAGACATCACCTAATTTTAGAGATTGCTCTGTGATTAATAAGATACACAATTGTGGCGATAGAGGACATGTTAATGTGTACTATTACTAATCATCTATGACTGTCTAATAATGTGATTGGCTATGTAAGAATATGTTGAAGATAAATACACAATGCAGAGGACGAGAGGATTAGAATTAACGATCAATGGAAATAGTTGTTTTTCAGGTCAACATCTGTTTAGAATATTTGTTGGAATGTCAGTCCTGAACTCATAGCTATGTGTGCTATGTTTTCATTGGTCTGAGTCTGGAGCAGGATACTTGTTATTTGGCCATTGGTCCAGTTGTACTGCAAGGACTTCTAATTGGTCAGCCTCAGGCTAGGGTGGGAGGTTATAAATGACATCCTGTTTCTTTGTTCTGTGGAGAGAATAACTGAAGATAATCACTGGGGAGAATCACTGAGGACAGGGGAGCATGAACATCTACCATCTACCTCCCCACATGATTCATCCTCTTTGAATGAGAATAAACCTGTTTTCCACCCCTTTATTTGATTTGGGGTCAGTGTTATTAAAGAGTAACATCAACTGCTAACAGCTACCTGTGAATGGCAATCTGAAGGTGCTGACAGTTCGTCAAGCACTAGCCTCCCAGCTTCTGTAAGGTGAAGGGTAGGCTCCTCCATAACCAAATTGGAAGTCTGTGGAAAAAAAGGTAAAAGGGTACAGCCATCAAACTAAGTAAATTCTCCCTATAACAGATGAGCTTTGGTTAATAATGTGTTTGGTTACCTGTGTGTTTAACACTGCAAGCTCTGTTACTAGCATTCTCCAAGCAAGGGTGAGGTAGTAGACTGGTTTGGCCTTGGAGAAGGCAGGCTATGAAGGCAAGGGAATATGTTTACAGACATTTTCATTATGTTGTTTAATAGAAAACTAGTGACTTGATGTTAATGTTTAATATCCTCTAAAGACTAAAGAGTATCAGAATGGATAGACTCATGGAGATAGGAACATAAAAGGGTCCAGACCAAGGGATTAAAGCCAGACAGGACCAACCTCCTCATCCACATACTAAGGAACAAGACACAATCAAATTAAGAGTCAGTTTGAATGATAAACAGGTAGCCTACAGTATAGGACTGACATACTGGTATAGGACAGATTGCATGAGGAGGCCACTGAATGATAGGATAGATTCTAAGACAATCGGCAGTTGAACTACACATGCATGTGTTCAAAGGGTAAGGAAACATCTGAGGTGCCTGCATATGAATGACTTCCTGTTCAATTTGAGAGGACAGTTCTTCCCATACCATCCTCCTAGCAGGAGTGAAACAGATAATAATGGGCTGCTCCATTGTGAAAATCTGAGAAAATGAGGGAACAGCTTTAAAGACATCAAAATATTCTACTAGTGGATACTGAAGGTAATCATCCCTATTAGATCAGATTAGTATTAGTTAATCATCTGAATGGTTACCTGTGTGTTTAACACTGCCAGCTCTCTCACCAGCATCCTCCCAGAGTGGGTAAGGTTATAAATTGGCTGCAGATTGACAGGCTAAGAAAAAGAGAATATGTTTACAGAAATGCATTTCCATAAGATTATTTTAGAAAATGTTATGTTTATGTTTAAACACCCCTAAAGACCAGAGAGTATCAGAATTGATGGACTTTGAAGGTCCAGACCAAGAGATTAAAGCCAGACAGGGCTGCTGCCGAACCAACTCATTCACATGATAATGAACAAGACAGGGTACATTTAAGAGTCAGTTTAAATGATAGACTGGTACTGTTTAGGAGTAAAAGATTGGCTTAGGGAAGATTGCAAGAGGAAGCCGCTGCAATGAAATTAGTTGAAATGCACAGGTTTGAGTTAAAACCTCTCTAGGGTATGTGGGACGCTAGCGTCCCATCTGGCCAACATCCAGTGAGATTGCAGAGCGCCAAATTCAAATACAGAAATACTCATTATAAAAATTCAGAAAACAAAACATATTTTACATAGGTTTAAAGACTAACGTCTTGTGAATCCAATCATGGTGTCAGATTTAAAAAATGCTTTACGGTCGAAAGCATACCTTACGATTATTTGAGAACCTAGCCCAGTTGAAAATTATTACAAACAGTAACCAGCCAAGCAGAAGCGTTACAAAACTCAGAAATAGAGATAAAATTAATCCCTTACCATTGATGATCTTCATATGGTTGCACTCAGAAGACATTCATTTACTCAATAAATGTTCCTTTTGTTCCAAAAACCTCCGTTTTGTTTGCACGTTTTCTTCAGTAATCCACAGGCTCAAACGCAGTCAACTCAGGCAGACGAAAAATCCAAAATGTATCCGTAAAGTTCATAGAAACATGTCAAACGATGTTTATATTCAATCCTCAGGTTGTTTTTAGCCTAAATGATCTATAATATTTCAACCAGACAATAACGTCGTCAATATAAAAGGGAAACCAGAAATGCACTCTCTCGGGATTGTGCATGAAAAAGCTCTGTGACACGTCAGGGTCCACTCATTCAGACTGGTCTTACTGCCTAATTTATAAGAATATACAAGCCTGAAACAATTTCTAAAGACTGTTGACATCTAGTGGAAGGCATAGGAACGGCAAATTGAGTCCTAAGTCAATGGATACTGTAATGGCATTGAATAGAAAACTACAAAACCAAAGAAATATTGTTAAGGGAATTTTTATCAATGATGACTAATTATGTATACATTTCAATCAGGTCTGACTAGTCCAAATGCTGTTATGTTACTGTACATGTATGAATTTTCTCTCTTGCTCCCAGTATTGAATATAATGAAGTCAAGAGTTTGGAACAATGACGGTCTGTTCCTTGGTACAAATGAATGAACTATCTCCAGATGGCAGGGACGGACTATCTCCAGACTGTCTAGAATGCTTATCTACACTGACTGACCTTGGCTCTAGGCAAGGAGGGAAGGCTTGAGAACTATAGGGCCTTTCTACCAGTGTCAAGAAGAGACGGAACATTTAGAAAACGCTGACGTCATTTTCAGTTTATAACCTGTGGTAAAATGTGTATGAACTCAGTACTCTCTTGAATTAAAGGCTGTTACTTGACTTTTAAGACCGGGGCTCTGTCCATTCTTATAAAATAAGGGTCTTACAAACCCTTATGCATTGACAGTGTTTAATTTTGATTGGGAATTAAAACAGAGGAATTACATTCCTTCAACAAATATCTACTTCCTGAATGGATTTTTCTCAGGTTTTCGCCTGCCAAATCAGTTCTGTTATACTCTGTCACAGACACTATTGTAACAGTTTTGGAAACATTACAGTGTTTTCTATCCAAATCTACCAGTTATATGCATACCTGTCATATCTTCTGGGCCCGAATAGCAGGCTGTTTCATTTGGGCATGCTTTTCATCCAAAATTCAGAATGCTGCCCCCTACCCTAGAGAAGTTAAAGAACATGTCTGAAGTACCTGCAGGTGAATGTCTACCTCTTCAAGCTGAGAGGACAGTTCATCCCATACCATCATGCCAGCACGAGAGATACAAATGTGCTGCTCAATTGTGAAAATCTGTAAGAAAATGAGGGAACAGTTTTAAGGACATAAAAGTATCCCACTACCATAGCGGATACTGAATGTAATCCTGATAATTTGTGTGGCAGAGTAGCCTAGTGGTTAGAGCGTTGGACTGGTAAACGGAAGGTTGAAAGTTCAAATCCCCAAGCAGACAAGGTACAAATCTGTCATTCTGCTCCTGAACAGACAGTTAACCCACTGTTCCTAGGCTGTCATTGAAAATAGGAGTTTGTTCTTAACTGCCTTGCCTAGTTAAATAAAGGTAAAAACAGTTTATAAAATGTAGCTGTGACCAATAATCTGCACAGCTACCTGTGTGTTTAACATTGCCAGCTCTCTCACCAGCATGGGTCAGATAATATGTTTCCTGCAGTGTTACAGACTATTAAAAAAATAGGGAATAGTTTTACAGAAATGTATTTCCATATTGTTCTACAGAAAACATCATGTTTATGTTTAAGTTACATAAACCAGTCTAAAGACCAAAGAGTATCAGAATGGATGGATTTACAGAGGTCCAGACCAAGGGATTAAAGCCAAGACAGGATTAAATTAGGAGTCAGTTTGAATGATAGACAGGTAGCCTATAGGACTGACAGACTGGTATAGGGAGGATCGCAAGAGGGGGCCACTGCATCATAGATTCTAAGACAATTGGCAGTTGAACTACATGTCTGTGTTCAAAGGCTAAGGCAACATCTGAGTGACCTGCATATGAATACGTTTTAAGACCAGAGAGAAGACCAGAGAGTATCAGTATCGATGGATTTACAGACCTGGGAACAGACACAGGTCCAGTCAAGGGGTTAAAGCCAGACAGGGCCTGTTCCCAACCTCCTCATCCACATACTAAGGAAAAAAATCTGGATCAATTTACTAGACAGTAAAATGACAGTTTGAATGACCGATTGTTATTGAACCAATCCTGCTAATGAAGCAGTGTTGTTATAGCCTGGGTGCCAGTCTGTTTCAGCTCTCTGCCCACTCCTGATGGGTTTGTGACGCAAGAGAGCAGAAAGACTGTCACCCAGGCTATTGATAGGCCTACAGCATTCTTACCTGGACCAGGACTGGGTCCTCCTGGTCCAGAGTGGGCTGATTATCTTTATGAATAAACAAGAAAGGATATTTTCTCTAAGTTTAGGAAATACCAGCTACAAGACACCAGACATTTGTCCATGTAGTTAAGGCTGATCATATGTTTTACTTGTGTTTTATATTGTATGACATCAAATGTGTTTATGTGTCTGCATAATATACTAACATGTTCAATTAAACCTAAAGCAAAGGTTTGGTTTCAAAGGAGCATATTTGTTTGTTGTTGTTAATAGTGGAATATTATCGCATTTAAGGCTACACTGTAAACATATAAAATATCCTCTGGCCTTTGCTAGTCATCATCAATCTGCATCCAAAATGACACCCTCTTCCCTATTTAGTGCACTACTTTGAACAAGAGCTTGTTGACCATAGAACTATGGATCCTGGTCAAAATAAGGAATAAGGTATAGGGTGCCATTTGCGAGGAAACCTAAATATAGTTTCAGTCCGGACTAAATATTTCTCTATTCCTATTTAGACATTGTCAATTAAGTAAACTAACCCTCCTCAACCGTGACTACACGGTCCACGCTCTCCACAGTGGCCGGTGCATCCTCACCGACTCCACATTTGCTATAAAAGTAGACTGCCAAACTGATCGTAAGCACCAGGCCAGCTGCACACAGAAGCGACTTCTCGCGGAGCAATCTCAGCGGGGTCGCTGTCAAAAAACTACTGAACATAGGCCTACTCATTATAGCCCTACATACCGCAAAATCGTCTGACCCTTATTTCTTAGAATTACAGAGTTTATAGGGAACCATTAATACGTCAAATTCTTACATATGTCATGGTTGGCTATGTCACAATGGGCAATGGGATGAACATGTTAACCAAACTGCTTAAAACAAAACTCAACAGTGACATCAATTAAATTGAATTTTGGGCATTATTTGTGAGTTTATAAAATGGTGTACTAAAAAATACTGTATCTATGGCTCTGAGTAGGAGTAGAAGAAGGGACTGCGCCACAATGCACACTGCACTCTCCATGGTTCTGAAAAAGGGAAGGTTCATCAGCTCCGTGATGTTCTAGGCCGAACCCACTCACTGAGCCATTCTCACTTTCACGTTCAAGGTGTCAATTCGTTCAACCACCATGCATTGGACTAAAACATAATTCAAATAGTGACTAAAAAGCACCACCTACAGAATAAAAAAAAAAAAGTATTTTAAATCCCCTGCATAAATCAACCGAGATAGCCTACTCTTCTCATTTATTTATTTGTAAATTTTTATTTCACCTTTATTTAACCAGGTAGGCCAGTTGAGAACAAGTTCATCATCTCTTCGAACTTCCGGTTAACTGATTGATAATTCTTATCCAAAGTAAAATGCTGATTGCGTCATATTTAAAATGTAGGCCTAGCAGCCCACGTTGCATGACACAATCCTAATCCTAAAATAGAAATCCTGGACACACAAACTATGGCTGTACAGCCGGCAACAATAATACATCCAAAGAGGGTAGCTGTTAAGGAAAACGAGTAGACCAACACAAATCTTCATTAGGAGAGAAAAGTGATCAGAGGCTAAAAGACAGCAAAATGGCAGACAATAGAAATCGAATACGTATGTTACGGCTGGTTAGGGTTATTGTTGTAATTAGGAAGGACTCCCGCAAATATATTGTCTCTCTAAAAAAATGTAGACTGCATAATGGTGATCAAATTGGTCAAAGCAGGGTAGTGATACTCACTAATATGAACCAGTGACCCATACTACAATTCTCACCAAATTGGCGCAATACGAAGGGTGCTTGCTTTTCACGCCAATGACCTGAGTTTGCTTTCCCACCCCTGTATTTGCTACAATATTTTAGGAAAGGGACATCTTCATGACCAACAATCTTACTCTAAAAACTTCTGTCAAAAAATGTGGTCAGTCTGTGAAAGTTAGAAATGGTTGGTTAGTCTGTGAAAGTTAGAAATGGTTGGTTAGCCTGTGAAAGTTAGAAACTTCCAGCATGGATTGACAGTCATCACTCTGACCAAAGGGAATCAAGGTGGATGTACTATATAGCTACAGTGGTGCTATGGTTCTAAAAATTAACATTACTGGCATACACATTTCAAAACAGAAGCCTATGATCATGTATGTAATTTTGGAAATGTTGTTAAACCCAACAGTCTATACTCTATAGCACAAAGTTTGATGTCCCCAACGATAAAATGGTATGTTACACTAATTGTCAGATGTGTTACAGTTTACAATAGGCTACTTAGGCCTACTATACCTTCATCCTGAATAAATAAAGGTGAAATAAAAAATAAAATAAAAATAAATGAGAAGAGTAGGCTATCACAGCTGATTCATCTGGCTCCAGGTCATGTATAAATCTATGCTAGGTAAAGCTCCGCCTTATCTCAGCTCACTGGTCACGATAACAACACCCACCTGTAGCACGCACTCCAGCAGGTATGGTCATCCCCAAAGCCAATACCTTCTTTGGCCGACTTTCCTTCCAGTTCTCTGCTGCCAGTGACTGGAACGAATTGCAAAAATCGCTGAAGCTGGAGACTTATATTTCCCTCACTAACTTTAAACATCAGCTAACCGATCGCTCCATAGTCCATCTGTAAATAGCCCACCCAATCTACCTACCTCATCCCCATTTTTGATTTACATTGCTGCTATTTTGCACACCAGTATCACTACTTACACACCATCATCTATCACTCCAGTGTTAATTTGCTAAATTGTAATTACTTTACTACTATGGCTTATTTATTGCCTTACCACCTCATGCCATTTGCACACACTGTATATAGACTTTCTTTTATTTTTCTATTGTGTTATTGACTGTACGCTTGTTTATTCCATGTGTAACTCTGTTTTGTGGTTTCTGTCAGCTGCGTTGCTTTATCTTGGCCAAGTCGCAGTTGTAAATGAGAACTTGTTCTCAACTAGCTTACCTGGTTAAATAAAGGATGATAAAAATTAAATTAAAGCATTCCGTTTCTAGCATTATCTCCACAAGCAAGGGTATCGTGGGGAAATACAATTTAATGGGAATTAGGCCTAGTATACATAATTTAACTCAAATATCCACAACTCATGTCAGGGAGCCACATTGTCTGACTGATTCTCTCTCTGGTAGCCTATTTCATTGAATACAATGGCAATAGTGGCCAACAGTACTACAGTGTCTCTTCTCCCAGGAGACTAATTGAATCAAAGCCAGTAGCCTCTAACATTACAGCTAGGTAGCCATGAAAATACGAACCTCAGTGGCAGAGCTACTGAGATCTTGAATAGGCTGCTGTTTACCGTAATCAGGATATTGTTTTATTAACCTTGTCCTTGGCGATACTTTCTTTGTTCTCGATTCGATGGAAACATGTCTCATATGAACACATGTGTGAGTTGCAGGTGGAACTCCAAAAAACAGAGAATATTCAGAAAATATTAAATCCACTTTCGGTATTGAGTGAGAAATGCCTATTGCATGTGTGCAGATCTTTCTTTTGGTCGCGCTACGGGAAGTGCTGTAATTAAGGCTACTACTAAAAGCGCTGCAGCTACTAGTTACTGTAAAGATGTTAGGAAATGCGAGATGTGCAGCAGCTAAAATGCGGAGGAGCTCCTAGCACTAGGCAAAAAGTGGATTTCGCGAATTTTCAGTTTTTTGGAGTAGGCTACCTGCAACCGCACACATACGTCTATGAGATACACGTTTCTTCCTAGGTTAAGGGTCTAATTGTAAAATAAATGTGTTTGATTGAATAACTAGCCTAATCTAACTGTCGTGGTCATACATCTGGACTCATCATCATCATCATCAACACTTTGAATTACATAGGAATATTACTGTAGAAACTGGTTGCTAAGGGAACGAGACACCACCATTATCCTCTTGTTGTGTGACTGAGAGGCGGGATTGGAAAAGTGCACGAGGAGGGGTGGGAAGCGGAGACGGAGCGTGGTTGAAATTCCACCAAATGGATAAGAGGCAGACAAAGTTTGACGCGTTTATGTTTTCAGTGGTTTGCCGACACGAATGAACGAGTAAACGCTGCTTTTAGCCTAGTGGAAGTATCACAAATGAATACCTCAGTATTATGTATACCACTGCACTGAATCTCCACGAGGGCACAAGTCCGCCTGACAATTTCGCGTAGAGGCAGCGCGGGAGAGCTCACTTGTAGCCTGGCAGGTATGTTCTTCTATTTTGAATAAAGCAAGCCATACATGTCATAAGTTTTAGGCTATTACTATTTTTAGTATAGCTAACTAAATACATGAAGCTATCTAACAGCAACGCTGTTGTGAGCTTTCACATGTAATTAACTACGACCAGGAGCCTATAATGAATGAAGTCAGCTTTTCAGTCAGTCCTATCGTTTATATTAAACATAGGTTATTATAACACAAGGTAAACACACATTTACAATAATTGTTAGGTCTATGTTATTAGCTTAAAATGTACTGATACAAGTACCGAAACATTCCCTCTGGCATAGCCAGAGGCATTCTAGGCTACACTGCAATTAACACTACTTATTATACACACTATGTTCTACAGTGCTGTTCTGATTCTAAGAACTAGGTTGTTTGCCATAAAGTCTTATTATCTCTATCACAGACATGCATAACCAAGGAAGATAGGCGACATAAACAGGTAAAAATAGAGAAATAAGGCGCAAGGTAACAACACCCACCCCATAGCAAGGTAGACAGAGGAAGAGAATTAACAGTGAGATGGTAAGAATTGGAGAGTACGCTCTGTGATGGAAATGCCACAGCACATCTGCTCCGGACCGACGCCTAGTTTGATGTAAGGAAGTAGCCTCCTCGATTGCCTCTCCAGTGTGAGAGAGATGAGGCCAAACCCGGGGCATTGTATGTGATCAGACCTATTGAAGGGGTTCGTGTATGGATGTGAGTATGAAGGTGTGTGTATGCATAGCTGTAAGTATGAGGATGTATCAGTGTAAATACGTTGCCATTTGAGTTTTGCCACAATGTACTAGTATCCGGAGTATTTAAGTGTTAAACCTCATTCCTCATGTTCTACTTCAAAATGATGTCTTACCATTTCTTCTGTCCTCCAGATATAGGGGTGCATTTTGTTTAACATATGTTTAATCATGAATTCATAGTAACTAAACATGTGTGTGTGGAGGGGGAGGGGGGGATTAAATCTTATCTAAATCTGACAAAAATGTTCAAATACAGGTACAGGCGTTTTGAAAGACTGTTAGAAAACTTGGATAGAGGTTACATTTTCTTTATCGACCATACATATAGTTGGCCGTGACACTTCCTCAGGGAATGGCAGTAATATTTTTTTACTTTAAATATTTTATTTCAATACAAAAGTACTGTACAGTGCCTCAACTTTTGTTGTATTGCTTAAGATACATAACAATACTATTAGTCTGTTCTTTGCATTGCGGTTGAATACACTTTAGTATCACATATACAATCATCCAATGAGTGATATACTGTTTGAATCATTTGTCATCAGATGCCTATAAGTGTGAGAACAGAGTTTGGGGAGGACAAAGTGCCGGAGATAGGGCCGAGTATTTAAGTGTCAAACCGCATTCCTCCCGTTACACTTCTGAATGATATCTTAACATTTTATTCTGTCCTCACATATCAGCCTCGGAGCATGTTATTCTCTGAGTAACGACTTGCGTGACCTGAGCTTTCAAAAACAAGGAAATTTCTAAGTTACCCCAAACTTTTGAACGGTAGTATATATATTTTTTAAACACTTTTTTTTTAAGTTCAAGGGGTGCTGCAGCACCCTCAGCACCCATACTTTCCTTGGCTATGCCTGCAACCCACGGTTGCCTGTGTAAGTCTGTGGCATCAGCACTGTTCAGGCCCTCATTCAGTTCTTCAGTAAGCTGTGAGCGCCGTCAGTCGCCGATTACATAAATGTATGGGCCGTTACCGGCTGCAGAGCTCACCATGCTGGCTCATCGTGCTGGCGCCGCATGAGTCATCCTAAGTGACAGCTGCCATTACCGCCACAGACAAAGAACACAATGGGAGATCGATAACGACTACGCAAGGCTAATAGCAACAGTGATACATGGCAGCGCGACGTTACCGTATCCCCCAAAGGGCTCGAGTGCGGCTGAGAGGGTCAACCAAAAGCAGTCATACAGTAGCTGAAAATTATTTACCACGAGTAACACAAATGTTTTAAGCATAGGGTTTGAAAGGAAAGGGATGTGAATCAATCTTAATGAAGCCAATTCTGTACTCAAACCTTACTGCTGTTGTAGAAAATGAAATGTAGTAGAATAAGGGTTGTCGGCGCAACTCTCGCCTGGGGGGCCCAACGACGATGTGGTTCATCAAACCAACATTACAGTGCGGATTTAGCCTAATAATGTCAATATTCTCTGCATTCCTGTTAAAAAATAACCATTAGGATATATTTTTATTGTTGAAATTCTCTTCTAAATGCTCAGTGTACAGACTTACAGAATTGATACACTGGATGAGGGAGAGAAAGCATTGTAGGTTTTACATGATACATTGGACGCGTATAAATCCCAAAGGAAGAGGTGCGAGCCACGTGATCCAGTGTTCTCAGATGTGAGCCCGCACACATTGTTTTCTTGGAAATAGAGCCAGAGCATAATTTTTAACTCGCAGCACGCAGCATTGCTTTGCTCACACGGCCAGTGGAGCAGGTTTTCATTGACCGCAATGGAAGTGTAGTTTCACTTGCGGCTCACGCCCAGCAAAAATGTAGCAGGTCTGTTAAGGTGACCCTAGTCTACACTTACCAGAAGTCATTGATAGTCTGAATATTATTACATTCGTGGTGCTCTCCATAGCATTGTGTTACCCATAATTCCTATCCTAACCACTGAATTATTCCGTTTTTCATTCCCTTGTGTCTGTAATTGTCACTGGAAGACTGCAAAATCATGAGATTTATATTAGTCTCAAATAGTGGACATTTCCTATGCGTTCTTGTTTCACATTTGACTCACATTTCATATGGTGTTGTAATGCATATCGACCATGAGCCATGAACTGCTGTCGAATTTGTAGAAAAAACAAACCAGAGGCATTTATTTCAGCGTTTGTAAAGAGCAGCCCTATCTCGTATGAACAACTCAAATGCTGATACGTTTTTACATTTGAATTCACTGGACTGAAGTATTGATGTCATATTATGAAAAAGTATAGTTGACCCAGAATCAACTATGTGTATTCTTGAATCATCCAGAAATGTTGAAGTGAACAATATTAATTAATCACACCTATCCCACTCACACATATTCACACACCTCTCCTCATTATAGAAACCTGCGTTCTTTCTTTTTTTCACATCTAAATACTGACTATCTGCAGATAGATATGTATTCTCCCCCTCTCTCCGTCTCCCTGGCAGTGGAAGAGATAACAGTAATCAAATTCCAGCCATGTTAATGTATTATACCATACTCCCAGATGGATGTTTGGGTGGGATGCCAAGAATGTGAAGTAAATGATTGGTCAGTATTCTCATCGTCTATGCTCTCTGTTGTGGAACTATATGAATGTCCTCTCAGACTGATCGTGTTGAGATGAAAGAGCCATACTTGATCCACTGAATAATGCAGTGGGTTTTCTGATTGGAAAGGCAAAGTCAATTTTCTATCCAATAGAAGAAAACCTGTAGTCTTACAAGTCAGAATTAAGTATCAAGATTGTCAGATTGCCACCTGTTAGTGTGAATTCATGGCAAAAATGACAATTTATTGCACAATAATGGGGATATTAGTCAAATCAAATCAATAGTATTAGTCACATGCGCCGAATACAACAGGTGTAGACCTTACAGTGAAATGCTTACTTACGAGCCCCTAACCGACAGTGCAGTTTCAAAAAAATATAGATAAGAATAAGATATGAAAGTAACAAGTAATTAAAGAGGAGCAGTAAAAAAAATAACTATATATATATAGGGGGGTGCCGGTACAGAGTCAAGGTGCAGGGCACCGGTTAGTTGAGGTAGTATGTGCATGTAGGTAGTGTTAATTAAAGTGACTATTCATAGATGACAACAGAGAGTGGCAGTGGTGTGTGGGGGGAAGAGATATGAATATTCTGGGTAGCCATTTGACTAGATATTCAGGAGTCTTATGGCTTGGGGGTGTTTAGAAGCCTCTTGGATCTAGACTTGAAGCTCCGGTACCTCTTGCCGTGTGGTAGCAGAGAGAACAGTCTATGACTAGGGTAGCTGGAGTCTTTGACCATTTTTAGGGCCTTCCTCTGACACCACCTGGTATAGAGGTCCTGGGTGGCAGGAAGCTTGGCCGTTCGCAATACCCTCTGTAGTGCCTTGCGGTCGGAGGCCGAGCAGTTGCCATACCAGGCAGTGATGCAACCAGTCAGGATGCTCTCGTTGGTGCAGCTGTAGAACCCTTTGAGGATCTGTGGACCCATGCCAAATCTTTTCAGTCTCCTGCGGGGGAATAGGTTTTGCCGTGCCCGCTTCACGACTGTCATGCTGTGCTTGGACCATGTTAGTTTGTTGGTGATGTGGACACCAAGGAACTTGAAGCTCTCAACCTGCTCCACTGCAGCCCCGTCGATGAGAATGGGTGTGTGCTCGGTCTTCTTTTTCCTGTAGTCCACAGACATCTGATGTCCTGTCACCACATGGCCAGGACTCTGACCTCCCTGTAGGCTGTCTCATTGTTGTCGGTGATCAGGCCTACCACTGTTGTGTCATTGGAAAATGTAATGATGGTGTTGGAGTCGTGCCTGGCCGTGCAGTTATGAGTGAACAGGGATACAGGAGGGGGCTAAGCACGCACCCCTGAGGGGCCCCTGTGTTGCAGATCAGCGCGGCGGATGTGTTGTTACCTACCCTTGCCACCTGGGGGTGGCCCGTCAGGAAGTCCAGGATCCAGTTGCAGAGGGAGGTGTTTAGTCCCAGGGTCCTTAGCTTAGTGATGAGCTTTGAGGGTACTATGGTGTTGAACGCTGAGCTTTAGTCAATGAATAGCATTCTCACATAGGTGTTCCTTCTGTCCAGGTGGGAAAGGGCAGTGTGGAGTGCAATAGAGACTGTTGGGGCAGTATGTGAATTGGAGTGGGTCTAGGGTTCCTGGTATGATGGTGTTGATGTGAGCCATGGCCAGCCTTTCAAAGCACTTCATGGCTACAGACATGAGTGCTACGGGTCGGTAGTCATTTAGGCAGGTTACCTTAGTGTTCTTGGGCACAGGCACTATAGTGGTCTGCTTAAAACAAGTTGGTATTACAGACTCGGACAGTGAGAGGTTGAAAATGTCAGTGAAGCACTTGCAAGCTGGTCAGCACATGCTCGCAGTACACGTCCTGGTAATCCGTCTGGCCCTGAAAGCCTTGTGAATGTTGACCTGTCTAAAGGTCTTACTCACATCTGCTGCGGAAAGCGTGATCACACAGACTTCCGGTACAGCTGGTGTTCTCATGCATGTTTCAGTGTTATTTGCCGCGAAGCAAGCATAGAAGTAGTTTAGCTCGTCCAGTAGGCTCGTTTCACTGTGCAGCTCTCGGGCTGTGCTTCCCTTTGTAGTCTGTAATGGTTTGCAGGCCCTGCCACATCCGAGGAGCATCAGAGCCGGTGTAGAACGACTCGATCTTAGTCCTGTATTGACGCTTTGCCTGTTTGATGGTTCATCGGAGGACATAGCAAGATTTCTTATAAGCTTCCGGGTTAGGCACTAAGGACACTAAGGTAACCTGCCTAAATGACTACCGACCCGTAGCACTCATGTCTGTAGCCATGAAGTGCTTTGAAAGGCTGGCCATGGCTCACATCAACACCATCATACCTTACCTCTCTTGCTCCTTGAAAGCTGCAGCTCTAGCCTTTAGCTCAGTCAATGCCATTGGAGGATTCCCGGAACATATTCCAGTCTGTGCAAGCAAAACAGTCCTGTAGCTTAGCATTTGCTTCATCTGACCACTTTTTTATTGATCTAGTCACTGGTGCTTCCTGCTTTAATTTGTGCTTGTAAGCAGGAATCAGGAGGATAGAATTATGATCAGATTTGCCAAATGGAGGGTGAGGGAGAGATTTGAATGCATCTCTGTGAGTGGAGTATAGGTGGTCCAGAGTTATTTTCCTTCTTTTTTGCAAATTTAACATGTTGATAGAAATGAGGTGAAACTGATTTAAGTTTCCCTGCATTAAAGTCCCCGGCTACTAGGAGCGCCGCCTTTGGGTGAGCGTTTTCTTGTTTGCTTGTGGGGAAATACAGCTCATTCAATGCTATCTTGGTGTCAGCCTCTGACTGTGGTGGTATGTAAACAGCTACAAAGAATATAGATGAGAACTCTCTTGGTAGGTAATGTGGTCTGCAGCTTATCATGAGAAACTCTAACTCAGGCGAGCAATGGCTCAAGACTTCCTTAGATATTGTTCACCCGCTGTTTACAAAAATACATAGACCACGCCCCTTGTCTTACCAGACGCAGCTGTTCTATCCTGCCGGTACATCGTATAACCAGCCAGCTGTATGTTGATATTGTCGTCGTTCAGATACGACTCCGTGAAGCATAAGATGTTACAGTTTTTAATGTCCCGTTGGTAGTTTAATCTTCCCAATAACTTGTCCATTTTATTGTCCAAAGTGTGCATGTTTGCGAGCAGAATTGAGGGGAGGTGGGGTTTATTTGATCGCCTCCTACTCTTCAGAAGGCAGCCCGACCTCCAGCCTCTCTTTCTCCGCCTCCTCTTCACGCAGATCACTGGGGTCAGGGCCTGTTCCAGAGGGAGCCATATATCCTCCGCCTCGGACTCGTCAGAGTCGTGAAAGAAGAAAAAGTTTTCTGCTAGCCCGTGGTGAGTAATCGCAGTCCTGATGTCTAGAAGTTATTTTCGGACATAAGAGATGGTAGCGGCAACATTATGTACAAAAATAGTTTAAAAAAAGAAGTTACAAGCAATGCAGATGAACTAACAAAAAAAACACAATCGGTTGGGGAACATAAAACTCCTGCTTCGGCGCCATTTTAGCATCATTACGGAGTAGAAGTAGATTTTAGGACATTACGGAGTAGAAAATGGTGGCTGTCTGTAGATTGACAAGATTGCAAACATGACAGTCTCACTCACACAGGCATGAAGTTGAATGGCATTAGTAACATATGGTGGGATTGGTTTGGTAGTGTTCATACTTTACAGCAATATATATCTTTCATATCTAAAAGTAGCTTTGAGATGATGTATTTGCGTAGTTGATAAAGATGGAACGATAGGGCCTTGATTGACCACTATCGCTGCAGTTTGCGCGAGGACGTCCATCGGGAGTTGGCCTGCAGGGACACCACCCTCACCTTCGACCAGCTGGTGGACCTGTCCATTCGGCTGGATAACCTGCTGGCTACCCGTGGACATCCAGATCGGGTTCTGCCGGTTCCATCCCCCAGCACCGCCACTCCTGTGCCCATGGAGCTAGGAGGGGCTGTGCGTAGGGAGACTGGAGGAGGTTCTGTCTCGTGCACCATCTGTGGCCGCAGAGGTCACACTGCCAGGTCGGTTCTGGGTTGGTTCCTCTGGGGATCAAGGCAGCAGGCAGGGCACTCTGGCTTCATCCCAGGTGAGCCGGCACCATTCTCACCCAGAGCCCTCTGTTGCACACATGTTTCTGTATGTTACTCTTCCTGTGTTTTCCCCGCATTCCCAGCATAAGGCACTCATCGATTCAGGCGCAGCTGGGAATTTTATAGTAGGATCGTTCGCCCTTAGTTTAGGGATCCCCATTGTTCCCGTGGCTGTGCCCTTCCCCATTCACACCTTAGATAGTCGACCATTAGGGTGGAGGCCACCGCTCCTCTAGCTATGGTGACGCAGGGGGGTCACAAGGAGAGAATCAGTCTCTTCCTCATTGACTCTCCTGCATTTCCCTTGGTGCTAGGCCTACCCTGGTTAGCTTGTCATGACCCCACTGTTTCTTGGCAACGGAGGGCTCTCACAGGGTGGTCGCGAGAGTGCTCGGGGAGGTGTTTATGGGTTTCTGTTGGTGGAAAGTCCAGACCAGGTCTCCACCGTGCGCATTCCCCCTGAATATGCGGATTTGGCTCTCGCCTTCTCCAAAAAGAAGAATCAATTACCGCATTTCCACCTCGGGGGTGGAGATGGAGAGTGACTGCATTTCAGCCGTGTGTAACTGGCCGACTCCCACCACGGTAAAGGAGGTGCAGCGGTTCCTAGGGTTTGCCAATTACTACTGGAGGTTTATCCAGGGTTTTGGTCAGGTAGCGGCTCCCATTACCTCACTGCTGAACGGGGGCCTTGTACGCTTGCAGTGATCGGCTGAGGCGGACAGGGATTTTGGTCACCTGAGGGCTCTGTTTACCTCGGCCCCCGTGCTGGCCCATCCGGATCATTCATAGTGGAGGTGGACGCGTCCAAGGCAAGGATAGGAGCCGTGCTCTCTCAGCGCTCCGGTAAGCCACCGAAGCTCCGCACCTGTGCCTTCTTCTCGAAGAAGCTCAGCCCGGCGGAGAGAAACTATGACTTGGGGGACCAGGAGCTGTTGGCTGTTGTCAAGGCTCTGAAGGCGTGGAGACATTGGCTTGAGGGGGCTAAACACCCTTTTCTCATCTGAACTGGCCACCGCAATCTGGAGTACATCTGGGCAGCGAGGTGACTGAACCTTCGCCATGTTTTTTTTCACCTGTTTGGTTTTTTCCCTTTCCTACAGACCAGGTTCCCAGAATGTGATGGCAGAACTACTCTGTTTGCGAACACCGGGGCCTCACTGCCCTGGCTTTCTGGCGCAGCAAGGCCCGCTGGAGGTGAACATGGGCGGCGTCCCATGTCTCCTCCACATGCCTGAACCAGTCGTCCACCGCAGGAGCCTCGGTCTGAGGAGGAGCGGCGCATGGATTCCACTCCCAAACTCCCGGCCTCCTGTCTGGTGGCGCTGGTAGTGTGGGAGCAGGCGCAGAGCCCACTCCCCTCCAGTGTCCCGCTGAGTGTCTGTATGTTCCGTCTGTTGTCCGTGACCGGTTGATCTATTGGGCCCATATGTCACCCTCCTCTGGTCACCCTTCTCTGGTCATCCTGGGATCGGTCGGACGGGACGGTGCGCTGTTTGGTTGGGAAGTACTGGTGGCCTACATTGGCCCAGGATGCAAGGGTTTATGTTTCCTCCTGCTCGGTGTGTGCTCAGTGTAAGGCTCCTAGGCAGCTGCCCAGAGGGAAGCTACACCCCTTACCCGTTCCACAGCGGCCTTGGTCACACCTGTCGGTGGATTTTCTTACCGATCGTCCCCCCTCACAGGGAAACACTGCGATCCTGCTCATTGTGGGTCGGTTCTCTAAGTCCTGCCGTCTCCTCGCTCTGCCCGGTCTTCCTACAGACTGCGGAGGCCTTGTTTACGCACGTCTTCCGGCACTACGGGTTGCCTGAGCATATAGTGTCTGCTCGATGTCCCCAGTTCACTTCGAGGGTCTGGAAGGTGTTCATGGAGTGAACTAGGATGTGGGCAGGTTTCTGCAGTCGTATTGCTAGTATCGGCCAGGGAGTGGGCAGCATTCGTGGCCTGGGCCGAGATGGCTCAGAACTCGCTCCGCCACTCCTCCACTAACCTCTCCCCCTTCCAGTGCGTACTGGGGGTACCAGCCTGTTCTGGCGCCTTGGCATCAGAGTCAGACCGAGGCTCCTGCGGTGGACGACTGGTTCAGGCGCGTGGAGGAGACATGGGACGCCGCCCATGTTCACCTCCAGCGGGCCTTGCTGCGCCAGAAAGCCAGGGCAGTGAGGCCCCGGTGTTCGCAACGGGGGACCGGGTCTGGCTCTCGACCCAAAACCTGCCCCTCCGCCTACCCTGCCGGAAGCTGGGCCCGCGGTTTGTGGGGCCATTTAAAGTCCTGAGGAGAGTGAATGAAGTTTGTTATAGGTTACAGCTTCCCTCTGATTACCGTATTAACCCCTCGTTCCATGTGTCTCTCCTCAGGCTGGTGGTGGTTGGCCCGCTCCAGGAGTCTGAGCTGTGGGAGGTTTCTCCGCCCCCTCTGGACATCGAGGGGGCCCCGGCATACTCCTTCCGCTCTATATTGGATTTGAGGCGTCGGGCGAGGGGCCTTCAGTACCTTGTGGAGTGGGAGGGGTACGGTCCGGAGGAGAGGTGCTGGGTTCCGGTGGAGGACGTGTTGGACCCTTCAATGCTGCGGGAGTTCCACCGTCTCCATCCGGGCCACCTTGCACCTTGCCCTCCGGGTCCTCCCCGAGGCCAGCGTCGGTGCGCTGCTGGAGCCGAAGGGGGGTACTGTCACGACTTCCGCCGAAGTCGGGTCCTCTCCTTGTTCGGGCGGCGGTCGGCTTTGCCGGTCTTCTAGCCATCGTCGATCCACTTTTCATTTTCAATTTGTTTTGTCTTGTTTTTCCTCACACCTGGCTCCAATTCCCTCATTTGCTTGTTGTGTATTTAACCCTCTGTTCCCCCCATGTCTTTTGTGTGGGATTGTTTATTGTAGTGCTTGTGTACGTTCCCCGGGAGCGCACAATGGGTTATTTTGTGCACATTTATTCTTGTTGTTCTGGATGCCGTTGGTTTTGCTTAATAAATCTCTGGTTATTACCCAGTTCTGCTCTCCTGTGCCTGCCTTCTCTGCCACCAATATTACCAATATTTGTACTGTGTACTTGAGCTTGTGTCCTCAAAAGTGACTACACTTCAGCATTTTTTTACCAGAAAGGTGAGATTTTAACCTTTCTTAGAGTATGCAGCATTACTAGTTAATGTATATGGCCCTGTCATAATAAATAATTACTTTTGAGGATAACATAGATTACATTATCAATTACATTTAGTTACATTTAACAGTGTTAACAACCTTTTGTGACTAGGGGCAGTATTTTCATTTTTGGAAAAATAACGTTCCCGTAGTAAATGGGATATTTTGTCAGGACAAGATGCTAGAATATGCATATAATTGACAGCTTAGGATATAAAACACTCTAAAGTGTCCAAAACTGTAAAAATATTGTCTGTGAGTATAACAGAACTGATATTGCAGGCGAAAGCCTGAGAAAAATCCAATCCGGAAGTGCCTCATGTTTTGAAAGCGCTGCGTTCCAATGCGTCCCTATTGAGCAGTGAATGGACTATCAACCAGATGACTTTTTCTCCGTATTCCCCAAGGTGTCTACAGCATTGTGACGTAGTTTTACGCATTTATGTTGAAGAATATCCGTAAGCGGCTACATTGCGCAACTGGTCACCTGATGGCTCCCAGAGTGATTCTCGTGTAAAATACAGAGGTAGCCATTATTCCAATCGGTCCTACTGATAAACCAATTGTCCCGGTGGATATATTATCGAATAGATATTTGAAAAACACCTTGAGGATTGATTATAAACCATGTTTGCCATGTTTCTGTCGACATTATGGAGCTAATTTGGAATATTTTTTGGCGTTTTCGTGACTGCAATTTCCGGGCGATTTCTCAGCCAAACGTGA
This sequence comes from Oncorhynchus masou masou, assembly GCF_036934945.1. Lineage (NCBI taxonomy): Eukaryota > Metazoa > Chordata > Actinopteri > Salmoniformes > Salmonidae > Oncorhynchus > Oncorhynchus masou. The sequence goes on along the minus strand of NC_088223.1, from coordinate 35,019,890 downwards.
AGAACAAACGCAGCTATTTCACCTACAAAAATAATATTTTTGGAAAAAAGGAACATTGGCTATCTAACTGGGAGTCTCGTGAGTGAAAACATCCGAAGCTCATCAAAGGTAAACGATTTAATTTGATTGCTTTTCTGATTTCCGTGACCAAGATACCTGCTGCTAGCTGGACAAAATGCTATGCTAGGCTATTGATAAACTTACACAAATGATTGTCTAGCTTTGGCTGTAAAGCATATTTTGAACATCTGAGATAACAGGGTGATTAACAAAATGCTAAGCTGTGTCTCAATATATTTTACTTGTGATTTTCATGAATAGGAATATTTTCTAGGAATATTTATGTATGTTGCGTTATGTTAATTAGGGTCAGTCGATGATTACGCTCCCTCATGCGGGATGGGGAGTCACTAGAGGTTTTAAGGAGCAAAGGGTTCAAATATTGAGGCTGTCACTCTGTCACACCATGGGTTTTTGAGGCAGCATTGACAAAATATCATTTGGAGAAAGAACTTTGATGGATTACCTGACAAGGAGCCCATAAGTGGCCTCTGAAAGGCAGACAGAGGCGAGAGAGGCGCTGCATTGGGTGACAAAGTGACAGAGGAGTATAGTTATGAATAAATAGGCTGGGAACACAGAAGGGTATATTGCATTGGGGTAAGAGGTTACCAGATGAATAGATAGCGACAAAGACTGACGAGGATGGGGAACGTGGGGTCTGATCAACTGTGGGGGTAAGGAAGTGGTTGAAATGGAAAGAGACAGACAGTAGAGGGGAAAAAAACAGACTGACTGATGGACAGATAGACGTAGGGACAGTTTCACAGGGAGACACAGACTGATTAATAGAAACAGACAAATGTAAACGTAAACAGAAACAAAGAGAAATCTAAAATACGAAGAGAGAAAAACATTAACAGTGACAGAAAAAGACAAACAGACTTACAAACAGACAAAACAGAGACAAGACAAACAGAGAGAGAGCCAGACGTAAACATAAATCTGCACAGGGCTGTTGGCCTTTTTGGAACATGCTCAGGTGCCCTGTGGCGCCTGCTTACGTCTACGGCTCCCTGGCGACCCCCTTCAACTCCCATTTCCCCATCACCATGACGCCACAAAGCGTGACCATGGATCAGAGACTGACTTGCCTCAGTGGAGCACTCCAGACCGCTGGCACTGGGGCCCCAGCTTTATCGCCAGTAACGTCTGCATGACATAGCAACCACACACTGGGGAGCACGGGGCACACTGGGGACTATGGGAAAAGACAGTAATCAGCACGATTTATACACCCACCTGCCTATGCAATACAATACCACCTGCTCATGATCCTGTTGCACCCAGACAGTGGAACATTATGAAGCATACAAAAGGTCAGACTTCTGTTGCCTACTATTACGTAAGAAGCTAGATCTCATTGGCATTTTTGTGAGTAAACACTTTTATGTCAGGCGTGCTGCTTAATAACCTTTTGATTTAACGATTACAGGTGGAGGATTAATCGTAATATTTGTCCAAAATATAATTTTTGCCTAAAACCTAGCTATAATTTCAAGTTTCTGCAAGTTAATAGTACTGACCATGTTCTGGGATATATATGGATATATCCACACAAATAAGATTTATCGCTGACAAGTTAACATTTCTCCCAAGCTTTGAGAGTAAATGTCCAGAAATAAAATTATCTGCTATTGAATATACAGATGTAGGATGTTAATTTGAGGCAGTTTGCTACAGCAGGAAAATAATCCTGCATCAACAAGAAATGTGCATTATTATTTGGATTATAATTAATGAATATTGTTGTAGGGGTTGATACTGTCGTGACGTTGTATTAGTTAATGTGACGACTGTTGCTCATCGAATGATTACAAGTTTCTAATTACGTGATTAACTGAATCAAGAAATTATTAACTCATTAACCTGGGGCACCATGGGAAAACGAGTTTTTATTGAGTTTCTATTTCCCAAATTAACTCAAAGAATATCAGAATATCGATTTTACAACAGCCGCTAATTAACCAGTTGCCTCTAACAATCTCGTTCTGAACGTCGTATAACCCGCGAAACTGCACGGACCCGGGTCCCACCAATGAATTTGTACCACACCAATCTTAGTTGAATATTTATTTACTAAAAAGCTAAAATGATGGTGAAAGATACACATAGACAAAACACATTATAGGCTATTGATTAGAACTTAGTATAACGGGCCAACACACTATGACGCGTGTTACCCACAATGGGAATTTCAAAAGAGAGAGAAAAAAGAAAGTACACAAGAGAAATATACATTTGGGTGAATTTGTCAGATATGCTATTCTAACCCTAGCCTATAACGGGCCAACACACTATGACGCGTGTTAATTTGTCAGATATGCTATTCTAACCCTAGCCTTGCCCCAAACTGCCGCTCTTATGGGTCAGAATATTATGATGTAATTACGTGGGGATGATCTCCGAGGATTCTCTGCGTGGATCGCTCCACTGTTCGATGACGCACTTCTACTGTGCACCTCCCTGCTCGTCCTCTCGGTGTCAGTGTCTTTTTTGGCTTAGGAGTATGTTCCCTCACCCTTTTCTCTGGAAGGGGTCTTCTGAGGACAGACAGCTCTGTAGCTCAGAGCTTACAGCATAGGAATGAAACCCTTTAGATACCATGATTCGATGGGAGATGGAGGCTAGGTGGTTCGACTTGAATTCACCCGCTTAGACACAGCTACTCATCCGTAGCTTGGGTAGAAAATGATTTCTTTGTCCTCAAACTTGCGTTGAGTTCTGGGTTCGTTGACTTTTTTAGACCTCGCTGCAGCTGGGGTCACGTAGCCCTGCTGTAAATTCTATACTCACAGGTTTTATACCCTTGGGTCAGAAGTGGGCGTAGCCGCCTTTAGGGCAATTCTCTGGGCGAACCAAGTTAATGAGGTAAGGTCCAGATTTGACTCAAATCCAATTTTAGACAACTAACTTAACATTTCATCTTCCCCAAAACATTCTCTTTGATTTGGATATTTTACATACAACATACAATGTATAAACATCAAACATATACTAGGAAAACCCTTCACATTAAATGTTTTCGTAATAACGTCATCTATTAACCTTTAATAACAGAACAAAAATGACATACATTTTCATATTCCATCTATCATCATGACCACCATTGTTCCAAAGTCCCTTTAGTTCATGTTTAATGTTCTGAGGCTGGTTCTCCATAGTAACAGGACAAAGGAATTTGTCTGTGGCCTGAGATTTACCAGGGGTGTGAGGGGCCATAAAACCCCCCACATCTTCAGACCCCTAGATCTCTCCTCCTCTGTTGGGGTGGAGCGATAATCTGTAGGTTTGTGGTCTCCTGTAACCTGACCTGATCAAGACAGTCATGACAATACTTTTTCGTAAGGGAAAATCAAGTCTGAAATATCTAAATTGAAATGAGTAACTTCAGAAGCCTTTTTCAACCTCACATACACTACAATTAAAACATGTCCTGCATTGCGAGACATTTATCCTGCAACAGGGTGATACATTTTTTTAACCTTTTATTTAACTAGGCAAAACAGTTAAATAGGCACACTTAACCAGCATGGCTACCATAGCATTCTGCAGCACTACGCCATCCCATCTGGTTTGGGCATAGTGGGACTATTATTTATTTTCCAACAGGACAATGACCCAACACACCTCCAGGCTGTGTAAGGGCTATTTGACCAAGAAGGAGAGTGATGGAGTGCTGCATCAGATGACCTGGCCTCCACAATCTCCCAACCACAACCTAATTGAGATGGTTTGGGATGAGTCAGACCACAGAGTGAAGGAAAAGCAGCCAACAAGTGCTCAGCATATGTGGGAACTCCTTCAAGACTGTTGGAAAAGCATTCCAGGTGAAGCTGGTTGAGAGAATGCCAAGAGTAAAATAGATTTTGATTTGTTTAACACTTTTTGGGTTACTACATGATTCCATATGTGTTATTTCATAGTTTTTACGTCTTCGCTATTATTCTAAAGTGTAGAAAATAGCCAAAATAAAGAACAACCCTTGAATGAGTAGGTGTTGTATACAGTGGTGTGTATATATAAAGTTTATAGATCTAACTTAATTCGATTATAATTATAACTGTTTCTAAAATGCAAAATATTAGATCAATTTATCTCAGAGTCGTTTTGTTAGAGTGACTTCAAATGTTTAGATGATACAGATAAAATGTTTAGTTGAGCAAGAGTGGTGTGGAATTTTTTGTTGTTGGGGGGCAGTTATGTGGGATTATGACATTGTTTCAGTATCTTACTTTCAGCAACCTGATTGGTTGAAACATACTTGGTTGCACTGACATGAGGGATATGAAAGCATCTAACTGACAGACAACACATGAAGCTCTTTCAAAAATGTTTTTAATTTGTGTAATACAACCCTTCGATGGTAAACAAGTCAATCATTGCGATATCTTTGTTTCATTAAAGTCAGCCCATTCAAAATCCTACTCTGTGCAATAGCTTAGGGAGTCTGAAAACATTATAATTTCCAATTCATTAAGCCATTGAGATAACGACAGCCAGGCTAATTCAAACAAACCTTCCCTGGACATTTCAACCTTAAAATTCTTCCCCCGATTGACCTGTCCTCGAGCCAAACTGGCCTCAAGGCTAATTCTGACAGCAATCGCTTTAGCACAACATACAAGACTATGAGCTCTAGAATTTCTTCTGCCATTTTTCTCTCCCGTAATGTATTCTCACATCACAGTTTTTCCAAATTACTGAACAGCCTGCCAGTGGGAACCCTGAATCTAGGTATTGAAAGCCTTCCTTTGTCTCAATGGTAATCTCTCAGCTACATGGGTCCAACAGGCCATGTAGGTGACATAGGATCTGTCTCAAATCTGCTCAGCCTCTGAGAACCAGTCTACATGTATGTCGCAATATTAAAACGATAGGTTTCAAGCCCTTTCTTTTGTCTGGATTCCCCTTTTGTCATTGTAAAACGTGAGACGAGAATGTTTCCTGGACACTGTTCAAAATGTTTCTGTATAGTAAGCATTGTTATTGAATACATTTTCTAAAATGTTTGAATGAAAATGTTCTCATTTGTCATTGAATCGTGCATGATACAACCACATGGCCAATGGAGATTTCACTTCCTATGTTTAGCAAAAACATTATAAGTGCAGTGCAAAGTTGGCAGTCTGCATTTTTATTTTCTTTGTTCTGCATGTGTTTGAATCACAGCTTCATAGTTTGACTTGGTTTAAAAGCTGATCAAAAGACTCATCCATCTTGTGTCTACGTAGCTTTCCTCTGAGTCTGGTCATATGTCTGGGTGATACCACACAGACTTGAGTCAAACTTTCTCAGACTCTCTTTTCAAGTCTGTTTTGCCTGTTTGAGGAGAAGTGAACCTGTCATAACCTCATCCCTCTTTTCTGAATCAGTGAGATTATCTGTCTGTTGCTGGGCCTTTGACAACACAGGAAGATTTGGGGGTGAAATATAATGCATTTCTTCAATGCCCCAAAAAAGCCTGTACTATACTTGAGTACACGAGTGAACCTGCAACTAAAAAGTTGGGTAATGTCATTGTTTATGGTGCAAAAATATCACTTGTATATGGGAGGGATGGCTTTACAAACCGAGCACCTCATATACTGTTGTGCTCCTTTCCATAATTGGACCGATGTTGATGACATGTTTACTTCCACTCAGCCTGGTCTCATAGATAGATGTACCATAATGTAAATGAGTATGACATGATGCATTTGGTATGGTTACATAAGACAGCAGGTTACTTAAGGGGGGGGGGGGGGGTGAAAGTAAGTTTGTTGGTGGGTTGGTGGTCATATAATGCAAATGCCTAGCAACCCAAAGGTGACGAGTTCAAATTTCATCATGGACATCTTTAGCATTTAAGGCAATGAGCAACTTTTCAACTATTTACTACTTTCTAGCTACTTTTCAACTACTTAGCATGTTAGCTAACCCTAACCCTTTGAGCTAACCCTAAACAAATCTTAACCCTTTTAGTTAACCCTTCTCCTAACCCTAACTTTAACCCTAAACTAATCTTAACCGTTTTAGCTAAACCTTCCCTTAATTTTCTCCTTAAACCATCCCATTTCATTTTATAATGCATTGCTGTAAAACTGCTACACACCCACTCCTGGTAAAGAGAAAGGTTCATTCTATTTTTCAATAGCAGAAATGTAACAACTTGCACCTACTTTGCATTCTCATTTCTTCTACTTAAGAAACTCAAGATTTCCCTTGGTGAGTTTTGCTCTTGACCTTCTTGGAGTTGGATTCATATGAGAATGGGTCCTTATCGGACCACAGTTCCTGTCTCGACTGTCCTGGCATTCCAGGTCTCTAGGGACACACCCAGGGCTAATTACTTTCTTCCCATCGCCAAAAAACACTACCATGATGGATCAATGAACTGCTCAACGTATTGCAAGACAATGCCTGCAATAAGAATTATTTAAAGGAAAACTCCACCCCAAAACTATATTTTGGTATTTGTTTCATTAGTCCATTGTTGATTTTTTCCCAAAAGGTTTTCTATGTCAGCAATCAAGTTTTCAAGATATGTAATTTTCAATGACAGCCTAGGAACAGTGGGTTAACTGCTTTGTTCAGGGATGGAATTGTACCTTGTCAGCTCGGGGATTTGATCTTCCAACCTTTTGGTTACTATTCCAACGCTCTAACCACTAGGCTACGCTGCCACCCCAGCAATATATGTATACATATATTTTGGGCTCTCCACCCATACCAATATACTTACATATATCAGGCACAGCTCAACACCCCGTGATTATGTAATCACGTTCACAAGAACAGCTCTGTAGTCACTCACACTTTCCTACTTGTTTTTCTCTGTATTACGATCACAAACATCACACTGCATCGTAACATTGCACCCTTCACCATTCACACCATGCTCAGAGAGACACGCAGTGAATTTACTTGGTCCAGCCCTCGAGCTGAAAGGATGGCAGCCTCTTTTCTTCGGTCTTCACAGTAGACTAATGAGGTCTTAGTGCTATCCCCATGCCACTGTACGTGCCCTCTCACACAGCAGGGCAAGGTTATTCTGAAAGAGGGAGGCAAGGGGAATTTTATTTTTTCAATCAATAAAATCAAGCGTCTCATGGCGCAGTTCGAGAGGAATAGCCCTAACAGGGAGGAAGGAGAGGAGGAAAAACTGTTGAATTTCTTATATTTTCTTGTCAGTTGGAGGTTACCTCCTGAAGTTGGAAAGAATAGTACTTTTAAAGAACGACAACAAATGTGCAGTTTGTTATCTGAAACTCTTTTTGGAAACATTAAAGCTGATCTTGAAATAATTTCATTAGGTTTTGAAAAGGTTTTTAAGAAAGGTTTTTAATTTGTACCTTTATTTAAGAAGGGAGTCACCATTGAGACCAGGGTCTCTTTCACAAGGGAGCCCTGCATAAACAATTTCATAAGATAAAAACAGAAAACATAGAAAAAAGAGAATGTATTTTTTCCACTTACACTCTACAAGACAATAACTCCTTTGGTTTTCCACAGCCGCCAGCAGCGTCACTATCCCTCTACCTAACACACTGAGTTGACCTCCTCAGTGCTTGTGTGACGGGTGGTGAGGGTGGAGAAGGAGGGAGAGTTTATCAGTGACCCAACTTCGCCCAAGATGGATGAGGATTTCCTGAGCAGTACCCTGACTGCCTCTGAATCAGACCTGTCCTCAACCTCTTTTTTGACATTGGAGGCGAAGGCAGCCTTCATCTTTGTCCTCATCCTTTTCCTCGTCTTGGGCCTCCTGATCATACGCTGCTTCCGTATCTTGCTCGACCCTTACCGCAGCATGCCCTCCTCTACCTGGACTGACTACATGGAGAAGGACACCTTTGATTACCGTATTGCCTGAGGGGCCTTCCTTATCAAAGGCTGCTGTACTGCATCGCCTGAGGTGCTGGTGACCAGAGCTGCTGCATTGCCAAAGAAGCTTCAAAGATAACTATCTAAGAGAGTTTCCACGTGTCCGGATTCAGTGCATTGAAACAGATCTTCTGATTCCTGAGTGTTATCTTGAGATACGGGCTGACTATAGAATTGCCTGAGGACTCCTACTCTGAGGCAGGAACAATGGCAGTGGGAGGTTCTTCACCTTGGCCACAAGGGGATCACAGTGTTTTCTGAGCCCTTAAACATTTCCGCAATACTGCAATGCCAGAGGGGTCCTTCACTGGTGCTACGAGGGAAGCTGGTGTTTTGCCCAAGGGACAGGCTATAGTAACTGAAATAGAAAAGCTGTTTTTCTCTTGAAGGAACAGGGGGAGCCTGTCCTCTCCTGCAGCAAGTGATATAACTACTCCAGTGACTGAGCACAGCTTGATCACATCACCTCCTAAACCTGACCTGACATGCTAAGAAGACCACCTTTTTGTACACAGCCCTTTCTGATTTGTGTTCTAAAATGTTGGTTTTGGTAAAGAGAGAGATCTTTAAAGCTGTAATTCTATGGCCTAGGTTTTAGGTTACTGTACTTAGTCAGTCAGTAACACACACACACACACACACACACACACACGGTCATACAGGCCCCCTGTACAAACACACTACACAAACTATTCTCCTACACAAAGACACCCACACAGACTCGCAACACTCATGCACTCTATGCTCATATATACTCAGAAACATGCAAAGACCTACAATGACCATCACACTTTGTCCAATATCACACCCCAGGAGCCTTTCGACAAACGTGGGTTTATTCTGGCCACGTCAGGGGAACGAGTGCAGCACTTTCCTCTCTGTGACTAGGGGTGGGAGAGTGTGTCATTATCTCTCAAATTAGCCTGCAGTTGTCCTTTTTCTGGGAGTGCATTTCAGTTAAGCCACTGACGATGAGTCTTATTACTCTGGCTGTCACTGACAGTGCAGTGACAAGCCTGAAGAAAATTATTTCCACGTCATCTCAACGAAATAATTCAATATGATGACGTTGAATCAGAGTGGAAAACTGGTTGAATTTGCAAACAGTAATCAATGTGAGGGAATTTCTGCCTAAATCCAATGATGGTGATTTTTTGTTGTTGAATTCACATTAGTTGACAACTCCACCAAATGTACATTAAAACTAGACGTTGAACTGACGTCTGTGCCCAGTGGGGCAACAATTCACTGAAACACGGCTATTACTACTACACAGATGTAGAAACTTAATTTGATCAGTCTTTTGTTGCTGAGAATTTACAAGCACAGCAGGAAATGCAACCATTTAGTGTATTTGAGGATTAAAAAAGGCTTCTATAATTTATTGTTTCCATGTAGACATTTCTAACTTGATTTATTAAAAAAATGTGTTTTATCAGCCTTTACAAAAATGTCCATTAATTATAATCCACATAATAATTCACAATGTCCTGTTGCTGGAGGATGATTTTCCTGCTGTAGCAAACTGACTAAAATTAAGATCCTACATATGTAGCACAAGGCTCCTGAAAGTTCTGAATCCTACCTTGAAATAAATTTGCGTAACTCATAGTTTCTGAACTGGGGACCTATCTCAATCGACTGAGAGTCATGTAACCAGGTGGCATTATTGGTGCTGTATACCGGCACAGATGTTCACCGAATGCAGACTTTCTCTGTTTCTAATCCCTTTAATGCCGATTTTCACCGCTCTTAGTCTGTCTCCTCCTCTTTGTTAGCTCTTTGCCTTACATAAAGCTTGTTTACATTTGACAAACTGGTGGTGGAACAGCCTGGGAGCCTATAGCATCATAAGACATGTATTACCCTTTAAGATAGTTGCCCTTTGAGGGAGTTCTGCATGTATATTCTCTGATGAAAGTTCCTGTTATGATGAGCTGCTGCTCTACCTGCAAAGAGACTCGGATGATCTGTGTTGTTTGGGAAACTGGAAATGCGTGTTACTGTATGTGATTAAATTGGGCTTTTCTTTTTGCAGATCCCAAACCTTAGAACATGTTTGCTCCTCCTTTTGATGTTCTAGTCCAGGGATGGGCAACTTTGATGTGGGTGGGAGCCACCATAAATCTGAAGTCATTATGAGGGGCTGCAGTGGCTCACGGTTCTGCATACCCACATCCATAACCGCACATGCAGTCAGGAACAGCCCTAGACTTTTGGGGGCCCTGAGCAGAATGTTTTTGTTTAAGGGGGGGGGGGAATTCATCCGCAGGCGTGCAAAAGGACCAGTTTCCCATCCTTGCTCTAGACTGGCCGTTAGGCATGTCTCTGGATTACAGCGTCTGCTAAATGACTAAAATGTAAATGTTAACCAAGGGGTGATGTTATTATTGAATTAGATCATAAGTCATTTGACATAAATATCCACACATGTTTTATTAGACAGCGATACTATGATCTGATTGACCACATACATATCTGTTTCATTGGAATGTCAAGAGGAGAGACGCAACTCAGTTGGCTGTATTTTCCAAAAGGTTGTGTCATTTTTTTGTTTTTGCATATGTCTGTATACAAGTCCTTATTGTTGTACTCGCTCATTATTGTTGTACTCGCTCATTGGCTTACTGCATTGGTGACATCAATTCACATTGATCACAAACAGGGCAGTGCATAAAATCTTTTTTTGTTTCAGCATTCAGTTGAACATGGGTAAATTCAAAAACATGACTTAAGTGAGAATATTGTGTTTACATTAGTTTATTCCACTGCAACTCTGTTACTACATACACCGTCTCAATGCAAATGCTTTGATACAGATTCGGGATGGTGGTCAAATTACATTAGAAACAAGCCTATATTCCATTTTAGACTTTATGTACAGAGTTCAAATTACGACGTGTTGAATTACTTGACATGACTAGAAAAGAAAGTATCTTTACAATATATTTTGTTGTTATTGAGAGTTATTCTAATAGGATAAACCTGCTGTTTACGTACAATGGTCCAGCCTACTGTTTAATCTGTGATCTCTTTTACAAGTGTTTTTTTTCTTCTTGTTTGGTAAATAAATAAAGCTGCTTCTTGAATTGAGTAAGATTTATGTTGTCGCTCTCTGTTGCTCACTTCTGCACGGCCTCTCATATTGCCTTTTGATGCCAAACCCGGAGTTCAGCAAAGCACGCAAGCTAGCTAAATATGAGTGAATAAATGGATTAAAGTCTCTGTCACATGGCAGAACAAACAATGCTGACCTTTTGGACTGCGAAAAGGTTGTCTGAATTATCGATCTATGAATCAAGCAGTAGTTGTACAATTGTTTGTCACAAAATGCTACTTTGCCTATTTAATTAAATGTTCATAGATCACTATCACGAAATTAAATGTGTTGTAGTATTGGGCCACTACAATGGGTAGCTCATCTATAGACCATTATGTAATTAAATACATCTCCAAATACTATCAAAATACAAACAATTCTACAAACAGGTCATTTCCATTACAGGACCTATATAATTACGTTTCTGCAAACATGGAGGAGTCTAACTCTTGGCTTTGGTGCTGGTCAGCTGCATCTTGGGAGTGTTGATGGCCATGTTAATTAAGCCCCAACAGACGGTTGGTGCGGCGAAGCAAAGAAAAACACTGTGGTGATCACGCACAACTCAGTGCACGGCAAAATCACAGGGCGTCACCACAAGCCGCCATGCAAAATCTGTCACCACACTGTCTGCAGTGCCAGCCTTATCTGGGGGGTAGTGATAGTGCCAATTTGTTTTCAGTCAGTGGCACTTCTTTTTCACGACAGACACACAGCTATTCATATCTGCCGCATAGAGAATCGGCTGTGGGCTGATTCAGTGCTGAACAACTTCAGTCACCGTGGAATTTGGAAGTCTTTGGTGCCCTGGGCCAGCAGGAGCAACTCTGCCAGCTGAACCTCACTGTTCCATATGACTCCAAACTGTGCTTCAGGGCTTAGGCCTTTAGGTCTTCAGATAGGTGACACATTCTTTTATCAATATGTAATATATGTACTTCTCTCAAAATAAAAATCCTTTGCCATTAGAGTGGATGTTTTAAGGTTTTCAGCATTATTGATTTTCGTGCACAGAAACATAATGAATTCCTTGAGGCAAAGGATCTCAACAACTTGAATATTACGTACCTGTTTTATTCTTATTAAACCTTATGCTATTTAATGCTTACTTTTTTGATTATGTTCGATTAATAGATATGCAAACTAATAAGAAACATTAAAAAGATTAGTTAGGTGACAATATTCGTATCATATTGTTTGGGCACCACTGGAATTCACTCACTTCACTATTTTGAAAGAAACTGCATAGTCCTTCCATACTCTGACTACAATTTTAGAAACAACTGATCCCAAGGCATATTATAAGTTCTGTAGGACGTTCTTGTAGTGCTCCCTCTGTATTTATTCACCTTGTCCTTGTTTCCTTTCTCTTCAGGTGGGTGAAGAACACTAGTGAACCCCACAATGCAATTACACTAAAAGGTCCTTCATAGTGAGGGAACAGTCCACAATCACTTTGAAACAATGTTGCAGACCTACCACTTGTAATGTGAGGGTAATGAGCCCACAGTTAACGAAACACTCATGTAATTACTTAATGGAGGAGGATCGTGGGGAGGCGCAATCTGAGGTTTCCTTTCTGGTGCGGTAAGAATATCCAGTAGTTTAGTCAGGAACGAAAGCGCCCCTTACGCATAATGAATGTGTAAAAGGCATCCAGCTTAGAATTAGAAAATTCAATCAAGACAGGGGGATGGATTACAGGTTCAAAGTTAGTTTGTGGGTTCCTATGATGAGCGTGTTTTTGGTTTTCAAGTTAATTCAAGTTCAACCTTTTATAAACACACTATGTAGGACAGGACACAGACAATGCCTATGTCCTCGCCTAATCTGAACGATAACGATAACAATTAAAACCCTACAATTCAATTCAGAGTTTAGAGGCAAATTTTGTTGTATATATGCAGAGTATTTAAGTAGTAAGGTTTTGCTGAAGAGAATATCTAAGATGGTGGCCGTGTTGTCTAACCATGAAAGTGAGGCCACGCGATAGATATATAGTTTTTGCAGGAGCTCTTTGATTGACAAGTCCACTTTGCCCCCTCCCACACCCCACTTCCCATATCACCACAACCTGCCTTCTGTTCTACCAATCCAGCGGTTCCCATGGAAACCAGACCCAAAATAGGACCTAGTGGTAACACCGTCTCCCACTTGCAACCTCTACTATTTATCAGGCATACGGACCGGGGAAGGGAGAAAAGAAAAGACCATGACCAAAAAATAGGATGAGAGTAAATCCATGGGAAAAGTGTTAGCATACCTGTAAACATATTCACGTAAGCTGGTTTTCTCCATTTCAGATATGTTGAGTTTTTGTTTGCTCTGAATAACTTTCCAGTAGCAAGTAGGGCAACGTGGGGTAACTATCCCACCTAAGAACAATGTCCAATTGTGGACACAAAAAAAACATTGCTCCATTGTAGGGGAGGGGGGGCAGTTTCCCCCAACACAATCACCTTAACTTTTACTGCTTTATTAAAAACTGATTACAATTTTTATCTCTAAACAAGTGGATTATTTGTCCTTAGGCTCCCCTAATGGTATATATTCACTACCGGTCACACGTTTTTTTAGAACACCTACTCATTCAAGGGTTTTTCTTTATTTTTACTATTTTCTACATTAGAATAATAGTGAAGACATCAAAACTATAAAATAACACATATGGAATCATGTAGTAACCAAAAACGTGTTAAACAAATCAAAATATATTTTATATTTGAGATTCTTCAAATAACCACCCTTTGCCTTGATGACAGCTTTGCACACTCTTGGCATTCTCTCAACCAGCTTCATGAGGTAGTCACCTGGAATGCATTTTAATTAACAGGTGTGCCTTCTGAAAAGGTAATTTGTGGAATTTCTTTCCTTATTAACTCTTGAATCTCCCCATCCCGGATCCGGGATCGTGACTAAAGCCTCAGGCTCATTAGCATAACGCAACGTTAACGATTTCTGAAAATCGCAAATAAAATGAAAATAATGCGCCTGCTCTCAAGCTTAGCCTTTTCTTAACAACACTGTCATCTCAGATTTTCAAAATATGCTTTTGAACCATAGCAATGGACTAATTTGTGTAAGAGTATGCTAAGCTAGCTTAGCATTTTGAGTAGCATTTAGCACGCAACATTTTCACAAAAACCAGATAACCAAATAAATAAAATCATTTACCTTTGAAGAGCTTCGGATGTTTTCAATGAGGAGACTCTCAGTTACATACCAAAAGCGCAGTTTTTCCTGAAAGCGTCTGTGTGTAGGAGAAATCGCTCCGTTTTGTACATCGCATTTGGCTACCGAAACGAACCGAAAATTCAGTCACCTACAACGTCAAACTTTTTCCGAATTAACTCCATAATATCGACCGAAACATGGCAAACGTTGTTTGGAATCAATCCTCAAGGTGTTTTTTCACATATCTCTTCATTGATATATCGTTCGTGGTAGCCTGTATTCTTCTCTAAATTCCATGGAAAAATACTTGCAGCTGACTTTTGCGCACCAATTTCGGCGCAGGACACCGGGCGGACACCTGGTAAATGTGGTCTCTTATGGTCAATCTTCCAATGATATGCCTACAAATACGTCACAATGCTGCAGACACCTTGGGGAAACGACAGAAAGGGCAGACTTACTCCTCTCGCATTCACAGCCATATAAGGAGACAATGGAAAACAGAGCCTCAAAAATCCTGCTCATTTCCTGGGTGCCGTCTCATCTTGGTTTTGCCTGAAGCTCACGTTCTAGGGCACGCACAGAAAATATCTTTGCAGTTCTGGACACGTCAGAGTGTTTTCTTTCGAAAGATATCAATTATATGCATAGTCGAGCATCTTTTTGTGACAAAATATCTTGTTTAAAACGGGAACGTTTTTCATCCAAAAATGAAATTGCGCCCCTAGAGTTTCAACAGGTTAACACATTTGAGCCAATCAGTTGTGTTGTGACAAGGTAGGGGTGGTGACATACAGATGACAACTCTATTTGGTAAAAGACCAAATCCATATTATGGCAAGAACAGCTCAAATAAGCAAAGAGAAACGACAGTCCATCATTACTTTAAGACATGAAGGTCAGTCAATACAGAAAATTTCAAGAACTTTGAAAGTTTCTTCAAGTGCAGTCACAACAAAAACCAACAAGCGCTATGATGAAACTGGCTCTCAGGAGGACCACCACTGGAATGGAAGACCCAGAGTTACCTCTGCTGCAGAGGATAAGTTCATTAGAGTTACCAGCCTCTGAAATTGCAGCCCAAATAAATGCTTCACAGAGTTCAAGTGACAGACACATCTCAAAATCAACTATCCTGTGTGAATCAGGACTTCATGGTCAAATGGCTGCAAAGAAACCACTGCTAAAGGACACCAATAAGAAGAAGAGACTTGCTTGGGCCAAGAAACACGAGCAATGAGCATTAGACCGGTGGAAATGTGTCCTTTGTCTGGAGTCCAAATGGGAGATTTTTAGTTCCAACCGCCATATCTTTGTGAGACGCAGTGTGGGTAAATGGATGATATCCACATGTGTGGTTCCCACTGTAGGAGGAGGTGTGGGGGTGCTTTGCTGGTGACACTGTCTGTGCTTTATTTAGAATTAAAGGCACACTTAACCAGCATGGCTACCATAGCATTCTGCAGTGCTACGCCATCCCATCTGGTTTGGGCATAGTGGGACTATCATTTATTTTCCAACAGGACAATGACCCAACACACCTCCAGGCTGTGTAAGGGCTATTTGACCAAGAAGGAGAGTGATGGAGTGCTGCATCAGATGACCTGACCTCCACAATCCCCCAACCACAACCGAATTGAGATGGTTTGGGATGAGTCAGACCGCAGAGTGAAGGAAAAGCAGCCAACAAGTGCTCAGCATATGTGGGAACTCCTTCAAGACTGTTGGAAAAGCATTCCAGGTGAAGCTGGTTGAGAGAATGCCAAGAGTAAAATCTATGTTGATTTGTTTAACACTTTTTGGGTTACTACATGATTCCATACGTGTTATTTCATAGTTTTTATGTCTTCGCTATTATTCTACAATGTAGAAAACAGCCAATATAAAGAACAACCCTTGAATGAGTAGGTGTTGTATACGGTGGTGTATATATAAAGTTTATATATCTAACTTAATTTGATTATAATTATAACTGTTTCTAAAATGCAAAATATTAGATCAATTTATCTCAGAGTTGTTTTGTTAGAGTGACTTCAAATGTTTAGATGATACAGATAAAATGTTTAGTTGAGCAAGAGTTGTGTGGATTTTTGTTGTTGTTGGGGGGCAGTAATGTTGGATTATGACATTGTTTCAGTATCTTACTTTCAACAACCTGATTGGTTGAAACACATACTTGGTTGCACTGACATGAGGGATATGAAAGCATCTAACTGACAGACAACTCAATGAAGCTCTTTCAAAAATGTTTTTAATTTGTGTAATATAACCTTTTGCTGGTAAACAAGTCAATCATTGCGATATCTTTGTTTCATTAAAGTCAGCCCATTAAAAATTCTACTCTTTGCAATAGCTTAGGGAGTCTGAAAACATTATAATTTCCAATTAATTAAGCCATTGAGATAACGACAGTCAGGCTAATTCAAACAAACCTTCCCTGGACATTTCAACCTTAAAATTCTTCCCCCGATTGACCTGTCCTCGAGCCAAACTGGCCTATGTCACGCCCTGGCCTTAGTATTTCTGTGTTTTCGTATTATTTTGGTTAGGCCAGGGTGTGACATGGGGATTTATGTGGTTTGTTTTGTCTGGGGTTGTGTGTAGTTATGGGATTGTGGTTAGAGTAGTACTCTAGGTAAGTCTATGGTTGCCTAGAGTGGTTCTCAATCCGAGGCAGGTGTTTATCGTTGTCTCTGATTGGGAGTCATATTTAGGCAGCCATATTCTTTAGGTCTCTTGTGGGTGTTTGTTCCTGTCTTTGTGGTACTAGATAGGACTGTTTCGGTTTTTTCACGTTTATTGTTTTGTAGATTGTTGTACTTTCATCTTTATTAAAGATGTACAAATCTAACCATGCTGCATTTTGGTCCGCCTCTCTTTCACCAGAAAACCATTACAGCCTCAAGGCTAATTCTGACAGCAATCGCTTTAGCACAACATACAAGACTATGAGCTCTAGAATTTCTTCTGCCATTTTTCTCTCCCGTAATTTTTTCTCAAATCACAGTTTTTCCAAATTACTGAACAGCCTGCCAGTGGGAACCCTGAATCTAGGTATTGAAAGCCTTCCTTTGTCTCAATGATAATCTCTCAGCTACATGGGTCCAACAGGCCATGTAGGTGACATAGGATCTGTCTCAAATCTGCTCAGCCACTGAGAACCAGTCTACATGTATGTCGCAATACTAAAACGATAGGTTTCAAGCCCTTTCTTTTGGACTTTCTGTCCAAAAATGATGCAGAAAAATGAATCCATGCTTTTGTCACTTCTAGGTTAGACTACTGCAATGCTCTACTTTCCGGCTACCCGGATAAAGCACTAAATAAACTTCAGTTAGTGATAAATACGGCTGCTAGAATCCTGACTAAAACCAAAAAATTGATCATAGTACTCCAGTGCTAGCCTCCCTACACTGGCTTCCTGTCAAAGCAAGGGCTGATTTCAAGGTTTTACTGCTAACCTACAAAGCATTACATGGGCTTGCTCCTACCTATCTCTCTGATTTGGTCCTGCCGTACATACCTACACGTATGCTATGGTCACAAGACGCAGGCCTCCTAATTGTCCCTAGAATTTCTACAGCTGGAGGCAGGGCTTTCTCCTATAGAGCTCCATTTTTATGGAAGGGTCTGCCTACCCATGTCAGAGACGCAAACTCTGTCTCAACCTTTAAGTCTTTACTGAAGACTCATCTCTTCAGTGGGTCATATGATTGAGTGTAGTCTGGCCCAGGAGTGGGAAGGTGAACGGAAAGACTGGAGCAACGAACCGCCCTTGCTGTCTCTGCCTGGCCGGTTCCCCTCTTTCCACTGGGATTCTCTGCCTCTAACCCTATTACAGGGGCTGAGTCACTGGCTTACTAGGGCTCTCTCATACCGTCCCTGGGAGAGGTGCGTCACCTGAGGGGGTTGAGTCACTGATGTGATCATCCTGTCTGGGTTGGCGCCCCCCCCCCCCTTTGGGTTGTGCTGTGGCGGAGATCTTTGTGGGCTATACCCAGCCTTGTCTCAGGATGGTAAGTTGGTGGTTGAAGATATCCCTCTAGTGGTGTGGGGGCTATGCTTTGGCAAAGTGGGTGGGGTTATATCCTTCCTGTTTGGCCCTGTCCGGGGGTGTCCTCAGATGGGGCCACAGTGTCTCTTGACCCCCTCCTGTCTCAGCCTCCAGTATTTATGCTGCAGTAGTTTGTGTCGGGGGCTAGGGTCAGTTTGTTATATCTGGAGTACTTCTCCTGTCCTATTCGGTGTCCTGTATGAATTTAAGTGTGCTCTCTCTAATTCTCTCTTTCTTTCTCTCTCTCGGAGGACCTGAGCCCTAGGACCATGCCTCAGGACTACCTGACATGATGACTCCTTGCTGTCCCCAGTCCACCTGGCCGTGCTGTTGCTCCAGTTTCAACTGTTCTGCCTTATTATTATTGGACCATGCTGGTCATTTATGAACATTTGAACATCTTGGCCATGTTCTGTTATAATCTCCACCCGGCACAGCCAGAAGAGGACTGGCCACCCCACATAGCCTGGTTCCTCTCTAGGTTTCTTCCTAGGTTTTGGCCTTTCTAGGGAGTTTTTCCTAGCCACCGTGCTTCTCCACCTGCATTGATGGCTGTTTGGGGTTTTAGGCTGGGTTTCTGTACAGCACTTTGAGATATCAGCTGATGTACAAAGGGCTATATAAATAAATTTGATTTGATTATGTCTGGATTCCCCTTTTGTCATTGTGAAACATTAGATGAGAATGTTTCCTGGACACTGTTCAAAAATGTTTCTGTATAGTAAGCATTGTTATTGAATACATTTT
Organism: Oncorhynchus masou masou; assembly: GCF_036934945.1. Taxonomy (NCBI): domain Eukaryota; kingdom Metazoa; phylum Chordata; class Actinopteri; order Salmoniformes; family Salmonidae; genus Oncorhynchus; species Oncorhynchus masou. Next base: position 35,000,892 of record NC_088223.1, on the reverse strand, counting down.
CTAAAATGTTTGAATGAAAATGTTCTCATTGTCATTGAATCGTGCATAATACAACCACATGGCCAATGGAGATTTCACTTCCTATGTTTAGCAAAAACATAAGAGCAGTGCAAAGTTGGCAGTCTGCATTTTTATTTTCTTTGTTCTGCATGTGTTTGAATCCCAGCTTCATAGTTTGACTTGGTTTAAAAGCTGATCAAAAGACTCATCCATCTTGTGTCTACGTAGCTTTCCTCTGAGTCTGGTCATATGTCTGGGAAAGGCACCAAAGCCCATGTCATTTGGTTGGTGATACCACACAGACTTGAGTCAAACTTTCTCCGACTCTCTTTTCAAGTCTGTTTTGCCTGTTTGAGGAGAAGTGAACCTGTCATAACCTCATCCCTCTTTTCTGAATCAGTGAGATTATCTGTCTGTTGCTGGGCCTTTGACAACACAGGAAGATTTGGGGGTGAAATATAATGCATTTCTTCAATGCCCCAAAAAAGCCTGTACTATACTTGAGTACACTAGTGAACCTGCAACTAAAAAGTTGGGTAATGTCATTGTTTATGGTGCAAAATTATCACTTGTATATGGGAGGGATGGCTTTACAAACCGAGCACCTCATATACTGTTGTGCTCCTTTCCATAATTGGACCGATGTTGATGACATGTTTACTTCCACTCAGCCATGTCTCATAGATAGATGTACCATAATGTAAATGAGTATGACATGATGCATTTGGTATGGTTACATAAGACAGAAGGTTACTTAAGGGGGGGATGAAAGTAAGTTTGTGGGTGGGTGGGCATATAATGCAAATGCCTAGCAACCCAAAGGTGACGAGTTCAAATTTCATCATGGACATCTTTAGCATTTTAGCCAATGAGCAACTTTTAAACTATTTACTACTTTTTAGCTACTTTGCAATTACTTAGCATGTTAGCTAACCCTTCCCCTAACCCAAAAAAATCGTAACCCTTTTAGTTAACCCTTCTCCTAACCCTAACTTTAACCCTTTGAGCTAAACCTAACCCTAAACTAATCTTAACCGTTTTAGCTAAACCTTCCCTTAACCTTAACCCTTTAACCTAACTCCTGAACTTAATCCTAACCCCTAGCCTAGCTAACATTAGCCACCTAGCTAGAATTAAGCAATAAGGCACGAGGGGGTGTGGTATATGGCCAATAAACCACGGCTATGGGCAGGTCTTACTCATGATGCAACACAGTGTGCCTGGATACAGCCCTTAGCTGTGGTATATTGGCTATATACCACAAACCTCTGAGGTGCCTTATTGCTATGATAAACTGGTTACCAACATATTTAGAGTAGTAAAAATACATGTCTTGTCATACCCGTGGTATACAGTCTGATATACCACGGCTTTCAGGCAATCAGCATTCAGGTCTCGAACCACCCATTTTATCATTCGTAACATAGAATAAGAAAAGGTTGATAGAAATCCACAAATGAATACATACCATATGATTGTTTGGTTGTTCCACTAAGCAATCTGATCTATAGCCATCATACATACATCAATATCACAGAAATTACAGGGACTTAGGTGTCCAGCCTTCATAATTTTCTCCTTAAACCATCCCATTTCATTTTATAATGCATTGCTGTAAAACTGCTACACACCCACTCCCGGTAAAGAGAAAGGTTCATTCTATTTTTCAATAGCAGAAATGTAACAACTTGCACCTACTTTGCATTCTCATTTCTTCTACTTAAGAAACTCAAGATTTCCCTTGGTGAGTTTTGCTCTCGACCTTCTTGGAGTTGGATTCATATGAGAATGGGTCCTTATCGGACCACAGTTCCTGTCTCGACTGTCCTGGCATTCCAGGTCTCTAGGGACCTCTAGGGACACACCCAGGGCTAATTACTTTCTTCCCATCGCCAAAAAACACTACCCTGATGGATCAATGAACTGCTCAACGTATTGCAAGACAATGCCTGCAATAAGAATTATTTAAATGAAAACTTCACCCCAAAACTATATTTTGGTATTTGTTTCATTAGTCCATTGTTGATTTTGTCCCAAAAGGTTTTCTATGTCAGCAATCAAGTTTTCAAGATATGTAATTTTCAAAATACAGAAATCTGGCCCATGTGATGCATTTTGCATCATATAATGCAAAAACAGCATTACGTGATGCAAAGATTTGGGGGTGTAGTTTTCCTTTAAGGGAGATATATATATACAGTGGGGAGAACAAATCTTTGCATCTTTGCACCTACTTACATAGCATGTAGAGGTCTGTAATTTTTATCATAGGTACACTTCAACTGTAAGAGAATCTGAATCTAAAACAAAAATCCAGACAATCACATTGTATGATTTTTAAGTAATTAATTAGCATTTTATTGAATGACATAAGTATTTGATACATCAGAAAAGCCAAATATTTATTACAGAAACGTTTGTATGCAATTACAGAGATTATACGTTTCCTGTAGTTCTTGACCAGGTTTGCATACACTGCAGCAGGGATTTTGGCCCACTCCTCCATACAGACCTTCTCCAGATCATTCAGGTTTCGGGGCTGTCGCTGGGAAATACGGACTTTCAGCTCCCTCCAAAGATCTTCAATTGTGTTCAAATCGGCAGTGTATCAAATACTTGTTCTCCCCACTGTATATACACAGTAACAGTCAAAAGTTTGGACACACCTAGTCATTCAATACGTTTTGTTTATTTTTGCTATTTTCTACATCTTCGAATAATAGTGTAGACATCAAAACTATGAAATAACACGTATGGAATCTTGTAGTAACCAAAAAAGTGTTAAACAAATTAAAATATATTTTATATTTGAGATTCTTTGAAGTAGCCACCCTTTGCTCGATGACAGCTTCACACACTCTTGGCATTCTCTCAACCAGCTTCACCTGGAATGCTTGTCCAACAGTCTTGAAGGAGCTCCCACACATGCTGAGCACTTGTTGGCTGCTTTTCCTTCACTCTGCGGTCCAACTCTACCCAAACCATCTCAATTGGGTTGAGGTCGGGTGATTGTGGAGGCCAGGTAATCTGATGCAGCACTCCGTCAATCTCTTTCTTGGTCAAATAGCCCTTACACAGCCTGGAGGTGTGTTGGGTAATTGTCCTGTTGAAAAACAAATGATAGTCCCACTAAGCACAAACCAGATGGGATGGCGTATCGCTGCAGAATGCTGTGGTAGCCATGCTGATTAAGTGTTCCTTGACTTCTAAATAAATCACAGACAGTGTCACCAGCAAAGCACACCCACACCATCACATCTCCTTCTCCATGTTTCATGGTGGGAACCACACATGCGGGGATCATCCGTAACTCTAATGAACTCTAATGAACATCCTCTGCAGCAGAGGTAACTCCAGGTCTTATTTTCCTTTGGTGGTCCGCATTAGAGCCAGTTTCATCATAGCGCTTGATGGTTTTTGCGACTGCACTTGAAGAAACTTTCAAAGTTTGTGAAATTTTCCAGATTGACTGACCTTCATGTCTTCAATTAATGATGGACTGTCATTTCTCTTTGATTATTTGACCTGTTCTTGCCATAATATTTGGTCTTTTACCAAATAGGGCTATCTTCTATATACCACCCCTACCTTGTCACAACACAACTGATTGGCTCAAACGCATTAATAAGGAAAGAAATTCCACAAGTTAACTTTTAACAAGGCACACCTGTTAATTGAAATCCATTCCAGGTGACTACCTCATGAAGCTGGTTGAGAGAATGCCAAGAGTGAGCAAACTGTCATCAAGGCAAAGGGTGGCTACTTTGAAGAATCTCAAATATTAAATACATGATTCCATATGTGTTATTTCATAGTTTTGATGTCTTCACTATTATTCTACAATGTAGAAAATAGTAATAAATAAATAAATAATTTAAAACAACCTGGAATCTGTGTCCAAACTTTTGACTGGTACTGTATATTTATATTTATATTTACTATATTTCTGTTCCTATTTCTATTATTTCTATTCAGATTGGCTTCTGCTGCTTATTCTAATCTATAATTATCATTGCCAATTGTTAGAAAGGAGGATACCAGTAATTAGGGCCGGGATGGTACCAGTATCACTATACTTGTTAGTATCATGGCAAGGAATCAAAACACAAAGCGGATTTAAATTCTATAGGAAAACAGCCCTAATGTTGGAAACAAGCAGCAATGTTTAGTTATTTTCAAAGCTTAGCACACAGTATTTTACATACAGAAGGTTTTTAAAGGGCCAAAGAGTTTGGTCTGTTTCCTGTTTTCATTCAAAAAATATTGCGATATTGGTATCGTCATGGCCCTACCAGTAATACAGAAATGCCAACTGTGTCATGCTTAGTCACAGATAAAAAAAAAATTGAAAAGACTGTGAGATCTAGTAGCCAAGTCATTGAAGGGAGAGTCCAGAGAGGAGTTCATAAGATGGGTTGAGGGGTTGAAGGTGGCATGGATGAAATTTAAGAATGCTGCTCATCTGTCTTCATCACCTGCTGTCACCGTGGGGCCGAGAAATGCTCTCTCACTCCCTACAGTCTGGCTGACAGTTCGATTTGGTCCCTCTCTCTCCCAATGCCACAAACCATTGGGAGCTTGCCTCAAGGTGCTCTCGGCTCAAGAGGCCCCAGACTGGATCAATAACCGTCATCACTTTACTGAGGCAGGGGACTGAAAAGAGGAACCAAGGGGAAGATGACTCCTGATCACATTACTACCCCCCCCCCCCTCCTCCACTGAGAGGGTGAGGTATTGTTACTGTGGTTGAGTGTCAGCAAAAATAGTGATTTCGCCTCCGTCTCTACTATCCAACTCCTCAGGGGAATAAATGGTGTGAAAGCATTCATGACAGTTGAACAAAAGGGCAGCATTTATCCTGTAAAGGCTGGGAAGGGATGGAGGAAAACAAATCTACTCCCACTATCTTGGATAGGCTGTATTGTTGGATTAGAGCATATTACAGAGGTGCTCACATGTTACCGACTGATGCTAAGCACCATTCTCTTTCTTGGTCTTAGCCTTGTAGCCAACATACAGAGTAAATGATATACTGTATGTATGCGGGTTGGGGTCAATTCCATCTCAATTCAGTCATAGGGCTCTATTTCCAGCTGGTGCTAACATGCTGACCACACCAGTGGAGCCACACCACGAGTGTTGCAAGATAAATGTACACATACATGTTATTCAATCATTGCACCCACACTGCTTGAGGCGCCAACGAGCTTCTGTGTTGCCCAGCGCTAACATAGAAGTCAGTTCTATTTGTGATGCTGAACCCGGTGCCAGTCCTGCCTCTCCCATCTCCTCATTGGTTTATAGAAGCAGATACCCACGTGCCATCTCCACGTGGTTGATTGAAAGATGAACTGAGGTCGGTAGGGTCGGTTGTGGTAATACTATGAAAGTTAGATGCCAATCACCATATAAAGTCCAAAGAAGGAAACAACCTGGAAGTAGGAGAGATGACTAGAAACAATTTGGTTGTCCGTTTTGTGTGGATTAATTGGTGGAGTAGAGGACCTTGTCCATTTCAGGTAAAATAACAACATTTGTATCCCAGGACAAATTAGCTAACAACAACAAGTTGCTAAATAGTACAAATTAGCTAGCAACTGCAAGCTAGTTAGCTAAATTGCCATAAATCTGTAATGCTTTTCAACCTGTCCCCAAATTAATGTAATTGGTTCAGAGTTTGTTTCGATATTTCAACCTGTGGTGTACTGATCACGTTTGGTGTGGGGGGACAAAATCAATTTTCGCACGATGTCCGGTCTGGGCATGGTGTAAGGCGCTGCTCTGGTCAAACTACGCAGCCTGTCCATCAGTGCAGCCTATCCAGCAGTGATGCACTGTGCCAATTTGTGCCGATGAACCTCGTGTTTAGTAACATAAAAAAAAAACATGTTTTTTTCCATTTCGTTTTATTTGATTGAAAACCATGCATAGCTTCATCTCCCCTTAATAAAGAAGGCTCTTTTTTTATCCTGCCCAATGCATTTGCCAAACAGTCAAGTCGATCAATAAAAGGGTTTTGCTCATGACACTGCATTGGAATAGGTCTAAATATTCATCACAAAAACTATTAAAAGGTGACGTTTGGACATTATTTTATCCAGCTCCTGTTATTTTATTTGGAAGTGCGTAAAGCCCCTATCCACACGTGACCATTATGCTCATGGAACGAGTGATGCGATGATGTTGGTGACCCAGTGGCAATTGCTTGTTTTCTGTTTAATTTGATTTTTTTAAACAAACCCTCTCCGTAGCCTACAATAACGAAGGCTGGTTCAACAGCAATGAGTCTGTCTTTTTTTTAAATTAGCCATTAGCTAAATCAATAAAGGGTTTTTCAATTATCTACTCGTAAGAGTGTCTTATATATTTTGGAGGTTTTTATTCAAATTAATCACAATTCCCATACCTGCATAGGCTTCTTCATTTAGCTTGTTCAAATATTCATCCCAATCCCATCTCGTCCGATTAGCCAAAGACGCGTCCTCCGAACGTATTTAAATGATTCAGTCCTATCATGCCACATCAACGGTAGATTTAGATGTCTTATTGAAAACGTGCCTCGCACATACAATGAGCCTGAGTTATTTTGTATTTCTGGAGAAGTGTAAATGTTGGCTATGTGATGACTAAAGACATTTGGCCTATGCTACATAGTCAGTTAGACCAACGTGAACTGGAAACATGCCAAACATACTGTATTTAGCAAAACTGGATGTATTTTGCTGTTACTATTTTTTGATGGAAGTTGGGAATCTTGCCCAAATGTTAGAGGGATGCCACAGACTAATCTAGTCAAAGCTTCGTCACTGCTGTTCACTGGTTCCACTTTCACAGACATAAAGGGCTGAACTATGTAAAACACCGTTCCCTGTGCGATCAGCATACTTCGCTCTACAGTCCTCTTGGTGCTTCGACACCTGCATTGCTTGCTGTTTGGGGTTTTAGGCTGGGTATCTGTACCGCACTTTGAGATATCAGCTGATGTACGAAGGGCTTTATAAATACATTTGATTTGATTTAGTTCCTACCGGTCATAAACCAGGATTACAAAATGAAACAGAAAATATAATTTCCACTATGGTTCAGGATATAAATGCAGCGAAGGCAGTCCACATGTGGTGACAGAAGGAGTGACAGTCCTGGCTCCTCTGCAAAATATACAAAATGGAGTGGCAAGAAAAAGTATGTGAATCATTTGGAAATACCTGGATTTCTGAATAAATTGGTCATAAAATGTCATCTGATCTACATCTAGGTCGCAACTATAGACAAACACAGTCGGCTTAAACTAATAACACACAAACAATTATACGCTTGGATGTCTTTATTGAACACACCATGTAAACATTCACAGTGCAAGGTGGGAAAAGTATGTTAACCCTTGGATTTAATAAATGGTTGACCCTCCTTTGGCAGCAGTAATCTCAACCAAACGTTTTCTGTAGTTGGGATCAGACCTGCACAATGGTCAGGAGGAATTTTGGACCATTCCTTTTTACAAAACTGGGATGTCTGGTACAGTGCCTTGCGAAAGTATTCGGCCCCCTTGAACTTTGCGACCTGTTGCCACATTTCAGGCTTCAAACATAAAGATATAAAACTGTATTTTTTGTGAAGAATCAACAACAAGTGGGACACAATCATGAAGTGGAACGACATTTATTGGATATTTCAAACTTTTTTAACAAATCAAAAACTGAAAAATTGGGTGTGCAAAATTATTCAGCCCCCTTAAATTAATACTTTGTAGCGCCACCTTTTGCTGTGATTACAGCTGTAAGTCGCTTGGGGTATGTCTCTCAGTTTTGCACATCGAGAGACTGAAATTTTTTCCCATTCCTCCTTGCAAAACAGCTCGAGCTCAGTGAGGTTGGATGGAGAGCATTTGTGAACAGCAGTTTTCAGTTCTTTCCACAGATTCTCGATTGGATTCAGGTCTGGACATTGACTTGGCCATTCTAATACCTGGATATGTTTATTTTTGAACCATTCCATTGTAGATTTTGCTTTATGTTTTGGATCATTGTCTTGTTGGAAGACAAATCTCCATCCCAGTCTCAGGTCTTTTGCAGACTCCATCAGGTTTTCTTCCAGAATGGTCCTGTATTTGGCTCCATCCATCTTCCCATCAATTTTAACCATCTTCCCTGTCCCTGCTGAAGAAAAGCAGGCCCAAACCATGATGCTGCCACCACCATGTTTGACAGTAGGGATGGTGTGTTGGTGTGATGAGCTGTGTTGCTTTTACGCCAAACATAACGTTTTGCATTGTTGCCAAAAAGTTCAATTTTGGTTTCATCTGACCAGAGTATCTTCTTCCACATGTTTGGTGTGTCTCCCAGGTGGCTTGTGGCAAACTTTAAACAACACTTCTTCTTATGGATATCTTTAAGAAATGGCTTTCTTCTTGCCACTCTTCCATAAAGGCCAGATTTGTGCAATATACGACTGATTGTTGTCCTATGGACAGAGTCTCCCACCTCAGCTGTAGATCTCTGCAGTTCATCCAGAGTGATCATGGGCCTCTTGGCTGCATCTCTGATCAGTCTTCTCCTTGTATGAGCTGAAAGTTTAGAGGGACGGCCAGGTCTTGGTAGATTTGCAGTGGTCTGATACTCCTTCCATTTCAATATTATCACTTGCACAGTGCTCCTTTGGCTGTTTAAAGCTTAGGAAATCTTTTTGTCTCCAAATCCGGCTTTAAACTTCTTCACAACAGTATCTCGGACCTGCCTGGTGTGTTCCTTGTTCTTCATGATGCTCTCTGCGCTTTTAACGGACCTCTGAGACTATCACAGTGCAGGTGCATTTATACGGAGACTTGATTACACACAGGTGGATTGTATTTATCATCATTAGTCATTTAGGTCAACATTGGATCATTCAGAGATCCTCACTGAACTTCTGGCGAGAGTTTGCTGCACTGAAAGTAAAGGGGCTGAATAATTTTGCACGCCCAATTTTTCAGTTTTTGATTTGTTAAAAAAGTTTGAAATATCCAATAAATGTCGTTCCACTTCATGATTGTGTCCCACTTGTTGTTGATTCTTCACAAAAAAATACAGTTTTATATCTTTATGTTTGAAGCCTGAAATGTGGCAAAAGGTCGCAAAGTTCAAGGGGGCCGAATACTTTTGCAAGGCACTATATGAACTGCTCTCTTGAGGTCATGCCACAGCATCTCAATTGGGTTGAGGTCAGGACTCTGACTGGGCCACTCCAGAAGCCGTATTTTCTTTTGTTGAAGCCATTCTGTTGATTTACTTCTGTGTTTTGGTTCATTGTCCTGTTGCATCACCCAACTTCTGTTGAACTTCAATTTAGCGGACAGATTGCCTATCATTGTCATGCAAAATGTCTTGATAAACTTGGGAATTAATTTTTACGTTGATGATAGCAAGCTGTCCAGACCCTGAGGCAGCAAAAGCAGCCCCAAACCATGATGCTCCCTCCACCATACTTTACAGTTGGGATGATGTTTTGATGTTGGTGTGCTGTGCCTTTTTTTCTCCACACATAGTGTTGTGTGTCTCCTCCAAACAACTCAACTGTAGTTTCATCTGTCCACCGAATATTTTGCCAGTAGCGCTGTGGAATATCCGGATGCACTTTTGCTAACTTCAGACGTGCAGCAATGGGTTTTTTTGGACAGCAGGTGCTTCTTCCACGGTGTCCTCCCATGTACACCATTCGGGTTTAGTGTTTTACGTATCGAAGACTCGTTGACAGAGATGTTAGCATGTTCCAGAGATTTCTGTAAATCTTCAGCTGACACTGTAGGATTCTTCTTAACCTCATTGAGCATTCTGCGCTGTGCTCTTGTAGTCATCTTTGCAAGGCGGCCACTCCTAGGGAGAGTAGCAACAGTGCTGAAATTTCTCCATTTATGGACAATTTGCCTTTCTGTGGACTGATGCACATCAAGGCTTTTAGAGATACTTTTGTAACCCTTTCCAGCTTTATGCAACTCAACCATTCTTAATTAGGTCTACTGAGATCTATTTTTTTTTGAGGCATGGTTCACATCAGGCAATGCTTCTTGTGAATAGCAAACTCAAATTTTCTAAGTGGTTTTTATAAGGCAAACCAACTCTAAACATCTCCAATCTCGTCTCATTGATTAGACTCCAGGTAAGCTGACTCCTGACTCCAATTAGCTTTTGGAGAAGTCATTGGCCTTGGGGTTCACATACTTTTTCCAACATGCACTGTGAATGTTTAAATGACATATTCAATATAGACAAGAAAAATACAATCATTTGAGTGTTGTTAGTTTAAGCACACTATGTCTGTCTATTATTGTGACTTAGATGAAGATCAGATCAAATTTGATGAACAATTTATGCATAAATCCAGGTAATTCCAAAGGGCTCACATACTTTGTCTTGCCACTGTATATGTAATTGTAATTATTATCATAAGCTGTCCTTTTTAAAGGAGTTTTGCATAGTATACAGTATCAGTCAAAAGTTTGGACACCTACTTATTCTAGGATTTTCTTTATTTGTACTATTTTCTACATTGTAGATTAATAGTGAAGACATCAAAACTATGAAATAACACATATGGAATCATGTAGTAACCAAAAAAAGTGTTAAACAAAGCAAAATATATTTTAGATTTGAGATTCTTCAAAGTAGCCACCCTTTGCCTTGATGACAGCTTTGTACACTTGGCATTCTCTCAACCAGCTTCACCTGGAATGCTTTTCCAAAAGTCTTGAAGGAGGTCCACATATGCCGAGCACTTGTTGGCTGCTTTTCCTTCAATCTGTGGTCCAACTCATCCGAAACCATCTCAATTGGGTTGAGGTTGGGTGATTGTGGAGGCCAGGTCATCTGATGCAGTACTCCATCACTCTCCTTCTTGGTAAAATAGCCCTTACACAGCCTGGAGGTGTGTTGAGTCAAAAACAAATGATAGTCCTGCTCAGCACAAAGCTCAGTCCCGCCCTCAGAACAGCCTCAATTCATTGTGGCATGGACTCCACAAGGTGTCGAAAGCGTTCCACAGGAATGCTGGTCCATGTTGACTCCAATGCTTCCCACATTTGGCTGGACTTCCTTTGGGTGGTGGACTATTCTTGATACACACAGGAAACTGTTGCGCGTGACAAACCAGGCACCATTGCATTTCTTGACACTTCTTGGCACCTACTACTATGCCCCATTAAATCTTTTGTCTTGCCCATTCACCCTCTGAATGGCACACATACACATTCCATGTCTCAGTTGTCTCAAGGCTTAAAAATCCTTAAAGTCTCCTCCCCTTTATCTACAACGATTGAAGTGGATATATCAAGTGACATGAGAAAGGGATCGCTTTCCGCGGGATTCACCTGGTCAGTAGGTGTTCTTAATGTTTTGTATACTCAATATATATATGCAATATAGCATGTACTACTATTACTGTCATGCTGTTAAATTTAAAGTTATATCTTGACATTTGTGTCTTGAAAGGTGGTTTGAAGTTTACACAACTGTCCTAACCTGGTGAGAAGTTAGCATGTTTTGGGGGCATAATCTTTGTGCATCTTTCGCTTTCTCACCAATCATTATTCACGATAAATTCATGATTATTCGTAATCATGGTAGCATCCACATGAATGTAGAAGTGTTCAGCAACATATTATATTCTTAATTACAATAGAAGTTACTCCAAAATGACACAATACATTATTTGCCATACATTTTTATTGAGCACAACAAAATCCATTAACACACCCAAAGCAAACTGCAATGGCACCCAACAAATTAGTAGAGTCACAAGCTTGATGTAGTCATTGCATGCTAGGAATATGGGACCAAACACTAAACTTTTTACTAAATTGAATATACTATAAGTAAATGTGTCCAAATAGTTATGACACCCTGAAATGAGGGGACTAGATACAGTACACAAAGTGTATTAATTTCTAAATGGATATGTATGAAAATACCCTCAAATAAAAGGTGACATTCTCGACTGTCACCTCAATTAAAAGTCCTCTCACATTTGATCTCATATTCAAAATACTGGCGTATAGAGCCAAACTAAAAGTTTTAGCTTAACTGTCCAAATAAATACATATTCATGGACATTTGTGTAGGGGTTGATACATTTCTTGAGGGGGCAAATCAAGTCTGACATTTTATTTGATGTTGGGAAAACATGTGGTAGCTCCTAAAGACAGATTAGCTTAGTATTCTCTTTTCAGAAATAGGCCTTTGCTTTCCAAAATCTATATTTTTACCGCAATTGCATTTTCAACCATAGAAATTGAATCCATAGATCGTCCGTGCCCATTCAAGTCAGGAGTTGCAGCCATCTTGAGTGTACCATACGTTTACCAGTCAAAGTGCCAGTGTTAGAGGTTCCAACACCCTTCTATGGATTCTATTTCTATGGCCGCAACGCATAAAACTGCCCAAATCGCGGCTTTCTCAACTATGCAAGACCGGAGTAATTATATAATTTGGTCAAATGTATGTACATTTATCAAAGGGTGCTGCAGCACCTTCAGCACCCCTACTTCCTGCAGATATGGTTGTACCTCTGCATAACACCATGCACTGTTTTCACAATAATATAGAAAACACAGAACAAAACATTAGTGTGTACTTTTCCATTTGATAAGGGGAAAACAACCTTATTTTACTGTAGGATGGGATCAATTGCAAGGTAGTACAATTGGGTAGTTTGTGAAAACAACATTTTTAAACAAAACATATAACTTACTTCTTCTCCGCTCACCCTCAGAGCTGTGTCTTCTTCTTCTTTGATGGATTTTCCTCCACAGAGACAGAGGAAGTTGATGAGGACGAGTCCCTGCTGCAGTCCCCTGGTTGATTCCCCCTCGCTGCTGGAGTCTCCGCCTGATTCAAGCATGTAGCCTACTGCTGGTCGGACCTTACACACAGACTAACTATTTAAAGCAGCAAATGAAATAAGTAATGTAGCGTTTGAAATCATGATACTCATAACAATACAGTCCACCTTTTAATCTTAGGACAGACTAATTCTCAATTGTAATTTAAATGTAAAAGTTAATTAAAAGATGATGTACCTCTTGGGAAAGCAAGCTGGCTTTAGAGGAAGACCTTGTCTGTCTTCCTTCAAGCTGGTTATGGTGTACAGCAGCACTTTGTTCTTGTCTTCTGCCTGTATCTCAGCTCTCAGCTTTGGATCAGCTGTGATACACATTTTAAGTCAGGACTCCCGCCCACCAGACTGCTTCTCTCTCTCTAATCAAATGGAAGTGAGGCTATTGTAGGCTCCCCATGCATTGCATAACCACAACTTGTCTACGGGGATATTTTAATGGCCATCCCCCACTTAAAAAAGGGGTTTGAATGAAATGGCAAAATCCCAGTTATTTTTCATGTTTTGCCTACATTTTGACACACTAGTATCAATATAAACCGATTCTATTGTTAAATGTGCAATCAAAATAGTCAAACAAAAAAAAAGATCCTTTCAAACGATGCTCATGTTTTAATTGCAGTTTGGATCACAACTTCAAAGTCATTTCCATTCATCATATTGACCATGCTGAATACAGCAGTAACTATAATGTACCAACGTACCATTGGCTAATAGGCAATGTAATTACTAATATTCTTTATTTTCCCTGCAGAAACTCCCAAAAAAAGAACATTCAGTGAGACATCATACTCTTGTTAAAACATTTGTCACCTAGCTAAATTCTCCGGCCATCAAAGTATCATCTTAAAATCATTAATGAAATTAGTTCCCATCAGAGCCATCATTTATTGATAGATTTGGGACATTGTGGCTTCTGCATTATGATACATTTACATGACACCACAACATTCTATTGCAGCCTAAATACAGTGCCTTGAACTTTGCGACCTTTTGCCACATTTCAGGCTTTAAACATAAAGATAACTATTTTTTTGTGAAGAATCAACAACAAGTGGGACACAATCATGAAGTGGAACGACATTTATTGGATATTTCAAACATTTTTAACAAATCAAAAACTGAATAATTGGGCGTGCAAAATTATTCAGCCCCTTTACTTTCAGTACAGCAAACTCTCTCCAGAAGTTCAGTGAGGATCTCTGAATGATCCAATGTTGACCTAAATGACTAATGATGATAATGATGGCACTGTATATGGCTCTGATTCTCATTATCTGGCTTACCCCGTTCTATTACTCATTTAACTGAAATTAAAGTTATTTTATTTTGAACATATAGGCTTAAATTTATTCTACAGCAATTTACCTAAGACTTTCCACTCGTGCTAGCAACAGGCTTGTCATCTTTTTGGCGTTTTCCGCTGCCTCTGGTGTTCATCGTGTCTGAAAAAAGACTACTGTTATTAATAGAGACATTATTTTGAACTAGATGTAATTCAGTCTGGTAGCTGTTACTTACCTTGCTTGTTGGTAAATTGGTGATTTCTTGTTCATTTGTTAGTCAAAGATTATGTATACACCTCCCAGCTAATTTGTCTCATTTTGCCTGGATTCTATAATTTCAAGTTTTGTCTTTGTCCAATCATAAGCATGCATGCTTTTGCAGAATATTTAATACAATCCTCTCATTGGGCATCTCCCTCCCTCAACGCTGTTTCCCTCTGTCACGGTCTCTGTGCTGTGTGGAACTTCTAGGTTGCTGCTGCTTCTTGGCTGGGGGAACGAAGAGGTTCTGGAGCCGGCTGTAGTGGCCCTCCGTAGGAACCCCTGGGTCCCTACTCGGCTCTTCTTCAACAGGGGCATCTTCACTGGACAGGGAGAGGGAGATTAGCTTGGGACATTAGTTTGGCATGTAAAGCTAGACAACAGTAGAAAACAAACTATCATCATGGAACAACAAATATATAATAGAAAAAGACATCCACCATACACTCTTAGACAAAAGGGCTTCAAAAGGGTTCTTTGGCTGTCCACATAGGATAACCTTTTTTGGTTCCAGATAGAACCCTTTTGGGTTCCATGTAGAACCCTCGGTGGAAAGGGTTTTACATGGAACAAAAAAGGGTTTTTCAAAGTGTTCTCCTATGGGGACAGCCAAAGCAACCTTTTAGGTTCTATATAGCACTTTTTTTTCTAAGTGTATGAATAAGAAGGGAGGGGTGAGATGACTTCTACTCTGGCTACATTCTCTTCCTTTTTCCTGAAGTGTGCACTCGTTCACTCCCCCTTATGCATTTAAAAGCTTTGGATTGGTGCAGGCATGGCTGGAAGGAGTTTCCCACCATATTCCTCACACCAGTCCATTCCTTTTAAATACATGAGGGGGAGTACACACTTTAGGAGAAGGGATGAAAATTTAAATACAGCCAGAGTGTAAAGCGTAACACCCTGACTACACAGCTCGTGTCGCGTACTCGGGCGTTGCAAAATAAATTTAGAAATCTATTTTATTCAATTATTGCACCCACACTGCTCGCGCGCGTCAACGATCGTCTGCGTTGCCAAGGGCTAAAATAGAAGTCAGTTCTATTTTTGACGCAGATCGCGCTGCAAGTCCTGCGTCTCCCATCTCCTCATTGGTTTATAGAAGCAGATACCCACGGGCTATCTACTCATTGGTTATACCCACGTGGGTGATTGAAAGACAAACTTTGTTGTTGATCGTCGTGGTAATACTATGAAAGTTTAGATGCCAATCACCATATAAGTTCAAAGAAGAAAAAGCCTGGAAGGAGGAGAGATGACTAGAAACGATTCAGTTGACCATTTTATGTGGATTAATTGTCAGAGTAGAGGACCTTGTGCATTTCAGGTAAAATAATAACTCAATGTTTATATCCCAGGACAAATTAGCTAGCAACAGTACGCTAGCTAAATAGGACAAATTAGCTAGCAAGTGCAAGCTAGCTACCTAAATTGCCATAAATGTTTTACGCTTTTCGACCTGTCCCCAAATTAATGTAATTGGTTCAGAGTTTGTTTTGATATTTTAACCTGCTTGTCATGATCACGTTTGGTGTAGGGGGACAAAATCAATGTATGCACGATGGCGCACGAACGCAGACGGTTTGGGTTCCGTGTAAAGCAAAAGGTTTCAAAGAATAACATTCAAGCATTTATGTGGATTCTTTTTAAAGATAGTATTGCAGATGAACAGCTGAAAGCGGTCTGAGTAGAAGCCTGGTCGGTGCACTAACACTGTATTCTGGGAGAAGAGCGAGGGTTTCAAGTCACACTAATGTACAGTAGTGCATACACTTATGTAGAATATACACGAATATTCACCCTAACATGCTGGCCACACCGCTCGCGTAGCATTCGCAAAATAAATTTGAACACGTTATTGCACCCACACTGCTCGTGCGCGCCAAAGAGCGTCTGTGTGGCCAAGCGCTAAAATAGAAGTCAGTTCTATTTCTGATGCTGAACACAGTGCAAGTCCTGCGTCTCTCATCTCCTCATTGGTTTATAAAAGCAAATACCCACGTGCCATCTCCTCATTGGTTATACCCAGATGGGTGATTGAAGTTTGGTCGGTCGTCGTAGTAACTA
This sequence comes from Oncorhynchus masou masou, assembly GCF_036934945.1. Taxonomy (NCBI): domain Eukaryota; kingdom Metazoa; phylum Chordata; class Actinopteri; order Salmoniformes; family Salmonidae; genus Oncorhynchus; species Oncorhynchus masou. Next base: position 34,984,417 of record NC_088223.1, on the reverse strand, counting down.
TGAAAGTTAGATGCCAATCGCCATATAAAGTCCAAAAAAGAAAAAGCCTGGAAGGAGGAGAGATGACTAGAAACAATTCGGTTGACTGGTTTACATGTGGATTAATTGCCAGAGTAGAGGACCTTGTGCATTTTAGGTAAAATAATAACTCAACGTTCATATCCCAAAACAAATTAGCGAGTAACAGCAAGCTAGCTAGCTAAATTGTCTTAAATGTTTAATGCTTTTTGTCCCCAAATTAATATAATTGGTTCAGAGTTTGTATTTTAACCTGCGTGTCGTGATAGCGTTTGTTGTGGGGGGGACAAAATCAATTTGCGCACAATGGGTCACGCACGTGCGTGGCCGGTTTGGGTATGGTGTAATACCATGATAAAGGAGGTCCCCATAGTTGTCTGATGTCTTACCCCGTTGTTGACCAGAGCTTTCCACGAGTGATCGTTCTTCTTCGCAAACTTGAGTAAAAACACAGGACATGGGTTACCACGGACCTACAGTAATGTATTCACAGTTTCACATAGCATACCCCATCAGACACACAAACACAGACAAAACTTCCAATAGACCTTCATGTACAATCAGAGCAGTGGTTACCTGTAGGACTGCAGAATGTTGATTATGCCGATATAGACTAGCATCCTCTCCCTCTTGGACTTCCATGTCGGGATACCCCCCATGCTGCAAAAACATACAGGGACAACCTCCTATATTATGGACCAACACACATTTTCCTCAACTGGACAGATCAGCTTTCAAATTCTACTACACTAAATATTCAAACAACTGAACAAACTAGCTGGACTGAGAAGTGTGCGGACTGCAAAGTGGATACTTACTGGTCCTCAGTGTCCAGTGCACCCAGAGCCGTTTGCCTCTCCCTGGATGGTATCAATGGTGGTGGAATAGAAGGAACTCTGGCCCCTCTGGTGTGCTGCCCCCCTGCCTCCTCTCCAGCCAGCTCCCGAGCCACCTGCCTGCTCCAGGTTGTGGATCCCCACCAGCAGGCTGTAGTCCATGATCTCAAAGCTCTGCAGCAGCTACAGGAAGAGCAGAGGGACAATATGCAGGGGTCAGAGAAACAGTTAAGAGGGGATGGAGGAGTACACCAGGGAAAATGTGTGAAATACCGTAGGCTTGGTGTAGCATTTACAGGCTGTACTCCATGATCTTAAAGCTCTGCAGCAGCTATGGAGGACGAAGGGACAAAGGAGTCAGGACTCAAGAGACAAACTGAGTACCAATTTAGGATCAGTTTAGCCTTTTAGATTACAAAGAAGAAGACAGGGGAGGACGATTGCCCCCTCTCATTTGAGCCAAGAAGTTCAAAGCTGACCGCGGTACTGCAGGCATTGTTTTCAGAAAACAGGATCCCTCATTATGGTGAATGGGAAAATGTCAATCTTCGTGTAAATAAAAATAAAATCGAAGACAATCATGGTACCAATAATTGCTTCTATTACACCTGATGTTCGGTACCAGTCAAAAGTTTGAACACACCTACTCATTCTGTCAGGCCCTGATCTATTTTACGTGTCTTTGTGCTTGTCTCCACCCTCCCCAGGTGTCGCACATCTTCCCCATTATCCCCTGTGTATTTATACCGGTGTTCTCTGTCTGTTGTCAGTTAATTTTCTTCATAGAACCTAACAGGGTTTTGTTTCCTTGCTCCCGTCTGTTCCTTTTGGGTTTGTTGCACACTTTTTTGGTTACTACATGATTTCATGTGTTATTATATAGTTTGGATGTCTTCACTATTGTTCTACAATGTAGAAAATAGTAAAAATAAAGAAAAACCCTGGAATGAGTAGGCGTGTCCAAACTTTTGACTTGTACTGTATGTCCTTGAACCAATTTATTTTAAATGGGGGGGGTTAGCCGTCAACTTGAGATACTCAATGAAAGCTAGCACTGAGCTAGACTGCAACATCACTTCCTGGCCTTGCTCAAACTGCGTATGTTATGTCTCCATGAGGCACCATCTTAACTGACTTCCTTGGCTTCAAATGCTATTGAAATGCTGTCCTTCACATAGGAATGAATGGTGTCAGGTGATTGATGGCTTTGTCCATTCATATACAGTCATTGGAATAAGATTATATGGACAGGGGGATCTGACTCTAAATCTGCACTGTTATTCTAAGACACTTGATACATACGGCCCCTGGACTGAGACAAACAGACAAGTGGTGGTGAAGTATCTCAGGGAAGATAAGAGAAATTAAGTAGGGTTAGTGTATAGCGCATGTACCAATGGTAGGGGACCAAGTTCAAGTCAACTCCACTACAATATTGACATACAAAATGATATGTGATGAACATATGTTATCACAATCATTAAAGTAACAATCAGGTGAAAATCTACATTTTAAAAGTGCATATTCTGTAAACTCATACCCAAATAATGTTGTTGACTCATCCTATACTCATATTTGAGGCCAAAGCATAAGTTAGAGAAAAAAAAAAAAAAAAAAACACCTTTAACTGGTATCTCAAACAGACTGTTTCAGAAATGCTTGCTATTCCTTCATAGAACATCAGGTCATGTTGGCTCATTGGCTGAGCTGGCAAATGACAGGTATATACCCACACCATTCTGCTGTTGGGTTACGCCCACACCATTCCAAAACAGAAAAGCTGCTTTTTAACATAATAAACCATTTTAGAAGGAAAACTATTGCACTTAATTGTAATTTTTAGGTCATTTTTCATAGAAATCTGAAAACACTGGATTGTTACTTTAAAAATGTATGGCACTTCTCAGCAACATTTCCACCCCATAAAAAATGATCTATAGGTCCTGGTCAAAAGTTGTGCAATATTTAGGGAATAGGTGCCATTTGGGACGCAACCACTCTTCCTCACCAGGCAGTCTCTCTTGATGGTCTCTTTTAACAGGCAGTCTCTCTTGATGGTCTCCCTCACCAGGCAGTCTCTCTTGATGGTCTCCCTCACCAAGCAGCCTCTCTTCTTGGTCTCTCTCACCAGGCAGTCTCTTGATGGTCTCCCTCACCAGGCAGTCTCTCTTTATGGTCTCCCTCACCAGGCAGTCTCTCTTGATGGTCTCCCTCACCAGGCAGTCTCTCTTGATGGTCTCCCTCGCCAGGCGGTCTCTCTTAATGGTCTCCCTCACCAGGCAGCCTCTCTTCTTGGTCTCCCTCGCCAGGCAGCCTTTCTTCTTAGTCTCCCTCACCAGGCAGTCTCTCTTGATGGTCTCCCTCCCCAAGCAGTTTCTCTTGATGGTCTCCCTCGCCAGGCAGCCTTTCTTCTTAGTCTCCCTCACCAGGCAGTCTCTCTTGATGGTCTCCCTCCCCAAGCAGTTTCTCTTGATGGTCTCCCTCGCCAGGCAGTCTCTCTTGATGGTCTCCCTCGCCAGGCGGTCTCTCTTAATGGTCTCCCTCACCAGGCAGCCTCTCTTCTTGGTCTCCCTCACCAGGCAGCCTTTCTTCTTAGTCTCCCTCACCAGGCAGTCTCTCTTGATGGTCTCCCTCCCCAAGCAGTTTCTCTTGATGGTCTCCCTCGCCAGGCAGCCTTTCTTCTTAGTCTCCCTCACCAGGCAGTCTCTCTTGATGGTCTCCCTCCCCAAGCAGTTTCTCTTGATGGTCTCCCTCACCAGGCAGCCTCTCTTCTTGGTCTCCCTCACCAGGCAGTCTCTCTTGATGGCCTCCCTCACCAGGAAGTCTCTTGATGGTCTCCCTCGCCAGGCAGTCTCTCTTGATGGTCTGCCTCGCCAGGCAGTCTCTCTTGATGGTCTGCCTCACCAGGCAGTCTCTCTTGTTGGTCTACTCACCAGGCAGTCTCTCTTGATGGTCTCCCTTGCCAGGCAGTCTCTCTTGATGGTCTCCCTCACCAGGCAGTCTCTCTTGATGGTCTCCCTCACCAGGCAGCCTCTCTTCTTGGTCTCTCTCACCAGGCAACCTCTCTTCTTGGTCTCCCTCACCAGACAGCCTTTCTTCTTAGTCTCCCTCCCCAAGCAGTTTCTCTTGATGGTCTCCCTCACCAGGCAGTCTCTCTTGATGGTCTGCCTCGCCAGGCAGTCTCTCTTGATGGTCTGCCTCACCAGGCAGTCTCTCTTGTTGGTCTACTCACCAGGCAGTCTCTCTTGATGGTCTCCCTCCCCAAGCAGTTTCTCTTGATGGTCTCCCTCACCAGGCAGCCTCTCTTCTTGGTCTCCCTCACCAGGCAGTCTCTCTTGATGGCCTCCCTCACCAGGAAGTCTCTTGATGGTCTCCCTCGCCAGGCAGTCTCTCTTGATGGTCTGCCTCGCCAGGCAGTCTCTCTTGATGGTCTGCCTCACCAGGCAGTCTCTCTTGTTGGTCTACTCACCAGGCAGTCTCTCTTGATGGTCTCCCTTGCCAGGCAGTCTCTCTTGATAGTCTCCCTCACCAGGCAGTCTCTCTTGATGGTCTCCCTCACCAGGCAGCCTCTCTTCTTGGTCTCCCTCACCAGACAGCCTTTCTTCTTAGTCTCCCTCCCCAAGCAGTTTCTCTTGATGGTCTCCCTCACCAGGCAGTCTCTCTTGATGGTCTGCCTCGCCAGGCAGTCTCTCTTGATGGTCTGCCTCACCAGGCAGTCTCTCTTGTTGGTCTACTCACCAGGCAGTCTCTCTTGATGGTCTCCCTTGCCAGGCAGTCTCTCTTGATGGTCTCCCTCACCAGGCAGCCTCTCTTCTTGGTCTCCCTCGCCAGGAAGTCTCTCTTAATGGTCTCCCTCACCAGGCAGCCTCTCTTCTTGGTCTCTCTCACCAGGCAGTCTCTCTTGATGGTCTCCCTCACCAGGCAGTCTCTCTTGATGGTCTCCCTCACCAGGAAGTCTCTTGATCGTCTCCCTCACCAGGAAGTCTCTTGATCGTCTCCCTCACCAGGCAGCCTCTCTTCTTGGTCTCCCTCACCAGGCAGTCTCTCTTGATGGTCTCACCAGGCAGTCTCTCTTGATGGTCTACTGGTCTCCCTCCCCAGGCAGTCTCTCTTGATGGTCTCCCTCACCAGGCAGTCTCTCTTGATGGTCTCCCTCACCAGGCAGTCTCTCTTGGTCTCCCTCATGGTCTCCTCACCAGGCAGTCTCTCTTGATGGTCTGCCTCACCAGGCCTCTCTTGATGGTCTCCTCACCAGTCTCTCTTGATGGTCTCCCTTGCCAGGCAGTCTCTCTTGATGGTCTCCTCTCTGATGGTCTCCTCACCAGGCAGTCTCTCTTGATGGTCTCCCTCACCAGGAAGTCTCTCTTGATGGTCTCCCTCCAGGCAGTCTCTCTTGATGGTCTGCCTCAGGCAGTCTCTCTTGATGGTCTCCTCACCAGGCAGTCTCTCTTGATGGTCCCCTTGCCAGGCAGTCTCTCTTGATGGTCTGCCTCCCCAGGCAGTCTCTCTTGATGGTCTCCCTCCCCAGGCAGTCTCTCTTGATGGTCTCCTCACCAGGCAGTCTCTCTTGATGGTCTCCAGGCAGTCTCTCTTGATGGTCTGCCTCTCTCTTGATGGTCTACACCAGGCAGTCTCTCTTGATGGTCTCCCTCACCAGGCAGTCTCTTGATGGTCTTCACCAGGCAGTCTCTCTTGATGGTCTGCCTCACCAGGCAGTCTCTCTTGATGGTCTCCCTCCCCAGGCAGTCTCTCTTGATGGTCTCCCTCCCCAGGCAGTCTCTCTTGATGGTCTCCCTCCCCAGGCAGTCTCTCTTGATGGTCTCCTCCCCAGGCAGTCTCTCTTGATGGTCTCCTCACCAGGCAGTCTCTCTTGATGGTCTACTCACCAGGCATGTCTCTCTTGATGGTCTCCTTGCTCACCAGGCATGTCTCTCTTGATGGTCTCCCTCGCCAGGCAGTGTCTCTTGATGGTCTCCCTCCCAGGCAGTCTCTCTTGATGGTCTACTCACCAGGCAGTCTCTCTTGATGGTCTCCCTTGCCAGGATGTCTCTCTTGATGGTCTCCTCGCCAGGAGTCTCTCTTGATGGTCTGCCTCACCAGGATGGTCTCCCTCTTCTCTCTTGATGGTCTCCCTCCCCAGGCAGTCTCTCTTGATGGTCTCCCTCGCCAGGATGTCCTCTGAGGTCTCTCTTGATGGTCTCCCCAGGCAGTCTCTCTTGATGGTCTCCCTCTCTTGATGGTCTCCCCGGGATGTCTCTTGATGGTCTCCTCGCCAGGCAGTCTCCTTGATGGTCTGGCCTCTTGATGGTCTCCCTTGCCAGGCAGTCTCTCTTGATGGTCTGCCTCGCCAGGCAGTCTCTCTTGATGTCTCTCTTGATGGTCTCCCTCACCAGTCTCTCTTGATGGTCTCCCTCACCAGGCAGTCTCTCTTGATGGTCTCCCTCGCCAGGCAGTCTCTCTTGATGGTCTACTCACCAGGCAGTCTCTCTTGATGGTCTCCCTTGCCAGGCAGTCTCTCTTGATGGTCTGCCTCACCAGGCAGTCTCTCTTGATGGTCTCCCTCCCCAGGCAGCCTCTCTTCTTGGTCTCCCTCCCCAGGCAGTCTCTCTTGATGGTCTCCCTCCCCAGGCAGTCTCTCTTGATGGTCTCCCTCCCCAGGCAGTCTCTCTTGATGGTCTCCCTCACCAGGCCAGGATGGTCTCCTCACCAGCCTCTCTTGATGTCTCTCTTGATGGTCTCCTCGCCAGGATGTCTCTCTTGATGGTCTCCCTCGCCAGGATGTCTCTCTTGATGGTCTCCCTCCCCAGGCAGTCTCTCTTGATGGTCTCCCTCCCCAGGCAGTCTCTCTTGATGGTCTCCCTCGCCAGGATGTCTCTCTTGATGGTCTCCCTCGCCAGGATGTCTCTCTTGATGGTCTCCCTCGCCAGGATGTCTCTCTTGATGGTCTCCCTCCCCAGGCAGTCTCTCTTGATGGTCTCCCTCCCCAGGCAGTCTCTCTTGATGGTCTCCCTCTGTCTCTCTTGATGGTCTCCCTCGCCAGGATGTCTCTCTTGATGGTCTCCCTCGCCAGGATGTCTCTCTTGATGGTCTCCCTCGCCAGGATGTCTCTCTTGATGGTCTCCCTGTCTCTCTTGATGGTCTCCCTCGCCAGGATGATGGTCTCCCTCTGGTCTCCTCTGTCTCTTGATGGTCTCCCTCGTCTCTCTTGATGGTCTACTCACAAGGCAGTCTCTCTTGATGGTCTCCCTCGCCAGGCAGTCTCTCTTGATGGTCTGCCTCGCCAGGCAGTCTCTCTTGATGGTCTGCCTCGCCAGGCAGTCTCTCTTGATGGTCTGCCTCACCAGGCAGTCTCTCTTGATGGTCTTGCTCAGGGCATTGTAGCTGTCTGGCTCCAGCATCATTCCATCAGGCAGGTACTGGATGAAGTCCAGGACTTTGAAGGTGGGCACGGCCTTGTCCCGCTCCTTAGCTGAGGCCCGTCTCTTATAGGTAGAGCCCTTCAGGTCGTACTTGAAGTGCATGCACGCAGAGGCACGTTGTTCATGACAGTGATACAGATGTTCTTGCCCCCCGCCTGGACGCAGTACAGACCATAAAACAAGGTTCTCTTATTCTGGTGTAGGTTCTAGAGAGGAGGAGGGGAAACGAGAGGGTGTAAGTATATCAATCAAATCCACTTTAGAACTGGTCTATTAGTGTAGAACAAAACATAGTGAATAAACCAGGAAGACAGTGAAGCCAAAGCTTGAATTGAGTAACGGGATTAACTTGGTAACTCAAAACACAAAACATAAAGTACACATTGGATCAAAAAAATGCACACACTAGCTAACAAACTCTCTCTCTTACCACGAAGTAGCCAGGCAGTAGTTATTGTAAGAACTCAGCCTCTTTGTGATGCACAGTCTTAATGAGGAACTGGTCATCGCTGGAGACAGAACTGAGATCCACTGGGTTCAGAGTTGGACAGCTCAATCAGTTCCTCATCACACAGAGAGTACTGGAACCAAAACAGTGATTAATTACACAGTATTTAAATAGACCATTCCACCTCCTGCATTCACATTCCCATCAATGATTTCTCCATTGATATAATTTATACTCCACTGTTGTTTTAATGTATTTGGAAAAGGCCACAGGATGATTTTTCAATACCGCCAATACTATTTCATTGATGTTTTTCAATACATTTTGAATACTGTTGCTACTTTAAGCTAATACCTGTAGTCAACTTGAGCAATACATCAGGAGATAAAGCAGATTGCGTTCTTCGTTTCAACTGTCACATTATTTGATATTATGAAGCTTACAGTAGTTCCCCAGAACAGCTGAGCCAGTCAGGTGTTTGTTTGTAAATGGCACAATGGGAGAAAGCGAGCTGGTGAGTCCATGGCGTTGTATATCTATCAGCGAGTCTCTGTTGTGCAGTGCACATGAGGTGAGGAAATTATGCAATTCACTACTAAATGTTTCCCATCAGATATCTTATATAGGCTTTCTGCCAGAAGTCAAAGCGCTCTGGATGAGTAATCTGTACAGCTGCCATTTTTTCCCTGTGCTTCCTACTAGCGGTTTTTTCTTTCTCTGTTCTCCCATCTGCTCCATGTACACGTTCCAGAAAAGAATCCATCAAAATGTTGTTCCTTTGCACAATTTCTCTCGTTCACTTCCGCTTGTAAATGTGCACACACAGTGAAAATGACATTCGGTAGCGACTAGTTATACTTTATGAGCAGGATTTGCCTGTCATTGCTATTAGTTTATGTTCATTTTCACTCATTAGCATTTAACTAACAGCATCCATGTGATTTTGTTATTAGTTTGTGCTAATTCTGTTAGCATTCTGGTAATAGAGGCCCAATGGGCTTTTCTTGTATTTTTAGACCCCCCTTATGCGGGTAGTACCGGAAATCCCGGAATGAGAGAAAAACAGTATGACATGAAAATCTGGATACCGGCAAAGCCCACATTCTACACTTGTTCAGAATGCAATATTGACATAAAAACATAATAGAAACCCATACAAGTTTGCTTCTGAGAATATCTCCCACTCCCTCTATACCTCCCTCTCCATCAACCAACCAACCAACCACACACACACACCTGGGGAAAGAGATTCTCTCCACATCTTCAAAGTCCTTGAATAGTACATCTCTCTTTTGCCTCTGGCACAGGCTGCCAAATGTGTGGATGATGCCCAACTGGATGGCACATTTCAGGGCAGATGAGGTGGTCTGGAGGAGGGCAGAGCAGAGAAAGAGAGCAAGATGGAGGAGGTGAATAAAGAGTAAAGAGAAATAAAGAGAAAGTATTCAGCAAGTGCAAAATATAGTAACACCCAATCTAAAAGATGATTAACAACAGATCAAAGGGTACAGAGAATGTATATGTACATATGTGAGGGATAAAATGTTGAGTGCATATTTCATTTAAAAAAAATCACATTTGGCCTCCCACAATGAATACAAAATTGTTTGACGTATTTGGCCGACTGTTGGTCCACACAGAACTGGCCGAGGCAAAGCCAGCAGTGCCAAACAGTTGCTGCAAAGGGCCCAGAATCATCTGCTATCTGGGCAGGTTGAACATATGTATATATTAAATGGATACTTCAGGAATTATCTACTTCCCCAGTCAGATAAACTTGGGGATAACATCTTTAAGTCTCTGTGTCCAATATGAAGGAAGTTAGAGGTAGTTTTGCGAGCCAATGCTAACTAGTGTTAACGAAATGACAAAGTCTATGGGTATCTACTAGAATACCAGCAGAATACCATAGACTTCTACTAGAATACCATAGACTTCCAGTCATTGTGCTGACATAAGTTAGCATTGGCTCATTAAATTAAATGTAACTTCCTTCAAACTTGACACAGAGACATAAAAATGGTATCCACAAGTTCATCTAACTCTGGAGAAGTAGATAAAAGGCCTCATTGTCAAAATCCTGAAGTATCCCTTTAAACTCAGAGGAGGAGTGCTCTCAAATCGTAGCAAAATGCAACGGAAAACAAATGTGTTTATTCAACAAATTCAGGTAGGTCCCTCCCTGTTCCGTCCCACTTGGTTCCTAGTGAACCAAGATAAAATCACATAAACATTCCTGTCAGAATGCTCTTGTTTGTACAACAAGTCTCTCTTAGGTTTCAATTAGGGTCACACATGCTAAGGAAAACCCAAAGACACTTGGGAGTTGAAATACAACACATTTTTGATTTGCAGGAAGGGGAATGAAATTATTATTTTGAATGATCTATACCCTGTAATAATGTGATTGGATTCCTGTGAATGGCTATCTGCAAGTGCTGACTATTCATCAAGCACTAGTTACCCTGCGTGAAGTGAAGGGTAGGCTCCTCAATCACCAATTTTGAAGTCTGTGAAAAAAGAGGGAACAGGTTAAATTATACATCAAATTATACAAATTCTCCCTATAAGATCAGGTGAGATTTGGTTAATAATGTGATTGGTTACCTGCATGTTTAACAATGCCAGGTCTCTCACCAGAACCCTCGCAGTATGGATGAGGTAGTTGACTGGTTTGGGCTTGGAGAAGAGGGAATATGTTTACAGATATTTTCATTGTTGTTTTATAGAAAACGAGTGACTTGATGTGTAATATCCTCTAAAGACTAAAGAGTATCAGAATGGATAGACTCATGGAGATAGGAACACACAAGGTTCCAGACCAAGGGATTAAAGCCAGACAGGGCAACTAACCAACCTTTTTAACCACATACTAAGAAACAAGACAGGATCGATTTAAGTCAGTTTGAATGATAGATTGTTTTTGAACCAATCCTGCTAACAAAGCAGTATTATTATAGCATTGGTGCCAGTCTGTTTCAGCTCTCTGCCATCTCCTTATAGGATTGCCATGCCAATATCATATTGCCACGATTAAATTGGCAAGAGCAGAACAGACTGGTACCCAGACTATTGATAAGCCTATTCTTACCTGAACAAGGACTGGGTCTTCCTGGCGCAGGGTGGGCTCATGATCTTTATGAATAAAACCATTTCAAGGATTATTTTCTTTAAGTTTAACAGGTTGGTTTCAAAGCGCATGTTTGTTGTTATTAATGGCATCTGGGCTACATTGAACAAAGTATCAAGTCTCCTCTGGACTTACTGGGAATCATATCTATTTTATGTCCCAAATGGCAACCTATTCCCTATGTAGTGCACAAGGCTACTTTTGACCAACGCCCTGGTCAAAAGTAGTGTACTAAATAGGGAATAGGGTGTCATTTGGGACAAACTAAGTGTCCGTCCAGACTTAATATGTAATACTGCTATCTGGACATTGTAAACTCTATAAACTTACTGTCCTCAACCGTGACACGGGCCACACTCCCCAAGGTGGCCTGTCGATCCTCGCCAACGCCGTGATATTTCCAATACAAGTTGACTGCTGAACCATTCACAAGCATCAAACAAGCTGCACACAGAAGCGTCCGCTTGCAGATCAATCTCAGTGGGTTCACTGTCAAAAAACGACTGAACATAGCCCTACTCATTATCACCCTTAATACTGCAGTGATTTTGACACTTATTTCTTAGAATTACAGGGTTTTCTGGGGAACCAAATATATGACTAATTATTCCATATGTGGTTGCTTGCTGCCACAATGGGATAAAAAATATTTACCAAACTGATTAAAAAACACAAACAGTGAAGTCAATTAAATTGAATTTCGGGCGTGATAGTTTATACAATTGTGAACTATGAAGCATGGTTGAGAGAATGGTAGCCTAACAGCAGAGACATAACTATTTGTGGAACAATCTTTAAAATTCTTAAATGTGACCTTTTGGTGCCTCTAAATCTAGGGCAATTCAGAAAGCTGATTGAGGACCTTAACTGATTGTTTTCTTTATTTTTTTTATGACTGTCTGTGTTTTCCTTCTTATTGCATTTTGTGTGTGTGTTTCTGTAATTCAGGGCTCATCTGTAAAAAAGACATTGTGCTCCCTGATAAATATAAAGGTTAAATCTGGCTTAAATCAACAAAGATATTTTACTTTACCCAGAGGCCAAATCTGAGGGGGCTGGTACAGAAAGCATACAGATTACATCACATACATAGTTATATACGAACTGACTAAATCGATTTATCAATAAATTCAGGAACCTGCTCATCTGAAAGTGCTTGATGTCTTCTGTATCATACTATCACGTTTCAGGTAAGGCCCAGATGCAGACAGTGTCAAAGTAACAAAAGTAATCCAGATAGGGTGCAAACAAGAGACAAAGGGCTGTGAGACATGGGTTTAATTCTGGAAACATGAAAAGTGGGATGTACAACAGAAGACGAACAGCAGAGGGGCTAATGACCTTGGAGATGGGGAAAGGGGGAAGATCAACCGGGGGAAGATTTTGCAGGATTACAACCGGAGGGGCAGATCACAGGTGGGCAGCCATACCTTCTGCCCGAGACGATACCAGGGAGTCAGGGTCCGGTGGCGATCCACTTGTCGTTGATATGAGAAGGGCTGACCGGGCTCTCTTTCAGGTACGACGACAGCAGCGGACAAACATCTGGGCCAAAGGTATGCCGACCTCTTCCTCCTGCTCAGGGAAGAGCGGGGACTGATAGCCCAGGGAACACTCAAAGGGAAATAGACCCGTGGCAGAGCAAGGAAGGGTGATGTGGGTGTATTCGACCCATACTAGTTGCTGGCTCCGGGTGGTGGGGTTGGCGGAGACCAGGCAGCACAGAGTCGTCTCCAGGTCTTGGTTGGCTTGCTCCAATTGGCCATTGGACTGGGGGTGGAACCCGGAAGACAGGCTGGCCGACGACCCAATGAGTGTGCAGAACGCCTTCCAGAACCATGACGAGAACTGAGGACCCCAGTTGGAGACCATGTCCACTGACAGTCCATGGATCCGGAAGACGTGAAGCACAATTAGCTGGGCCGTCTCTTTGGCTGAGGGTAGCTTGGGGAGAGGAATGAAGTGGGCGGCTTTGGAAAACCGATCCACTACAGTCAGGATGGCAGTGTTGCAATAAGGCAAGGGAAGACCCATGACAAAGAAGAGACCAGAACCGGTGAGGGACAGGCAGAGGTTGAAGGAGACCAGCTAGAGCTTGCCAGGGAGTCTTGTCCTTTTCACAGATCGTGGATGCGGCGACGAACGCAGAGACGTCAGGAACCATGGTAGGCCACAACAATCTTTGTCGCTTAAAGGCCAGGGCCCACCGCCTGGGTGGCAGGCAAGACTGGAGGAGTGGGCCCACTCCAGGACCGAGGAGCGGACCGCGTCAGGAACGAACATCCGGTTATCTGGGCCCCCCGGGGTTCGGCTGGGATCGCTGCACCTGACGAACCTGCTTCCCTATACCTCAGGTGAGATATTCCAATTTCTTGTGGTCGGTCCACACAACGAACGGATGTTCTGCCCCTTCCAGCCAGTGCCTCCACTCCAACGCCATCTTCACCGTGAGAAGCTCAAGATTTCCCACGTCTTAGTTCCTCTCCGTGGCATTGGGGCGGTGGGAGAAGGCGGTGCAAGGATGTAACTTGAGGTCCAGGGCAGAACGCGGGGACAGGATAGCCCTCACTCCGACATCCGAAGTGTCGGCCTCCATCATAAACTGGTGGGACGCGTCAGGATGAACCAAGATGGGAGCTGTGGTGAAGCGGTATTTGAGATCCCGGAACGCCCGGTCAGCAGCTGGGGACTACGTGAACAGAACCTTGGGAGAGGTGAGTGCAGACGGGGAGGAAGCCAGGGTGCTGTAACCCCGGAAAAAGCGCAGATAAAATTTGCCGAATACCAGGAAACGTTGCAGCTGCACCCTGGACGTAGGCTGGGGCCAATCCACCACCTTTCCGGGATACATCTGTACACTCCCTGCAGCGATGATGTAATCCAGAATGGGGATGGCGGAATGATGGAATTCGCACTTCTCCTCTTTTACAAAAAGCTGGTTCACCAGGAGGCATTGGAGAACCTGTCAGATGTGGAGAACGTGTTCTTGGCGGAACAGGAGAAGACGAGGATGTCATCAAGGTAGACGAAGACGAACCGGTTCAACATGTCGCGGAGAACATCATTAACCAGAGCCTGAAATACAGTGGGGGTCTTGGTAAGACCAAATGGCATGACCAGACGCTTTTAGTGACCGCTGGCCGTGTTGAATGCAGTCTTCCACTCGTCCCCTTCTAGGGCGTCAACAAAACTAAGGAGATGGTTGTGGACTTCAGGAAACAGCAGAGGGAAAACCCCCTATCCACATCGATGGAACAGTAGTGGAGAGGGTAGTAAGTTTTAAGTTCCTCGGCATACACATCACAGACAAACTGAATTGGTCTACTCACACAGACAGCATCGTGAAGAAGGCGCAGCAGCATCACAGACAAACTGAATTGGTCTACTCACACAGACAGCATCGTGAAGAAGGCGCAGCAGCGCCTCTTCAACCTCAGGAGGCTGAAGAAATTCGGCTTGTCACCAAAAGCACTCACAAACTTCTACAGATGCACAATCGAGAGCATCCTGGCGGGCTGTATCACCGCCTGGTACGGCAACTGCTCCGCCCACAACCGTAAGGCTCTCCAGAAGGTAGTGAGGTCTGCAGAACGCATCACCGGGGGCAAACTACCTGCCCTTCAGGACACCTACACCACCCGATGTTACAGGAAGGCCATAAAGATCATCAAGGACAACACCCACCCGAGCCACTGCCTGTTCACCCCTCTATCATCCAGAAGGCGAGGTTAGTACAGGTGCATCAAAGCTGGGACCGAGAGACTGAAAAACAGCTTCTATCTCAAGGCCATTAGACTGTTAAACAGCAACCACTAACATTGAGTGGCTGCTGCCAACACACTGACTCAACTCCAGCCACTTTAATAATGGGAATTAAGGGGAAATGATGTAAAATATATCACTAGCCACTTTAAACAATGCTACCTAATATAATGTTTACATACCCTACATTATTCATCTCATATGTATACGTATATACTGTACTCTATATCATCTACTGCATCCTTATGTAATACATGTATCACTAGCCACTTTAACTATGCCACTTTGTTTACATACTCATCTCATATGTATATACTGTACTCGATACCATCTACTGTATCTTGCCTATGCTGCTCTGCACCATCACTCATTCATATCCTTATGTACATATTCTTTATCCCCTTACACTGTGTATAAGAAATTAGTTTTGGAATTGTTAGTTAGATTACTTGTTGGTTATTGCTGCATTGTCGGAACTAGAAGCACAAGCATTTCGCTACACTCGCATTAACATCTGCTAACCATGTGTATGTGACAAATAACATTTGATTTGATTTGATTTCCCGTATCCGCACCAGGTGGTAGGCGTTCCGTAGGTCCAGCTTGAGAACACGGTGGCCCCCTGGAACGGCTCGAAGGCCGAGGAGATGAGGGGTACCGTTTCTTCACTGATGTCGTTGAAACCCCCGTAGTCGATGCACGGGCACATGGTTGTGACCTTCTCCACAAAGAACCCTGCTCCTGCGGGGAGATCAGTTATGATCTCATGCAACATATTTTGTGACTGGCATCAGATGATGAGTTCAAGGATATTATTTGAGAGAACGGTTCCCTTCACTTTGCCTCGTAGGCAAGCACCAAATAGTTTTTCACAGTGGTCTATGGGAAAAATAAGGTGAAGACATCTCAGATCATTTGTACACGAGTGATTTTTTTCCAACTCTGTCAACAAGAAACACTGCACCTAAATACTGCACAGAATTGGCAGTTTTGTACACAGTACACTATCTAGAACCCAAAAGGGTTCTTTGGCTGTCACCATACGAGAACCCTTTAAAGAAACCTTTTTGGTTCCATGTAGAACTCTTTTGGTTCCAAGTGAACCCTTTTGGGATCCATATAGGACCATTTCCACAAAGGGTTCAACATGGAACCCGAAAAGGTTCTACATGGAGCCAAAAAGGGTTCTCCCTGGAACCAAACAGGGTTCCCTCATATGGGGAGAGCCGAATAACCCTTTTTTCTAAGAGTGGAGGCTATCCATCTCTCATACACTCTTACTTACGGACTACAAGAAAATAGATGCGAGAACACTGTGATCCAAGATTATTTACAGACATGTTCATTCACATAGTCATACATGACTTTATACATAGATTGACCTGTGGCTCGAAAAAGTTTTGATTATCTGGTGGTCACAAGAAAAAGTAGGAGTTCTGGGAACCACCATAGTACAGCTGAACAGCACAACTACATTGGTATACTGCTGCATAATGTCTATGTCGATGAAGATTACTCTATTGTCCATTGTCACAGAGAAACAAGAGAAATACAATGAGTTCCAGAAGTATTGGGACAGTGACACATTTTTTGTTTTGGCTCTGTACTCCAGCACTTTAATAACTATGAGGTTAAAGGGCAGACTGTCAGCTTTAATTTGATAGTATTTTCATTCATATTGGGTGAAATTTAGAAATTACAGTACTATTTGTAAATAGTCCCCCCCTCCCTATTTTAGTGGACCAAAAGTATTGAGACAAATTCACTTATTTGTGTATTCAAGTAGTGAAAAGTTTAGAATTTGATCCCATATTCCTAGCACGCAATGACTACATCAAGCTTGTGACTCTACACACTTGTTGGATGCATTTGCTGTTCGTTTTGGTTGTGTTTCAGATTATTTTGCGGTAAATAATATTGTGTCATTTTGAAGAATAGATAATAAGAATAGAAGATGTTTCTGCTCGTCGAACATCTCATTCCAAAATCATGGGAATTCAAGGTGCTATTAGGAGCAATATGGAGTCACATTAAATCCCTCACGTAGTCTCTTTGGGCGCGATCCAAACATGTTTGAATCAATTTCAACTTAATGTGCGGATAATAGGAGAATGAGCGATGAACAAGAGGAACACGATTATTTACTCCTCTTCATTATCCACTGATGCCATTGCTGTGCTGTAGCCCCTTAGGGAGAACATTTACATGAAGCCTAAGAGCCACGGAGGGAAATAAGTCTAACTCCTTCACGAGGGATTTCTGTATTGTGAAATGTATATATCTTGACAACTTGATTGCTGACATGCAAAACATTTTGGGACTATATCAACAATGGACTAATGAAACAAATACCAAAAGATCATTTTGGGGTGGAATTTTCCTTTAACACAGATGTGAACAGGGAGTTACAGCAGCAGGCAGAAATGACCTACTACAATAGAAGCATCTATAACACAGGTTATTGTAGGGTAACCTGCATGGTGTTAGAAGAAAAAGCAGTTCTCATAAAAGAGTTTGCATTTATTTGATGCTTAAAAATAGTCCATACACTTCTCTTGAAATAACAAAACAATTATACAAAACCATCCTACATTATTCATTACACAACTTGTGGCAAGATCATCATTCCTTATCAAGAGGAAAGTCCCTAATAGTGTTCTGTTGATTTCAAAATGGTGTCTGCTGTGATGTCTGTTATCACAAAAATATGCTATACTGTATCCCAATAGAGAGATCTAGTAAGAATTCTGGATCAGGTATATTCTATTATAATATGCTTCGGTGAGATGCTTTATGATAAAAGTCAAATGATTAAACATTGAGGCTTCACGAGGTTACTTCACTGCAGTGCCATGAGCAGCAGTGTAACATTGCAAATTCAAAACAGTTGGAGAACTTGGCATGCACGCATCAAATGAGGGAAGTTGAAGGGAAATTACCCCCAAAAAACTATCAGTCCATTGTTGATAGAAACACCAAAAAAGCAGTTTGAGTGGAGTTTTCCTTTAAAATGTGGCTGGGCCTTTGAACCCAAGATCCACATCCCTTGAGCTTGTATTTAATATTATCTCGATAGAAAGTACAAATGCATTCTTACATAAATGACAACTTGTCATAGCGATAAGGGAGTTAGAAAATAAGTATTTAATAACGCTTCAATATCACTGTGGGTTACTCTACAGTTGTTCCACATGCTGTATTAGTAGCAAAACAACTGGATTGAGGGAAAGAAATATAGATATATGATCCCTGTTCAATGTCATTTCACAGACCTCAGTCCGTTAGTGTAGTGCCACCTGCTGGTCAAAATATGGAACAATGCATAAAACAGGAAATTGTACTGAGCCACGAGTTCTCCATCTCTGAGAAGACTGAGGTTATCCAACACACACAGTAAAGCACGTGGCAGATACCAGTTCTAACATTTTAAAGACAGTTTATCGTTTTTTTAATCAAAGCAATCAAAGTACACACAAGTCATTCATGGCTCGGTCAAGTGGCCACAACTGTGAAAGCAGTAGCGTAACGACAGGTAAAGCTACAACAGTCAAATCATGGTAAATATGATTATTCATCAAATTGGTGCATACTAAACATGTTCAACTATACAATCTAGCAAAGAGATGCCAAATGAAAGATGTGCTTATATTTCATATATAGGCAGTTTACATCCCATAGCATTCAGATACACTTAAAAAAATACATTTTATATGTACATAAGAAAAAGGCTTGTGGAGAGCTTATAAAATATAACTATTAGTCATGAAGAATATTGACTTCTGAACAAAGGAAGAGACAAGTCTTTGTTTACAATAGGTGAGTGGAGAGCGCAATAGGGCAGAGGAACGGTATTCCAGCAAAACAGCAGGCCTCTTCCTCCAATAACTTCAAAAGGGGCAGTAGAGGTATTGGGGCTGGTAAGTATAGGGGTTATCTGAGGGGGTTTAAATTCTGAAACCAAAATTGGTGGTGTATTTCATCCGCCCAGTTAGCCATGGTGAAAAATCAAATTATTCAAGATGTACACTCCTCTCAAAAACTTTTGGTAATGTGTGTACACGCACACACACTACCAAAAGTATGTGGAGACCTGCTTGTCGAACAGCTCATTCCAAAATCATGGGCATTAATATGGAGTTGGTCCCCACCTTTGCTACAAAGTTGGAAACACAGAATCATCTAGAATGTCACTGGATGCTGTAGCGTTAAGATTTCCTGTCACTGGAACTAAGGGGCCGAGCCCGTCCGAGACTACTATTCCTCCTCCACCAGATTTGACAGTTGACACTATGCAGTCAGGCAGGTTGCATCCTCCTGGCATACGCCAAACCCAGACTGCCAGATCGTGAAGCGTGATTCATCACTCCAGAGAACGCATTTCCACTGCTCCAGAGTCCAATGGCGGCGAGCTTTACACCTCTCCACCCAACGCTTGGCATTGCGCATGGTGATCTTAGGCTTGCTTGTGCGTGGCTGCTCGGCCATGGAAACCCATTTCATGAAGCTCCCGACGAACAGTCCTTGTGCTGACGTTGCGTCCAGAGGTAGTTTGGAACTTGGTAGTGAGTGTTGCAAGAGAAGACAGGCAATTTTTACGCGCTACAGCACTTGGCAGTCCCGTTTTGTGAGCTTGTGAGGCCTACCACCTCTCGGCTAAGCCGTTGTTGCGCCTAGATATTTTCACTTCACAATAACAGCACTTACAGTTGACCGAGACAGCTTGAACAGGGCAGAAATTTGATGAACAGACTTGTTAAGGTGGCATCCTATGACAGTGAAACATTGAAAGCAACTGAGCTCTTTAGTAAGGCCATTCTACTGCCAATGTTTGTCTATGGAGACCGCATGTCTGTGTGCTCAATGTTATATCCTGTCAGCAACGGGTGTGGCTGAAGAAGCCACATCCACTCATTTGAAGTGGAGTCCACATACTTTTGTTTATAGTGTATCAACATCGTTAATTTTACGAGACACCCTTATTCCTGTCCGTCTCTGGGGAGTGGGGCTACTAGTGATTAAAGCCACGGGGGCATTAAAACGATGGGAAGTTTATCTTTGTGTCAACATCAGCGGGAGGAAAGTTGTGGCTTGTGCAACAGTAAACCTACAATCACTACCGCACTATGGAAGTGGCACCGACGACAACTAGAGGACAAAGCTTAACGTGGTGCCACGAAAGGCAAAACACTGCCATTCACAACTTTGAAACAATTCAATATTACACTGTGAATGATGAGCCCAATACATGCGGAGAATGACTGTTGCCAACTACATGCACTGTCATTACTCATGTAAGAGGATTATTTTGAAATAGGAAATGGGCATGCTTAAGTACCATTCCCATTGCCCATGGTGGTGGGTGGTTGGATGGAAGACTGAGGCAGAGGGAGACTTTTGAGACCTGAAGGAGTTGAACAAAACAGTGTTCTCTCCAACAGACCTGCCCTCTGGTTCTATGGATGGACGTGTCTAATAAACTTTGGATGTGCATCTTGGTCACATTAGGACATGCTGTTGGAACCATGAAAAATGCATTTCCCCACACAACATTGACATGTCTCAGACACCATAGATATCCGAGACCGAGCGCCCGAGGCCCCGTTTTTCCCAGGGAGCATAGACGTTCTTCAGCTAGGCAACCTTACCGAGTCACAGGCTGAGCAGGTCCCGTTCCTGCTCCTCAATCAATATATTCAGCTCCTCGCTTCGCTATTTGTAAAAAAATAAAACACAAATAAACACAGTTGAGGAAAATAAAACGGCAGAAAAAGTAAATATTGTACAAAAACAAAACATAGCAGGAAAATAATTAACAAAAGAGCTATGAAAACACCAACAGGCTGGCCTGTCGCCTGAGTCCACGTGTCCATTTCTCCTTCAGTCAGTGACATCAGTCTGTCTGACATTATGAGATGACCTCGGTGTGGGAGGGCGCCGAGTCCACCAGCGTCACCTGCTCCTCGGCCGAGTCCAGCCCCTCCGTCTTGATGATGATGTCTCCCTCCTGGAGCATCATCTCCTCCTGCACCTCCTCCTCACCCCCAACCACCTCCTCCGAGGTGCCGTTGGTATGGCTGTGCGACATTGCCTCCAGCTTCATGCGGTACTGCTCTGCTTCCTGCTCCTTGCACATCAGCTGCTGCCGGTACTCCTGGGCCTTCCGGTTGGCCTCCTGCAGCTGCCTCTGTAACTGCTCCTGGATAGAGGGATGGATGGATAGAGAAAAGGAGACCAAATTGTCAGACTGCAGGTCACACACACACTTGCACCCCACTTGTGCCAACTCCACAGTATCAAAGTACCAAAATAATCTAAGGGTTTCATATAGTCTATGCAAAAAACATTTTCACAGCAGATTCTAAAATCTCTAGAGCAATATTAAATAAAACTGGTTAAATCAGTTAAAATGGCAGAAGAATATCAGTTCAATGTATTGCACAAGAGAGAAAAAAAATGATCTAAGAAGTGGTCCGCCCCTGACCGTGTCTCCAGACTCCATGTGGTTGGCCGAGGCCTCCAGTTTCCTCTTGCGGGAAGGCGGGGGCTGGGGTTCCTCATCAACCACCTCCTCTGTCACCTGATTGGCTGGCATCGCCAACACTGCAAATCAACAGACAACAGTTCAGAGCCTGGAGGATCATACAGTCTCAAAAGTGACTATAGGTCACTTAATAAAATAGTGCATTCGGAAAGTATTCAGACCCCTAGACGTTTTCCACATTCAGTTACATTACAGCCTTATTCTAAAATGTATGCAATCATCCCCCCCCCCCCCCAATCTACACACAATTCCCCATAAAGACAAAAATACGTTTTTACAAATGTATTTATAAAATAAATTAAAAAAAACAAGTATTCAGACACTTTACTCAGTACTTTGTTGAAGCATCTCAGGCAGCGATTACAGCCTGCAGTTTTCTTGGGTATGACGCTACAAGCTTGGCACACCTGAATTTGGGGTCTCTCTCCCGCTCTCTGCAGATCCTCTCAAGCGCTGTCAGTTTGGATTGGGAGCGTTGCTGCACACCAATTTTCAGGTCTCTCCAGAGATGTTCAAATCGGGTTCAAGTCCGAGCTCTGGCTGGGCCACTCAAGGACATTCAGAGACTTGTCCCGAAGCCACTCTTGCGTTGTCTTGGCTGTGTGCTTAGGGTCATTATCCTGTTGGAATAGGAACCGTCACACCAGTCTGAGGTCCTGAGCGCCCTGGAGCAGGTTCTCTCTGTACTTTGCTCCGTTCATCTTTCCCCTCGATCCTGACTAGTCTCCCAGTCCCTGTCGCTGAAAAACACCCCCACAGCATGATGCTGCCACCAACATGCTTCATCATTCAGGCCAAATAGTTCGATCTTGGTTTCAACAGACCAGATCATCTTTAAAATATATACAGTGCCTTGCGAAAGTATTCGGCCCCCTTGAACTTTGCGACCTTTTGCCACATTTCAGGCTTCAAACATAAAGATATAAAACTGTATTTGTTTGTGAAGAATCAACAACAAGTGGGACACAATCATGAAGTGGAACGACATTTATTGGATATTTCAAACCTTTTTAACAAATCAAAAACTGAAAAATTGGGTGTGCAAAATGATTCAGCCCCTTTACTTTCAGTGCAGTAAACTCTCTCCAGAAGTTCAGTGAGGATCTCTGAATGATCCAATGTTGACCTAAATGACTACTGATGATAAATACAATCCACCTGTGTGTAATCAAGTCTCCGTATAAATGCACCTGCACTGTGATAGTCTCAGAGGTCCGTTAAAAGCGCAGAGAGCATCATGAAGAACAAGGAACACACCAGGCAGGTCCAAGATACTGTTGTGAAGAAGTTTAAAGCCGGATTTGGATACAAAAAGATTTCCCAAGCTTTAAACATCCCAAGGAGCACTGTGCAAGCGATAATATTGAAATGGAAGGAGTATCAGACCACTGCAAATCTACCAAGACCTGGCTGTCCCTCTAAACCTTCAGCTCATACAAGGAGAAGACTGATCAGAGATGCAGCCAAGAGGCCCATGATCACTCTGGATGAACTGCAGAGATCTACAGCTGAGGTGGGAGACTCTGTCCATAGGACAACAATCAGTCGTATATTGCACAAATCTGGCTTTTATGGCAAGAAGAAAGCCATTTCTTAAAGATATCCATAAAAAGTGTTGTTTAAAGTTTGCCACAGCATCATGGTTTGGGCCTGCTTTTCTTCAGCAGGGACAGGGAAGATGGTTAAAATTGATGGGAAGATGGATGGAGCCAAATACAGGACCATTCTGGAAGAAAACCTGATGGAGTCTGCAAAAGACCTGAGACTGGGATGGAGATTTGTCTTCCAACAAGACAATGATCCAAAACATAAAGCAAAATCTACAATGGAATGGTTCAAAAATAAACATATCCAGGTGTTAGAATGGCCAAGTCAAAGTCCAGACCTGAATCCAATCGAGAATCTGTGGAAAGAACTGAAAACTGCTGTTCACAAATGCTCTCCATCCAACCTCACTGAGCTCGAGCTGTTTTGCAAGGAGGAATGGGAAAAAATTTCAGTCTCTCGATGTGCAAAACTGATAGAGACATACCCCAAGCGACTTACAGCTGTAATCGCAGCAAAGTATTAACTTAAGGGGGCTGAATAATTTTGCACGCCCAATTTTTCAGTTTTTGATTTGTTAAAAAAGTTTGAAATATCCAATAAATGTCGTTCCACTTCATGATTGTGTCCCACTTGTTGTTGATTCTTCACAAAAAAACAGTTTTATATCTTTGTTTGAAGCCTGAAATGTGGCAAAAGGTCGCAAAGTTCAAGGGGGCCGAATACTTTCGCAAGGCACTGTAATATATATATATATATATATATATATATATATATCATTATTTTTTTTTTTTTTTTTTTTACATGGTCTGAGAGTCCTTTCGGTGCCTTTTGGCAAACTCCAAGTGGGCTGTCATGTGCCTTTTACTGAGGAGTGGCTTCCGTCTGACCACTCTACCATAAAGACCTGATTGGTGGGGTCCTGCAGAGATGGTTGTCCTTCTGGAAGGAACTCTGGAGTTATGACAGAGTGATCATCGGGTTCTTGGTTACTTGCCTGACCAAGACCCGCCCCCCCGATTGCTCAGTTTGGCCGGGCGGCCAGCTCTAGGAAGAGTCTTGGCGGTTCCAAACTTCTTCCATTTAAGAATGATGGAGGCCACTGTTCTGTTTTGGTACCCTTCCCCAGATCTGTGCCTCAACACAATCCTGTCTCGGGGCTCTACAGACAATTCCTTCAACCTCATGGCTTGGTTTTTACTCTGACATGCACTGTCAACTGTGGGACCTTGCGTCAACTGTCACTGTCAACTGTGGGCACAAGTGTGTGCCTTCCCAAATTATGTTCAATCAATTGAATTTAGCACAGGTGGACTCCAATCAAGTTGTAGAAACATCTCAAGGATGATCAATGGAAACAAGATGCACCTGAGCTCAATTTCAAGTCTCATAGCAAAGGGTCTGCTTACTTATGTAAATCATTTATTTATACATTTTCAAAAAAATCTAAAACCCTTTCCTTGCTTTGTCATTATGGGGTATTGTGTGTAGATTGAATAAATAAAACATTTTCCTCATCAATTTTACAATAAGGCTGTAACGTAACAAAATGTGGAAAAGGGGAAGGGGTCTGAATACTTTCCTATTGCACTGTACATTAATGATGAAGTAGAACACACAGTTCTACAAAGCAACTTGCACAAAACAATCTACTAGAAAGCTAAAAAATGTTGTCTACAAATTCAAGATTCACATTGTAACAACAATAAGGTTTCTTGTGGTTTAAGTGGACATTCCACCATATTGCTAAACTTACTACTTTAATATTGCGTTCATAAGCAAGTGAGAAGGGGGTAATTACCAGTTCAGAAATCATAAATACCAGTTGGATGCATTCATGTTCTTTGAACTCGTTGAGAAACACAGATTGGCTAATGGCCAACAAGCTGCGTCAACCATACTAATACATTGCTTTTTATAAATAATGTTTTGTTGTATTTAACAGCCGAAAATGCTGTTATCGAGGTAATTTCCTAAGTAGGTGACCTCAGAGGTCAGCATATGGGAGAGGTTGGAGCTCAGGGATGATGGATGAGTTTCCCACTAGTAATTGTTGTACTAGTTGGAGGGGCGATAGTGGATTTTTCCCTGTCATATGCGGTAAATACCACCTTCCTACTTGGTTATGAACACAGCATTAGAACACCAAGTGCAGGTTTCCTAGACTCAGAGAAAGCCTACCCTTAAGACTAAAAAGAGCTTTCAATTGAGATTCTCCATTGAGTGTGCTTTTCAGTCCAGGAGTAGGATCTGGGAAACTGTTCCCAAATGGATAGGGGCTATGGGAAGTGGCTACAGGCTGAAATTGAACAGGGTCACTGTTAAGTGACCAAAAGGGAGACGTTTGCTTACTCTGTTGTCCGTGCTGCATGGTGACAAAGAATGGCTGACCAAGCCCTCCAGTCTGCAGGTTGCCGTGTTGGTCGGTCACTATGGTGATAACCCTTTGACCTTGCTCGTTCACCATGTGCTGGATGCTGCTGGGGTCCAAAGAATTGGCTGCTATGGCTTCCTCAGATTCAACTGCTGTCAGACAAGGGATCAAATAGGGAGAGAGAGAGGAGGGAAAAGTTCAAGTTAACTGTCGACTGCAGCTCTTGTACTAGGAAATAGTTCATAAGCCTATATACACTGTACTTTGTGGCAGTCAACATGTCGACTCAATATTCTCATTTAAATAAGCATTACATACAGTAACATGCTAAAGCTCAAAGGAATTCAAGCTGTGAGAAAGTATTTACATCTGAACACTGAGAATGAATGTTTATTTTCGGCATGACCTTTTACTCCCACATATCGCATATTGTGGTGGTAGCTACCCGTTTGTGTGGGTCCAACACAGCATCAGCAGACTTTATCAGCTTATAAGATCAGAGTGATATAGGCCAGGCACTAGATTAGAGAAAACAAAGGAGCTTGGGGCATATTGCTCTGAGGCAGGGGAATCCTTGAACTCTTATGCAGCTATTAACTGGAGACACAGTTTCCATAACATAAAAGCAGTAAGATGGACACGTTTCAGCCACAAAACCTTTTGTCTTCTGACAATAGTATGAACCCTAGCCTAGTCTGTGTGTATAAACCCAGTAGCTACCAGAGTTGGCCTTGGCAGCGTTGTTGAGGAGGTCGGCCAGGTTGACCACGCCCCCCTGGAGCCTACCAGAGTTGGCCTTGGCAGCGTTGTTGAGGAGGTCCGCCAGGTTGACCACGCCCCCCTGGAGCCCTGGGATGCCCTGGATGATAAACTGAGGCTGGGCCGAGCTCCCCGTCATGCCAGCCTCTGCGTTCATGTTCACCTGGTTCTGCATTCCTTCCTATAGACAGACACATCGTCAACACTATCAGAGCATACATACAACACCGCAACAGACAGGGGAGACCGTCAAGATAGAAATCATAAGAGTTCCTACAAACAAAAGAGAGGAAGTTGTGTATTGAAATAAGTAGTAATGCAAAAACGTCTGTATCTGGATAATTATGTAAATGCATTGTAATCCTAAAGGAGCATACTGTCAAAGAAGTTCAAAATAATGTATTTTTGAGTGCAAGTCCTTTGGTACATTATTTTTGGAGTCCATAATAATATTGCATGGACCTTTCAATTAGACTCCACATGCAACTTAAGGTCTCACCTGTAGTAGGAGCATAAGGTCTGCATTCTGGATGTCTCCTGCGATGTCGAACGGCGTCTTATCGAATTTACTGAGAGCGTGTACATCTGCGCCATGTTTGACGAGCGTCTCCGCTACCCTTTGGTGGCCGTTCTGGGCGGCCCAGTGGAGAGCAGTCATCTTCAGCATGTCTTTGGCATTAATGTCTGCTCCACTCTGTAGAGGGTGACCCAGGAGAAATAAGGAGAGGAGAAGGCACCTGGCAGATTTGTACGTTTTTCTGCTTTCTTCACACATGTATCCACATTTTCTAGTGTACTTAGATGGAAGACATTTTGGTCAGAGAAAGACTAGGTCTGCATCTGAAATTGGCATCTGGTCAAAAGCAGTGCACTATATTAGGAATAGGGTGCCAGGTCAGACCCAACCTAGATATCAGGCCTAAACACAGAATAAACAGCTAAAACCTTAGAGACGCGTGTACCCTGACTAATAGATCCACGATGACGGTGTGGCCCTCTGAAGCGGCCATATGCAGAGGGGTCCTGTCCACTTTGGTTCGGGCGTCCCTGCTGACACCTGCTCTGAGCAGCACCTCGGCGGTGGAATAGTGTCCGTGTTGGGCGGCCAGGTGCAACGGAGATGTGCCCAGCTACACAGAGTGCCAAAGAATAGGAGGGACAAAGAATCAAAAGACCATATAGGTGAATTGGACTGGCACTTTTTTTACTTATGAACTTGCATATCTTGTTTTGCATTTAGATCACACAAACCAGCCAAAACCCTGGGGTGGGTAAAAGTAGTTAAACTGAAGCAGATAATAAAAATTGCCCGGATAGAGAAGTTAAGAGAGGAATCATTACCCAGTCTGTGGTGAAGGGAGCCCCGTTGGCCATGAGTGTCCTGACTTCATCGTCCTGGCCTTTCCGTGCAGCCTCAAGTAGCCGCTTCCCCAAATCCACCAGCGACATCTGAGACAACACAATTACAAAGGTTGCAGTATTTGTCCCCATGTGATTGTACACGTATACAACTGTTGCAGTATATTTTTCCCTGATCTGGATTTTAACCTTTATTTGATGCTTTTTCATCAAACTGTCCCCTTTTCTTTTTATGTCAGATGGTCAGGCACCATCCTCAGACAACTGATTTCAATTTTGGTCCAATTCTCATTTCTGGAAAGGCTAAAAATAAAGTTTAAATCCAGGCCATGTGACATGATTAACCAAAACACAGGGCCCTACTTGATAAAGTATTGTAACGACCCTGGGTTTATAAGCGCGGAAATCGACTCTGCCACTTGAGCGTGCTTTTGCGGCACAGTC
The DNA here is from genome assembly GCF_036934945.1 of Oncorhynchus masou masou. Lineage (NCBI taxonomy): Eukaryota > Metazoa > Chordata > Actinopteri > Salmoniformes > Salmonidae > Oncorhynchus > Oncorhynchus masou. Next base: position 34,956,782 of record NC_088223.1, on the reverse strand, counting down.
GATAGCGCGCAGGACCTCGGGCTCAAAGGTCGAGGGTTCGAGACCTGCTCCCTGCTGTTTCATTACAGTATGTACTTTTATGCCTGCTTTTGAAACTCAATAATGGGTTAGGGTTCTCTAGCTTAATCAAATAAGAGGACTCTGCCCTAGCAGATATTTACAAATGAACATAGCTAGATGTGTTTAAATCATACTTCTGATCTTACATACATAAAGTTAAGTTATTAGTTATGTTAGATACATTTTTTTTAACAGCAGTCATCATGGAAGTATTCAAGTAGTAATGGAACTTACAACTTTCACTCCTCACATACTGCTGTTACCGTTTATCCTGCTGCCTAGTCACTTTACCCCTACCTATAGGCAGACACACAAAAGTATGTGGACACCCATTCAAATCAGTGGATATTGCTATTTCAGCCACACCCGTTGCTGCCAGGTAGGGCTGCACAATATATATAGTGTAACGATAGACATTTTTCTATCAATTATTTCATTGTGTTGCAAATCACTCTTTACGGCAATAGTTATTATCAATTGGATGACACTTTGCGTGGAAATTTGCAACACAAACAAACATGGAAGAGAGTGAACGTGACACATAGCACAGAGGTCGTGCCTAAGAGGGGCTACTTCGGTCACATGGATGTGGTTTGGGTATGAAAAGTTTGACACGGACCAGAAAACCGTCCTCTGCAAAATATGCCGCAGGCCAGTCCAGACAACAGGCTCAAACACCACTAACCTCTTTTACCACCTATGTAAGAATCATGTGAAACAGTACGGAGAGAGTCTACGGATGAGACCCAAAAAAGTAGTTGAGTGCTCAAAACAAACCCCCGACTCAGATGTTGCAAGAGGCTTTTGCTCGCCGTACACCATATGGCAAAGAATCACAAAGATAAGAGATAACAGCTGGCGTTACAACTTACATCTATCTGCAAAGACATGGTCCCAATTTACACGGTCGAGAAACAGGGGTTTTATGAGTTGGTACTAACACTCGACCCAAAGTACCAAATGCAAATTGATATGTGACTTGTTTTAATGCCAAAATAACATGCAAAACAGGCAAGCCCCAAAAAGTAAATTTTAGGCCTATATTTGTTTGAAACTATAGTTGAAGTGTTTTCCATTTACCTTTTTAGATTTGATACATACATTTTATATTTTGTTACATGCTTAATAAAAAGTGTACAAAGGTTTAAATAAAAGGAGAAATAATCAAATATGATTAAGTACATTTTTGTTGAGTATAATTCAAAATGTAATAAGAAGGCCTTTACGTGTCATTTTACATTGTCATTTTATTTACAGAAAATGTGCTATAATCGTGATATGCGTTTTAATTGGGATATGAAATTACCTATATGGGGATATGAGATTTTGGCCATATCACCCAGCCCTACTGACAGGTGTATAAATTCAAGCACACCTCCATGCAATTTCCATAGACAACATTGGCAGTAGAATGGCCTTACTGAAGAGCTCAGTGACTTTCAATGTGGCACTGTCATAAGATGCCACCTTTCCAACAAGTCAGTTTGTCAAATTCCTACCCTGCTAGAGCTTCCCTGGTCAACTGTAAATGCTGTTATTGTGAAGTGGAAACATCTAGGAGCAACAACAGCTCAGCTGCAAAGTGGTAGGCCACACAAGCTTACAGAGTGCTGTAGTGCGTAGAAATGGTCTGTCCCCAGTTGCAACATTCAAAACCAAGTTGCAAACTACCTCTGGAAGCAACTGTTCACCTGGAGCTTCATGAAATGGGTTTCCGTGGCCGAGCACAAGCCTAAGGACACCATGCACAATGCCAAGCATCGGCTGGAGTGGTGTAAAGCTTGCCGCCATTGGACTCTGAATGTGTTTTCTGGAGTGATTAATCACGCTTCACCATCTAGCAGTCCGAAGTACAAATTTGGGTTTGGCGGATGCCAGGAGAACTCTACCTGCCCCAATGCGTAGTGCCAACTGTAAAGTTTGGTGGATGGGGAATAATGGTCTGAGGCTGTTTTTCATGGTTCGGCTCAGCCCCTCAATACTATAGCATACAATGGCATTCTAGACGATTCTGTTCATCCAACTTTGTGGTAACAGTTTGGGGAAGGCCCCTTCCTGTTTCAGCATGACAATGCCCCAGTACACAAAGGGGGGTCCATACAGAAATGGTTCATCGAGATTGGTGTGGAAGAACTCGACTGGCCTGCACAGAGCCCTGACCTCAACCCCATTAAACACCTTTGGGCTAAATTGGAACAATGCGAGCCAGTCCTAATCACCCAACATCAGTGTCTGACCTCACTAATGCTTATGGCTGAATGGAAGCAAGTTCCTGCAACAATGTTCCAACATTTAGTGGAAAGCCTTCCCAGAAGAGTGGAGGCTGGTATAGCAGCAAAGGGTGGACCAAGTCCATATTAATGCCCATGATTTTGGAATGAGATGTTCGACGAGCAGGTGTCCACATACTTTTGGTCATGTAGCGTTAATTTATCAACTGGGTGGTTTGAGCCCTGAATGGGTTACAGGCAACAGTCGCACTGAGCTAAAGGGTAGAGCTGCCGCTTTCAATGTGCGGGACTCTAACCTGGAAGCTTATAAGAAATCCTGCAATGCCCTCCGACGAACCGTCAAACAGGCAAAGCGTCAATACAGGGCCAAGATTGAATCGTATTACACCGGCTCCGACACCAGTCTCATGTGGCGGGGCTTGCAAACTATTACAAACTACAAAAGGGAAGCACAGCTACGAGCTTCCCAGTGACACAGGCCTACCAGACGAGCTCAATCTCTCCTATGCTCGCTTCAAGGCAAGCAACACTGAGGCATGCATGAGAGCATTGGCTGTTCTGGACGACTGTGTGATTACACTCTCCATAGCCAACGTGAGTAAGACCTTTAAACAGGTCAACATTCACAAGCCTGTGAGGCCAGACGGATTACCAGGACAAGTGCTCTGGGCATGTGCTGACCAACTGGCATGTGTCTTCAGACATTTTCAACATGTCCCTGATTGAGTCTGTAAAACCAACATGTTTCAAGCAGACCACCAGTCCCTGTGCCCAAGAACACTAAGGCAACCTGCCTAAATGACTACAGATCCGTAGCACTCACGTCCATAGCCGTGGTGCTTTGAAGGGCTGGTAATGGCTCACAACACCATTATCCCTAGATCCACTCCAATTTGCATACCGCCCAAACAGATCCACAGATGATGCAATCTCTTTTGTACTTCACACTGCCCTTTCCCACCTGGACAAAAGGAACACCTATGTGAGAATGCTATTCATTGACTACAGCTCAGCGTTCAACACCATAGTACCCTCAAAGCTCATCACTAAGCTAAGGATCCTGGGACTAAACACCTCCCTCTGCAACTGGATCCTGGACTTCCTGAAAGGCTGCCCCTAGGTGGTGAGGTGAGGGTAGGTAGCAACACATCTGCCACGCTGATCCTCAACACTGGAGCCACTCAGGGGTGCGTGCTCAGTCTCCTCCTGTACTCCCTGTTCGCCCACGACTGCATGACCAGACACGACTCCAACGTCATTAAGTTTTCAGACGACAACAGTGGTAGGCCTGATCACCGACAACGCAGAAACAGCTAATAGGGAGGAGGTCAGAGACCTGGCGGTGCCAGAATAACAGCCTGTCCCTCAACGTAACCAAGACTAAGGAGATGATTGTGGACTACAGGAAAAGGAGGACCGAGCACGCCCCCATTCTCATCAACAGGGCTGTAGTGGAGCAGGTTGAGAGCTTCAAGTTCCTTGGTGTCCACATTACCAACAAACTAGAACACACACCAAGACAGTCGTGAAGAGGGCACGACAAAGCCAATTCTACCTCAGGAAACTAAAGATTTGGCATGGGTCCTCAGATCCTCAAAAGGTTCTACAGCTGTAACATCATGGTTGCATCACTGCCTGGTACGGCAATCGCTCGGCCTCCGACCGCAAGGCACTACAGAGGGTAGTGCGTACGGCTTAGTACATCACTGGGGATAAGCTGCCTGCCATCCAGGACCCCTACACCAGGCGGTGTCAGAGGAAAGCCCTAAAAATGGTCAAAGACCCCAACCCCCCCCCCCCGCCATAGACTGTTCTGTTTACTACCACTTGGCAAGCGGTACCGGAGTGCCAAGTCTAGGGCAAAAAGGCTTCTCAACAGTTTTTACCCCCAAGCCATAAGACTCCTGAAAAGGTAATCAAATGGCTACCCAGAGTATTTGCATTGTGTGCCTCCCCTCAACCCCTCTTTTACGCTGCTGCTACTCTGTTTATCATATATGCAGTCACTTTAACTATACATTCATGTACATACTACCTCAATTCGCCCGACCAACCAGTACCCCCACACATTGGCTAACTGTGCTATCGGCATTGTGTCCCGCCACCCAACCCCTCTTTTTACACTACTGCTACTCTCCGTTTATCATATATGCATTGTCACTTTAACCATATCTACATGTACATACTACATTCAATCAGCCCGACTAACATGTATATAACCTCGCTACAGTTTTTTTCCCACTCTTTTTTTACTGTTGCTTTTGTTTACTTACCTATTGTTCACCTAATACTTTTTTGCACTGTTGGTTAGACCCTGTAAGTAAGCATTTCACTGTAAGGTCTACACCTGTTGTATTCGGCACACTTGACAAATGCCTGGCTCGAGTATAAGAAAAGCCATATACCACACCCCCTTGTGTATTATTGCTTAAATCTACATCAATTACCTCGTACCCCTGCACATGGACTCAATATGCATTTCTCTCTCTGCATTGTTGGGAAGGCTAGCTTACACCTGTTGTTTACGAAGCATGTGACAAATACAAAATGTGATTTGATTTTCAATTTGGCGTTTAATGTAAGAAATCAATAGTGAAAGACGCCCTTTCGTTCTGTGGAGTACATGTGTGTCACTACTCCGGAGACAACACAGGTTTGTTTATATTACTGCTGCATAGACTCGTGCAATACAGGCGAATGAGTAGCCATTCCCGATACATGCTTATCAGACGTTCCATTTGAGCATGACACAATGAATGTTGTAAAATACGGAAGTCAGTTATGCTACATATAACATACATCACTCAAAATCCTTTATCATTCATTGCTGACATAAGTGAAGGTAGTTATCCGTAACGTCCAACGGGTAATAGGCTAACTCTTCATTTGAAAAACGTTATGATCTGTGGCATGGGCAAACAATGACCCAGCACAAAGTAATATGTTCGTAAAATGTGAATAGCAGATTTGCATTTTTTTTTAGTTGTCGTTACATAGTAGTTCGCTGATTGGTTATCGGTGACTAATTATTGCTTACAATCATGAAAGCCCACGAACATGAGGCTCTCTTCATTGCAAAAGCGTGATGATGATGATGATGCCATCATTGATGGAGAAGACGAGTAGCCATCTTATGCGCCTCCGTGGTGAAAACGAACAAGAGGCGGCCATGTGTCACATTATCCGTTAATTCTTTCACTCACATTATTTAACAACCACCAACAAAGACATTTAAATACATGACAGGAAACACTGATATTAAGTTGTTGTTTTTCCGGGGGAAGTCAGTAGAGAAATTCCTATTTTACACGAAGAGAAAAAACTACTTCCACATCCGGTTAACGGCATTCTTTCGCGTATGCCTCAAATGGTTTCGCGCAATTTCAAATTTGAACGTTCGATTTATTTAGAATTGCTTGTTTGTCAAAGACGTGAGACGCAATCACCTTTATGTACGAGTATTTCTACCACCTATGAGCCTGATTGCGCCAGGTTTGTTATCTAACCAACCATGTAGCTAGTAGCTAAAGTTAGCAAGTAATAACTACACCTACAGTAACGTTAGTTAGCAACGTTAACGATACTTTAAAAAGTATGAACATGCACTTTTAAGAAATGAGAAAGTTCTACAAACTTTTGAGCGCGTGATGGATGGATTTTCGCACAATGTGCCAACTTCGAAACTACCACGTTGCGGAGTTACTCGGTCTCGTTGCCAGTCAGATTTAAGATGTGCTCCACATAGTTAGCTAATGCCTGGCTAACTTTAATAACAGCAAACGTTAGCTAGCTAGCTGCAGGCTAGCTAGCCGAATGGAAGCAAGCTAACGTTGTGTAGTTCTTACCTCGATAAGGCTTCAAATGAATGCTCTTATGCTGCGGACATAAGTTCCTATACCAAATTATTTTCTCAACTTAGTGAATTAAAATAAATATTATTTTTGTATTTGAACGGATACAAAGATGGCGGCTACTCGACACCGGAGGTGAAAACCGAGCCTTTTGAACCCTCTTGTGGGCGGGCGCATGACTTGGAAAAGTAGCAAGGCCAGATGCGAGATCAGCTTTTCCTCCTTCAATGCCCACTTTAACGCTTTACGGTAATAATACGAAACTGAACTAATATCAGAGCACATGAGACCTGCACCCCTTGCCCAAGCTATAATATACACTGAAAAAAAATATATAAACGCAATAATTAACGATTTTACTGAGATACAGTTCAAGGAAATCAATCAATTGAAATAGTTTAATTATACCATCATCATCTATGGATTTCGCATGACTGGGGAGCCAGGCACAGACAATCAGAATTAGTTTTTCCCCACAAAACAGGCTTTATTACAGACAGAAACACGTGTCAGTTTCATCAGCTGTCCGAAGGTCTCAGACAATCCTGCAGGTGAAGAAGTCGGATGTGGAGGTCCTGGGCTGGCGTTGTTACATGTGGTCTGTGGTTGTGAGGCCGGTTGGTCGTACTGCCCAATTCTCGAAAATGAGGTTGGAGGTGGCTTATGGTAGAAAAATGAATATTATCTGGCAACAGCTCTGGTGGACATTTCTGTAGTCAGCATGCCAATTGCATGCTCCCTCAACTTCAACTCATCTGAGGTGTTGTTTGAATCAGCTTCTTGATATGCCACATATGTCAGGTGGATGGATTATCTTGGCAAAGGATAAATGCTCACTAACAGTGATGTAAACAAATGTGTGTACAAAATTGGAGAGAAATAAGCTTTTTGTGCCTCTGGAACATTTCTGGAATATTTTATTTCAGTTCATGAAACATGGGACCAACACATTACATGTTGTGTTTTATATTTTGTATATATATATATATATATATATATATATACACATACACTACCGGTTAGAAGTTTGTACACACCTACTCATTCAAGGGTTTTTATTTATTTCACTGTTTTCTACATTGTAGAATAATAGTGAGGACATCAAAACTTTGAAATAACACATATGGGATCAAAAAAGTGTTAAACAAATCAAAATATATTTGTTATTTTAGATTCTTCAAAGTAGGCACCCTTTGCCCTGACAGCCTGGCACACCCTTGGCATTCTCTCAACCAACTTCACGAGGAATGCTTTTCAAACAGTCTTGAAGGAGTTCTCACAAATGATAATGCCACAAAGCGCAAATCAGATGGGATGGCTTATCGCTGCAGAATGCTGTGGTAGCCATATTGGTTAACTGTGTCTTGAATTCTAAATACATCACTGAAAGTGTCACCAGCAAAGCACCCCCACACCACCTCCTCCTCCATGCTTCACGGTGGGAACCACACATGCAGAGAACATCCGTTCACCTACTCTGCGTCTCACAAAAACACAGCGATTGGAACTAAACAACCCAAATTTGGACTCCTCAGACCAAAGGACAGATTTCCAACGGTCTAATGTCCATTGTTTGTGTTTCTTTGCCCAAGCATGTCTCTTCTTATTATTGGTGTCCTTTAGTAGTTGTTTCTTTGCAGCAATTTGACCACAAAGGCCTGATTCAGTCTCCTTTGAACAGTTGATGTTGAAATTTGTCTGTCACTTGAACTCTGTGAAGCGTTTATTTGGGATGCAATCTGAGGTGCAGTTAGCTCAAATGAACTTATCCTCTGCAGCAGAGGTAACTCTGGGTATTTCTTTCCTGTGGCGGTCCTCATGAGAGCCAATTTCATCATAGCTCTGGATGGTTTCAACGGTCTTGAAATTTTCCAGATTGATTGACCTTCATGTCTTATAGTAATGATGGACTGTCATTTCTCTTTGCTTATTTGACCTGTTCTTGCCATAATATGGACTTGGTATTTTACCAAATAGGGGAATCTTATTTATAGTCCCATACCTTGCACAACACAACTGATTGTCTCAAACACATTAAGGAAAGCAATTCCACAAGTTAACTTTTAACAAGGCACACCTGTTAATTGAAATCCATTCCAGGTGACTACCTCATGAAGCTGGTTGAGAGAATGCCAAGAGTGTGCAAAGCTGTCATCAAGGCAAAGGGTGGCTACTTTGAAGAATCTCAAATAAAAAATATATGTTGATTTGTTTAACACTTTTTTGGTTACTACATGATTCCATGTGTTATTTCATAGTTTTGATGTCTTCACTATTATTCTACAATGTAGAAAATAGTACAAATAAAGAAAAATGCTGAAATGAGTAGATTTGTCCAAACCTTTGACTGGTTCTGTATATATCCAGTGGCAATTTTACCATGTAAATATTGGTGGGGCAAAAAAATACAATAATAATTGGGGATGCAACAGCATTCCCAACGCCTTACCGCTTCTACTCCTGGCTATCAGTGGAACCTTATTTGCAGCAAAACAGTTAATTCAGCCTCATTTACTGCCTTTAAAAAAAAACGTTGCTGATATGGCAGACTTGTTTAAACAAATGTGATTTCTACTGACAATTGAGATGTACTAACTATGGAATAAGGGGACGACAAGAGGATAAGAGTCAATCCATCATTTTGATTAAGACATTGATGAGTGAGCTAGGACGGATGTAGTCAATATAACTATTTGTTTAGCACTTTTGAAATGTACAGCGACAGAATTCAGAACACGCGCCGTTCTTACAGTGTTCTTTCTGAACACCAAGTTAGAACCGTAGGATAAATAAAGGGGGCATATAAGCAGACATGAAAGCTCTTACAATATTCAATGATTACATTTCTTCAAAACAGGTTAAAAAAAATTTAACTAGGCAAGTCAGTTAAGAACAAGTTCTTATTTTCAATAACGGCCTAGGAGCAGTGGGTTAACTGCCTTGTTTATGGTCAGAATGATAGATTTTTACCTTGTCAGCTTGGGGATTTGATCGTGCAGTCTTTTGGTTACTAGTCCAACGCTCTAACCACTAGGCTACCTGCTGCCCCCCATTAATGGCTACATGTGCACCACCAAGTCAGAACAGTAGGTGAAATTAAGAGGTGAAAATATATCAAATTATTAGGGTGAGGTACATGGGCTACTAACAGCTTACTACACAACATACACATAGTATTGCTTTCTTAGCTACAGTATACATATCTCCCTGGCATATTACATATTACATCATTTATGCAGCAGCATACACCTTGTGCTCACTTGACAGGAAGCTGGCGCAACAGTCTTGTGGGCATATTTTGTCATCAAACTTTTATCAAAGTCTGGCATTCTCTGGATGTACAGTGCATTCAAGACAACTGGGAACTCTGGGGAAAAAACAAGGTCGAATCATGATGACGTCCGTGATCTTCAGGTCGTAGCTCTAAAAAGGCCAGAGTTCCCCACTTACAATTCCGAGTTGGATGACCATTAAACATGTATTTACCCAGTCTGAGCTCGTTTCTTCCTGAGTTCCCAGTTGTCTTGAACTCACTGAAGTCAGATTTTCCAGTTCTGAGTTAACAGTTGTTTTGAGCAGTGCAGAAATCATGCTGGATTGACAGCATGGCCAATGTTGAATGTTTATATTGTTAAGCCTGGAAAAGAGACCCTTAAACCGAGAATTGAGACCACACTCCCACTCCACTGAATAGCAGGCTAGTGATTGCTTTGCCATGCTAGCAGATAGCCACTAATTCCTTACAAACCACTCATTGTTGAATTTGTGATTTCCAAGTTGTTGTGTAATGTTTATGTCCAATGGCAGATGAGCATCGATACGTTTTATCTCTTATTTCTCTTCATATGACAAATATTAAAAAGGATTTGCCAGTAGATTGTTGACTTGATTCATGAGGAGGACTGCTATCTAAGATTTTGAAAGTATGATGTTGCCATCCGTCCAATCAAAGCTACTGTAGATATAACGGGATTTGACGTCAAGTTATCTGTGGCCAATAACCTTGAGCCTTCTTAGATGGGCACTTCTAATGTAACTATACTACATTTACATTTAAGTCATTTAGCAGACGCTCTTATCCAGAGCGACTTACAAATTGGTGAATTCACCTTCTGACATCCAGTGGAACAGCCACTTTACAATAGTGCATCTAAATCATTTAAGGGGGGGGGGGTGAGAAGGATTACTTATCCTATCCTATACTTATACTCTCAGGAAGTGTGAATTCTTTAGCTCTAACCTTAGATTTGGCAGTGACATAGTGTCCCCATGAGTGACAGAACACTTAGTTAATTACAATGCAACTAGAGAACATTACCAACCCCTACACTCCATACTTGCCGCTGGCTGCCCCACCACCACAGAAAACACTAAGCTAGGCTGAAACACCTGCATTTTGGAGCTGCCTTACTCAAGAAAGCAAAAAAGAGACCATGTTTGTATGGAGGCTTTATTGACTCAAAGATTATTTTTTTTTACGTTGTTTGCCAACTGATATGTGACATCCAAAATAACATCTATAACAGGCAACCCCCCCCCCCCAAAAAAAAATGTTTCTGCTATAAATGTGGGGCTCAAAACAGGTGGGTTCAGCCCCTTGGCTGAACCACAGCGTTTCTAAAGCCAGAGGCGCAACATTGCGAGACTTCTGAGAGCGCTTGCGAAACAGGCCTGGTTTGGGGTTTATGAAGTCATCAAGAGAAGTGAAAATGTCTTCCTTTTAGTTGTTCATTTTCTCGAAATCTAAAGGCACAACCTAGCTTCGAGCAAATGTCTTAAGTAGTTCTAGAGAAGCCGTTTTAGCCTATCTTCAATCTGTACTGTCTTTGGTTACACTTCTTTCTGTTCGGGAGTGTCTCCACGCTTCACTATACCATTTTTTTCCTCCAGACAATTTATGATGTAGCACACTGTGTTCAGCGAGAGGTCAGGGTTCAGCCAAAGACACGTTGCGTTCAGAACAACTCGGAACTCGGAAAAATACTAGGTCAAATCATGACGTCAATGATCTTCAGGTCGGAATGTCAGAGCTCTAGAAAGAGTTCCGAGTTGTATGACTGTTCAAATCAATTTTTCCCAGTCGTAGCTTGTTTTTTTCTCCAGATGTTTTGAAAGCTTGGAAGTCGGCATTTCCGAGCTCCCTGAACAAGGCAACACTTGTAGGCATGAAGTCACTGTGACATTGGCTAGCTAAGCTCATGGCTTGAAACATAATGTTGGGTCTAATGCCGCGTTCAAAACAACTCGGAACTGGGAAACTCTGAAATCTGACTTTCAACTTCAGTGCATTCAAAACAAAACTGGCAACTCAGGACAAAAACGAGCTCCAACTGGTAAAAATTGATTATAATAGTCATCCAACGTGGAATTCCAATTCGGGAACTCTGACCTCTTTCCAGAGCTCTGACTTTACGCCCTGAAGATGACTGATGTCATGATTTGACCTCATATTTTTTCTGAGTTCCCAGTTTTGAATGTGGCACAATGGTCGTCTTGCGCCAAACTGAGAATGTACAGGCCGTCAACTCAAACGTTTAAGAAAATATATTTAAACGTGTCAGTTTGTCACTTTCACGGGGTTGGAGTAATAACATGTTCAACTACTTAAGACATTGGCTTGAATCTAGGGAGTGCCTTTAGATTTCGAGAAAATGAACAACTAATGAATCATGTTTTACTATCATTTTTAAAAATATCTCATTGACTTCTCAAACCTTGGTCTGGTCTGTTTGACAAGCGTTCCCGGAAGTCTTGCGATGTTGCGCCTCTGGGTTTAGAAACTGGTGTACTGACACCAGGCCTGTCAAGATCCACCAAAAGGATTAACCTTTTTGGAGCAGTGGTTAGCAGGTCTTGCCTGCCTACGCGCTAGGAGACTCTGGTTCGAGACCTGCTAGGAATGTTGCCATTCTCAATAATTGCTACAGTAAAAACGCTGTATTCATTTATTATACAAAGGCAGTAAACCATTGCAATTAACTAAATGCTGGTATTGCTATATCTACGGTTATACAGTAACTACTGTGGATTTGAACTATGTAAAATAATTTAATAAAAACAGTTTCAACATTTTACCAATGTCTGTCAGTGTAAGTGAACAGGCTACAATGAATACTAATGTGCACTGCATCTACAGTTGAAGTCAGAAGTTTACATACACTTAGGTTGGAGTCAGTAAAACTCGTTTTTCAACCACTCCACTAATTTCTTGTTAACAAACTATAGTTTTGGCAAGTCGGTTAGGACATCTACTTTGTGCATGACACAAGTAATTTTTCCATCAATTGTTTATAGACAGATTATTTCACTTATAATTCACTGTATCACAATTCCAGTGGGTCAGAAGTTTACATACATTAAGTTGACTGTGCCTTTAAACAGCATGGACAATTCCAGAAAAGTATGCCATGGCTTTAGAAGCTTCTGACAGGCTAATTTACATAATTGGAGTTAATTGGAGGTGTACCTGTGGATGTATTTCAAGGCCTACCTTCAAACTCAGTGCCTCTTCGCTTGACATCATAGGAAAATCAAAAGAAATCAGCCAAGAAAAAAATTGTAGACATCAACAAGTCTGGTTCATCCTTGGGAGCAATTTCCAAACACCTGAAGGTACCACGTTCATCTGTACAAACAATAGTACTCAAGTATAAACACCATGGGACAACACAGCCGTTATACCACTCAGGAAGGTTATGCGTTCTGTCTCCTAGAGATGAATGTACTTTGGTGCAAAAAGTATAAATCAATTATAGAACAGCAAAGTACCTTGCGAAGATGCTTTAGGAAACAGGTACAAAAGTATCTATATCCACGGTAAAATGAGTCCTATATCGACATAACCTGAAAGGCCGCTCAGAAAGGAAGAAGCCACTGCTCCAAAATTGCCCTAAAACAGCCAGACTACTGGTTTGCAACTGCACATGGGGACAAAGATCGTACTTTTTGTCCTCTGGTCTGATGAAACAAAAATAGAACTGTTTGGCCATAATGACCATCGTTATGTTTGGAGGGAAAAGGGGGAGGCTTGCAAGCCGAAGAACACCATCCCAACCGTGAAGCACGGGGGTGGCAGCATCATGTTGTGGGGGTGCTTTGCTGCAGGAGGGACTGGTGCACTTCACAAAATAGATGGCATCATGAGGATGGAAAATAATGTGGATATATTGAAGCAACATCTCAAGACATCAGTCAGGAAGTTAAAGCTTGGTCGCAAATGGGTCTTCCAAAGTTGTGGCAAAATGGCTTAAGGACAACAAAGTCAAGGTATTGGAGTGGCCATCACCAAGCACTGACCTCAATCCTATAGAACATTTGTGGGCAGAACTGAAAAGGTGTGTGCGTGCAAGGAGGCCTACAAACCTGACTCAGTTACACCAGCTCTGTCAGGAGGAATGGGCCAAAATTCACCCAACTTATTGTGGGAAGTTTGTGGAAGGCTACCCGAAACATTTGACCCAAGTTAAACAATTTAAAGGCAATGCTACCAAATACTAATTGAGTGTATGTAAACTTCTGACCCACTGGGAATGTGATGAAAGACACAAAAGCTGAAATAAATCATTCTCTCTAGTGTTATTCTGACATTTCACATTCTTAAAATAAAGTGGTGATCCTAACTGACCTAAAACAATGAATTTTTACTCGGATTAAATATCAGGAATTGTGATAAACTGAGTTTAAATATATTTGGCTAAGGTGTATGTAAACTTCCAACTTCAACTGTAGGTATTTTAATGAATGTGTAATGGTCCCATGTACTGTCATAGGCAGAGCTTTTAATACCAAATGCCCCAAAGGAAGTTTGTTTCATATTATTCTAATAAGATTCCTGAAAAAGCTAATAGTTATCCAGTAAACAATATATTTTTCTGGGTGTCTGATGGACAAAACATGAGTCCATAGCCTACTCTGGCAGTTGGAGGTGTACAAGAAGCCTCTTTATTTAACAAGACCTGTTCACAAACTGTCAATTTTAGGCATATAAGGTGCATGGACATTGTTACACTGAAGCCGGTTTGATGAGACAACCTCGCCTATGACATGTTTTTGTAAGTGTCATGAGAACTGAAACCTTAACTTCTCAATTTATTTCAAAAGGTTTAAATATTGTTTAATGCTTATGTGCGTACAGTGCATTCGGAAAGTATTCAGACCCCTCGACTTTATCCACATTTTGTTACATTACAGCCTTACTCTAAAATTGATTAAATCATTTCCCCCCCTCAATCTACAAACAATACTCCATAATGACAAAGCAAAAACACGTTCAGACATTTTTGCAAATGGCAATATCACATTTACATAAGTACTTTGTTGAAGCACCTTTGGCAGAGATTACAGCCTCAAATCTTCTTGGGTATGACGATACAAGCTTGGCACACCTGTATTTGCAGAGTTTTTACCATTCTTCCATGCAGATCCTCTCAACCTCTGTCAGGTTGGATGGGGAACTTCGCTGTACAGCTATTTTCAGGTCTCTCCAGAGATGTTCGATCAGGTTCAAGTCCGGGCCACTCAAGGACATTCAGAGACTTGTCCCAAAGTCACTCCTGCGTTGTTTTAGCTGTGTGCTTAAGGTCGATGTCCTGTTGGAAAGTGAACCTTCTCCCCAGTCTGAGGTCCTGAGCGTTCTGGAGCAGATTTTCATCAAGAATCTTTCTGTACTTTGCTTCGTTCATCTTTCCCTCGATCCTGACTAGTCTCCCAGTCCCTGCCACTGAAAAACATTCCCACACCATGATGCTGACCCCATGCTTCACAGTAGGGATGGTGCCAGGTTTCCTCCAAAGATGACACTTGGCATTCAGGCAGAAGAGTTCAATCTTGGTTTCATCAGACCAAAGAATCTTGTTTCTCATGGTCTGATAGTCTTTAGGTGCCTTTTGGCAAACTCCAAGAGGGCTCTCATGTGCCTTTTACTGAAGAGTGGCTTATGTCTGGCCATTCTACCATAAAAGCCTGATTGGTGGAGTGCTGCAGAGATGGTTGTCCTTCGGGAAGGTTCTCCCATCTCCACAGAGGAACTCTATCACACTATCACAGACCTTCAATGCGGCAGACATTTTTTAGTACCCTTCCCCAGCTCTTTGCCTCAACACAATCCTGTCTCGGAGCTCTACAGACAATTCCTTCGACCTCATGGCTTGGTTTTTCCTCTGACATGCACTGTCAAATGTGGGACGTCATATAGACAAGTGTGTGCCTTTCCAAATCATGTCCAATCAATTGAATGTACCACAGGTGAACATCTGAAGTATGATCAATGGAAACAGGATGCACCTGATCTCAATTGAGAGTCTCATAGCAAAGTGTCTGAATACTTATGTAAATAAGCCTGCTTTCACTTTGTCATTATGGGGTAGTGTGTGTTGAGAGAATTTTTTTATTTAATCAATTTTAGAATAAGGCTGTAACGTAACAAAATGTGGACAAAGTCTAGGGGCCCGAATACTTTCCAAAGGCGCTGTATCTCCTCAGAAAATGCTGCATGTTCTAGCCCTTTAGTTTGAGATTATTTCTCACAGTAAACAAAGGGTATTGATATCCTGTGCATATCTTAATCTCCATTTATTTCAGAAAAGTCAGACCAAGTACGATGAGTCACATTTGGGAATCTACTGCTCATTGCACAAGTTAGCTTTATGATTAAAAGTATCCAAAATTTGAGTGTGTACTACCATACTTTCAAGACCATGTGCAACATCAGTCTGGCACAATTAAAAACATTCCTTTCCCTTCTTTCATGAAACATTTCAATCCATTCTTCCCTTGACATTCAGACGGTACAGTGGTCTATGCAGAAAGTAAAGAAAACAGTTGATCAGCTCTGCATTGGAATCTCTAACATTTATCCTCAGTCATTGCACTCTGTTGAGGCCTACTTATGGTAGGCTAAAAGCAGCATACTAAATTAATTAATTGGGTGGGTTTGAGCCAGTCAGTTCAGTGTCTGAAACAAATCAATACAAAGCGCAAAAGACAGTCATGCGTGTGGCTCCCCAAGAGCTTCTAAAATATCTGTTCTGTGTGGAGGTGCTTTACTTTCTACTACTTAAAAATAACTACTTATAAATACAACATGCGGACACTCTCCAAGGCTCGGGTTGGCACTACCCTTCAAGCCTGTTTTAGGTGAGGCTAAAAACGAGACAGCACTTTGCATTTGTTAAAAAATGTGATGTAGCATACTCAAGTTCTCTCACAAATTATGAATATGTAAGTCCTTAATGTGAGACAGGAGCCTTGCAGTCAGTGTGCAATTTAACTATTTATAATAATTTAAAGGCTCACCTTATTGCAATTTCTAGTTAGTTAGGTTTGTTGAAATTAGTGATCGAGTCATGTAGCCCTCATGTGGAGAAAACCTAAGCAGAACTCCCTAGAATGTCCTTTCAGTATTATTTGGAGGTTATCCTCTACGGGATATCCCCCCCCTCCCTCTCCCCTCTCTCCCCCCTTTTTCAGAGGCAGAACGACAGATTTGTACTTTGTCAGCTCGGGGAATTGGACTTGCAACCTTTCGGTTACACTCTAACCACTAGGCTACCCTGCCACTCCTAGTTGAGCTAAGTAGTCTAATATGATTAGCATGAGGTTGTAAGTAACAAAAAAAAATACCAGGACATAGATATATCTGATATGGGCAGAAAGCTTAAATTCTTGTTCATCTAACTGCACTGTCCAATTTACAGTAGCTATTACAGTGAAAGAATACCATGCTATTGTTTGAGGAGAGTGCACAATTATAAACTTGATTAGGCACATTTTGGCAGTCTTGATACAACATTTTGAACAGATATGCGATTTTTCATAAGATCAGTCTATAACTTTGCACATACACTGCTGCCATATAGAGTCCAAAATATAAATTGTGCCTGGGCTGGAATAATGCATTATGGCCTTTCTCTTGCTTTTCAAATACAAAAAAAGAGAAAAGCATTTTTTTGTACCATCTTTTACCAGATCTAATATGTTATATTCTCCTACATTAATTTCACATTTCCACAAACTTTAAAGTGTTTCCCTTCAAATGGCATCAAGAATATGCATATCCTTGCTTCAGGTCAGGCAGTTAGATTTGGGTATGTCATTTTAGGTGAAAATGTTTTTAATAAAAGGGGCGGGTTCCTAAACAAAAATGCACAGTACAGACTAATACAGATTCAGTACTTCTTCTTGGGACCAGAAACTTAACAAAATCCATGTTTATCCAGATGGGGTCCGTGTGAGGAGAGGGAGGGTCATATGACTGGGAGGCTTAGATGGGGATGGTTCTCACAGAAGCAGGTTGAAGTCGAGGAGGTCGATGCTGGGGATAGGCTCTCTCCAGTAGTTGAAGGTGGTGTACTCTGACAATTCAGCCTCCTGTGCCTCTTGCTGCTTCCTTGGCTTGGCTAAGGCAGCATTCTGTTTCTTGGTGGCCTTCTTGCTCTTCTTGGTTGGCTTGCTGTTGGTCACACCCAGGTCTTCAAGCTCGGTCAGGTCCGGGGCTGAGATGGGCTGTCTCCAGTAGAGGAAGGAGTCATACTCGCTGTTTGATTTCACCAGCATTTTTACCTGGATTATAAGAGAGGAAATTAAAATGCGATTTGGGATCATAGTTTAAAATAGATTAGACATACATACTGCTCTAATCTTAGTCCCCACATATACAGTATTTAATTCCAGTACTATGTCTCTTTAATTTCAAATGGCTACCTGATATTTTTTCTTTATTCCAAAGGGCCCCTATACTGTAGATGCCATGGTTAGGAGAACGTTTTGTCTTGACTGGCTTTCTCCCATAGCAGAGTTCAGGTTAAGAGAAGTCTATGCCATTACATAAGAACAAATGGGCACAGGATCAAGTTGTTTTTTCTTGAGATACAGATTTAGGTCAATCCTTGTTGCTCATTTAAACCTGTTGGTAAACTGAAGCAAACTAGGTTACATAAGCTTTCTGGTGATAGGTTTTAAAACCTAGAACACTAACGTTCAAGTTGTAGGTCTAGAATGCAATAATGTTGAGTCGCACATTTGTTAACATGACCTGATTTGGCATTCCTCATAATCTGATCTAATCTTGAAATGTTTGTGTGATATACAGTATCAGTCAAAAGTTTGGACGCACCTATCGTGCAAGGGTGTTAGGGTTTATTTTTTATACATTGTAGAATAATAGTGAAGACATCAAAACTATGAAATAACACATATGGAATCATGTAGTAACCAAAAAAAAGTGTTAACCAAATCAAAATATATTTTGAGATCCTTCAAAGCTTTGCAAACTCTTGGTATTCTCTCAACCAGCTTCACCTGGAATGCTTTTACAACAATCTTGAAGGGGAGCCCACATATGCTGAGCACTTGTTGGCTGCTTTTCCTTCACTCTGCATTCCAACTTAAACGCAAACCTGATGGGATGGCATATCGCTGCAGAATGCTGTGATAGCCATGCTGGTTAAGTGTGCCTTGAATTTTAAATAAAATCACAGACAGTGTCACCAGCAAAGCACCCCTTCACCAGTACACCTCCTCATCCATGCTTCACGGTGGGAACCACACATATGGATATCATCTAGTCACCTACTCTAAATCTCACAAAAGACACGGCGGTTGGATCCAAAAATCTCACATTTCGACTCATCAGACCAAAGGATGAATTTCCACCGGTCTAATGTCCATTGCTCATGTTTCTTGCCCCAAGCAAGTCTCTTCTTATTGGTGTCCTTTAGTAGTGGTTTCTTTGCAGCAATTCGACCATGAAGGCCTGATTCATGCAATCTCCTCTGAACAGTTGATGTTGAGATGTGTCTGTTATTTGAAATATGTCAAGCAATTTGGCCTGAAATTCTGAGGCTGGTAACTATGAACTTCTGCAGCAGAGGGAACTCTGGGTCTTCCGTTCCTGTGGCGGTCCTCATGAGAGCCAGTTTTGTCAGTGCTTGATGGTTTTTGCGTCTGCACTTGAAGAAACGTTCAAAGTTATTGAAATGTTCCAGATTGACTGACCTTCATGTTTTTAAGTAATGATGGACTGTCATTTCTCTTTACTTATTTCAGCTGTTCTTGCCATGGACTTGTTATTTTACCAAATAGGGCTATCTTCTGTATACCACCCCGACCTTGTCTGATTGGCACAAACGCATTAAGGATAGAAATTCCACAAAGTAACTTAACAAGGCACACCTGTTAATTGAAATCCATTCCAGGTGACTTCCTCATGAAGCTGGTTGAGAGAATGCCAAGAGTGTGCAAAGCGGTCATCAAGACAAAGGGTGGCTACTTTGAAGAATCTGAAATATATTTTGGTTTGTTACTAAAATTATTCCATGTGTTATTTCATAGTTTTGATGTCTTCACTATTATCTACAATGTAGAAAATAATAAAAAATAATGAAAAACCCTGGAATGCGTAGGTGTGTCCAAACTTTTGACTGGTACTGTATGTGTAATACTTTTTGAACATGACTAAGTTAATTGTGACCACATAAATATTAGGTTCCCCAAAAGTAAGAGTGCAAACAAGGGCACATTTATTCTATTTAAAACATCTTATTTTTAGGCTTTAAAGCACCCTCAACATTATATTTACAGTAATGGGCTACCTGTTTACAACTGCAAAACAGATCTGAAAGAAAATGTGAATGGTGTGAATGTGAATTTCCTAAACCAAATGATAACACAATAAAGTCTAACGTTATTATACAATAAGGCTACACTTCTGTGGTTAAACACAGTTAAACACTAAAAATTATACAGCAATTCAATGTAAAATGCACATAGTGAAAATGGACAACAGACAAGATCCTGTTGTTAAAATGCCATTACTGTAGCATGAAATCAACATTTAGGGCAGAAATGACCCCACCCTGTCAGTAGGTTATGCCATTTTAAATCGGTTAAGGATGATAGTCTATTGGTGGATAAAGGTCCCTGTATCAAGTTACTCTATACATTTTTTGTTTATCCTATTGAACAAATCGTTCTTATCCATTAGGTCATAATATCGTGTAGAACGGTGAAATACTAAGAGCGTCACCCGTCCTCAATACGACACCAATGTATATTATATCAAGAGATACAGTAGTATGCTACAGATAAAATTCACCATATTAAGTAGACATAAAAGCCTCAACGGAGCGGTTGACGCCTATGGGGCTTGAGAAATTACAAGCCATTTTGACAGTTATTCTTTAATCATGTAAATATAGATTCACACATGACATCTCCGTTTTTGACAGAATGTCATCTGTGCGAACGATGGAGACTATTCCAGAAACTGGGTCATCCAGTCCTAAAAATATCTGAGATAATGTGCAAAGCATAAAATAAAACACGATAGAGCGTTATCTATCTACCATTGACACTCAATTCGGAGCTTACCCGTTTTTAATTGTGTGCATTTATGATTTTTATTTAACAGGCTATCCGGCCTTGCCAGCCTAATGGGCAAAATTAGGTTATAGGCTATTGTATTTAGTTTCTTTCTTATGCTTACTGGGAAAGATAAATAGTTAATTCTAACATTACTATTACAGGCTATATAAAAAATTGTTTAAAAAAAATCCACATTCAATATTGTTAGTTTAGTCTACATGTAATTTTGTATCCACTATCCAGCACAGGTGCACTACATGCAACACCATATCACTAATGTAGGTCACTGACAAGGCAGCAAAATTATGAAAATGCAATTAAAAAACATATCAATTTACATTTCAACAATGCAATGAAAAGAAAATATTATCTTACGTCTTGAGAAATCTTGGCTGACAAGGCTCCTCTTTGTTTGTCGCTGGGTACGCTCCACTGGGGTATAATAAAAAACCGTACGCTCGTGCGAGTGCTGTGGCGACGCTTTAAAATCCTCGCGCACAATCTTGCTTTTTCAGAACCAGCCACGCCCACACTTTGTGACGACATACTGCGCGTGCATTGGGTTTTTGTGGCGTAAAATCAAATAAACCAACTGTTTTATTAAAATAAAATAGGCCTTAACTAATTAGTGTGCATTAAAAAAAATGCAATTCTTGTACATAAAGAAATAATGTGGGTTGCTATTTAATTATGGCAAAATACAGTCATTTTTGCGAAAATCGACCAATAATGATCAAGGCTATACCGATAATGTAATAATAATGTAATATAATGATAGGCTTATAAAGTTGGACAATTTGCTGATAAACGTTGGGCTATATCATCATATGATATTATGAAAAGCATAAATAGGCACATCCTGGGTCCATATTCAGTCCACTACATACGGCGTAGGTTTATTGAAAATGGGATTGGATTGAATGGTAAGAATAGGCCTATACCTGCAATTGCCCTGTAGGTTGCAGTGTTGACTTTATGATGACACGAAGGAATTAATCTAATTTCAAAGCGCAAAGTGCGTTTATGTCCATAAGGGGTGCTGTTTGACTTTACCGGCAAAAATATGCTTTTGAACAAGTATTTTAAAACATCTGAATTTCCTGATTGAACAACTTGGAACCACACCTCAAAAACGGAGAGAAACAGCATACGTGCGGTCGATGCTATATGTTGGTGTTTGAAAAGGCATCAAACGGATACTTTTGCTGGCTTTCCAAATTGTTTGGGCACATTTAAGAACGGAGGTAAGATATCGCTATTTAGAGTTTCTTCTTCATGTAGGCTAGCCTACTAACTATGTCAATGAAAGTGGGTACGTGGTCATTGTTACTCTAACTGATTAGGGTTGTAGTTGGCCAAACCCAGAGACAATTTTGTTAATGTTGCCTAGAATCTAGATCTGCCTGCACTTTGATATTTTCAACATTGATTCATTGTTTTAAATTACCTGATTTTATCAAACTCAAGTCGTGGCTATTTGAAGGATAAATTATGCTTTCCGTGGGGAAGGAAGTGTTGGTAAAGTTCATCAGAAACTTCCTCCGCCGTGGAGTTTAGTCGCCTAACCCAAGATGTACACTTAAAGAGCCTACCGTTACTCGTTAAGGTCAAAGGACCTCATGTTATTTTCAGAGGTAGACTGGCTCTGGTAGGAAAAACAGCCAAATACTCCATCTCTAAACATGAATCGATTCTCAATTGTGATACGGTTATAGAAACATAAAGCCTTTTACTTTTTATATCACTTCAAAATAATTTAACACATTAAATATATACACTTTCTGTACCCTGTTTTAAACTGCCTTTATCACAGTTGCAACTGACAGTACTATTCAGTGACAACACGTTTCTGGCTGCCTTCTTCCATTACGCACACAGGTGTTAGGCGCATGCTAATTAGCATAGGTGGTATTCTTTAATTAAAACGCGCTGTAACATGGAGATTTAGCTGTTTGGGAACACTGACCCAAAAAGATGTATCAATATAAAAATGTATACACTACCGGTCAAAAGTTTTATAACGCCTACTCATTCAAGGGTTTTTCTTTTCTTTTTACTATTTTCTACAATGTAGCGATTCTTCAAATAGCCACCCTTTGCCTTGATGACAGCTTTGCATTCTCTCAACCAGCTTCATGAGGTAGTCACCTGGTATGTATTTCAATTAACAGGTGTGGCGGCATAAGTTAATTTGTGGAATTTATTTCCTTCTTAATGTATCAGAGACAATCAGTTGTGTTGTGACAAGGTAGGGTTGGTATACAGAAGATAACCCTATTTGGTAAAAGACCAAGTCCATATGGCAAGAACCGCTCAAATAAGCAAAGAGAAACGACAGTCCATCACTACTTTAAGACATGAAGGTCAGTCAATCTGGAAAATTTGAAGAACTTTGTAAGTTTCTTCAAATGCAGTTGCAAAAACCATCAAGCGCTATGATGAAACTGGCTCTCATGAGGACCGTCACAGGAAAGGAAGACCAAGGGATACCTCTGCTGCAGAGGATAAGTTCATTAGTTACCAGCCTCAGAAATTGCAGGCCAAATAAATGCTTGACAGAGATCAAGTAACACACATCTCAACATCAACTGTTCAGAGGAGACTGTGTGAATCTGGCCTTCATGGTCGAATTGCTGCAAAGAAACCACTACTAAAGGACACTAATAAGAAGAGACTTGCTTGGGCCAAGAAACATGAGCAATGGACATTAGACCGTGTGGAAATTTGTCCCTTGGTCTGGAGTCCAAATTGGAGACTTTTGGTTTTGACCTCCGTGTCTTTGTGAGATGTGGTTTGGGTGAACAGATGATCTCTGCATATGTATTTTCCACTGTAAAGTATGGTGAGGAGGTGTTATGGTGTGGGGGTGCTTTGCTGGTGACACTGTCTGATTTTATTTAGAATTCAAGGCACACTAAATCAGCATGGCTACCACAGAATTATGCAGCGCTACGCCATCCCATCTGGTTTGCACTTAGTGGGACTATCATTTGTTTTTCAATAAGACAATGACCCAAACACAACCCCAGGCTGTGTAAGGGCTATTTGACTGAGAAGGAGAGCGATGGAGTGCTGCATCAGATGACCTGGCCTCCACAATCCCTCAAACAAATGAAGGTGGTTTGGAATGAGTTGGACCATGGAGCGAAGGAAAAGCAGCCAACAAGTGGTTAGCATATGTTGGAACTCCTTCAAGACTGTTGGAAAAACATTCCAGGTGAAGCTGGTTGAGCGAATGCCAAGAATGCGCAAAGCTGTCATCAAGGCCAATGATGGCTATTTGAAGAATCTCAAATATAAAATATATTTTGATTTAACACTTTTTTTGCTTACTACATGATTCCATATGTTATTTAATAATTTTCATGTCTTCACTATTATTCTACAATGTAGAAAATAGTAAAAAAATAAAAACCTTTGGAATAGGTGTTCTAAAACCTTTGACCAGTAGTGGTTTATTATTATTTGTTGCTGAAATGAAAGATAAGGTCCTTTTTATGCTTCCAAGACTGTACAACAAAGGATGTGTGTTAATGTTCAGACTGAGTGTCAGGGCTCTTAACAAAACTTCCTCCATACAGAAGATGCCTTCATCCAATGACTCTTATGTGTAATGGAACGGAGTAATGATCAAGGGCTTGAGTAATTCAAGCCCTCTCTCAGCTTTCATTCAATGTTCTGTTGTGTATTGTTCACTTACATTTAATGTTTTAAACTAGACACTGAGTATTCATTCCTTGAAAAGAAGAGTGCTTGACAAATTGCATAGCCTGTGCATGACTCGACAAAACATTTTTGGGCCGTTCCAAATTAGAGGTCTAAGACTTAAGGAAGTCAGGCTGGCGACAGTGGCTCAAAGTCGGTTGAGTAAGCCATTGTGGTCTATTTTCAGGAGGGCATAGTTTTGGGATGAGACTGAAAATGGTCTCAGACTATTGCTTCTCCATTATGGGAAAGCCCGTTGGTCAGTGCTGGATTTGGCTCCCCTTCAGTACTCTCTGCTCCAACCTCAATGTTGAGTTCTTCAGCTTGATAATATTGTAGCGAACGGCAAGAAAGTGAACCAGGGTCACTGGCATGAAAGACAAACACCCAGTGCATCGCACCAATAGGGATAGTCCACTTGGTGGGAATTGTAACGTTTCTCATATAGAGAGGATTGCTACACGGTGGATGATTGTAAAAATGTCTTAATCAATCCGTGCAGAATCCAGTTTTGTTTACTATTACTTTACGTCACCTCATTCCAACCACTGGATTTGGAAGTTGTCTCTACTGTTTCTACTCTTTTGGTATAATAGGAAACTTTTAAGTATATGTAATATATGGTAGCAGTAAAGTATAAAGAGTATATAAACTTTATGCAAACCATGAGTATTCTGTCTGTCTTTGGTTTGTTAGGGCTTTCAGTTCATGTCTGAGGTGATCTGAACAGCCAACATGCACAGCTGAGCCTGGTATATGGGGAGTGTACTTTAGCCCTGCTAGTGTGGAACTCTGTGGTGTAACCTATGACCTGTCGCACACTGGGTTGATAATTCCAACAAAGATGGCAGGAAATGTCAAACTAGCTGCATTGAGTCATGGAGGTCGAGGATCCCACCGTGACATTAACTGCATTCTTTCCTGTACATTTGACTTTGTCCTTGTTGCAGATAGGAATGTTTGAAGTTGCTCCTTTCTTTAGGACACCCTAATGTACACTGTCATGTTAGCGACAGGTAGTGGGGGTGAAGAGAACATTTTTTTTGCATTTTTCTGTATTATAATCAATTTGAAGCGCAATGTTAAATTCAAATCTCCATACCATCATATCTAAGCCAGTTGAGCAGTAACAACTTTAAAACATTTTTTTTTAATCTACATTTCATGGTGTGCAAGACATCGGTCTGATTTGCGCCTGTTTGAGTGTACTAATCGATTGTTTACATTTATTTAACTAGGCAAGTCCGTTAAGAACAAATTCTTATTTTCAATGACTGCCTAGGAACAGTGGGTTAACTGCCTGTTCAGGGGCAGAACGACAGATTTGTACCTTGTCAGCTTTGGGATTCCCCAGCTTGGGGTTCCTTTCGGTTACTAGTCCAACACTCTAACCACTAGGCTACCCTGCCGTGGGGATGGCACAGTCCATCACTCTAAGGCGTGCTACTGAAATTGTATATGGTTATATTACACACATGGTGCAACACTAATAAAAATATAAATTAATAACAAATTGGATAGTGGACGCTGTCCGCGGTTATGAAACATCAGTGCGGTGTTTAATTGGCTTTTCCTAGACCATGTTGCCATGTGCATAATAGTGAAGTTACTTAACATATTGATGTTGAACAATGCGGGTGGAGGCAGCAGTGGAGTCAGCAGACGAGAACCGCCGTTGCCTTAATTGTTTAAGAAAAGCGAGCGAGCGGGAACTCCAACTTAATTAGGTCTATAATCAATAGCCTAACTGTTAAATGTGCCTGGCGATCTCTTTCTATCCAGAAATAAGACAGATCCAGCTTGTGTTGCCTGTTTGAGTGTTCAAATGATGTCGGATAAACAATTTCACAAATTCGGCTGTTTTTTTTCACACAATATACACACAGCGCTTGCTCCTTCTTTTTCTTGATCTCCAATATTTTCCACAACCTACTACAGTAACTATGTTGGTCTATTGTACTTCAAACAATCTGTAGGCAGGTTTCTCAGGATTCAAACCTCCTCAAACAGCCAAATTAATACTCTTCAGCAGGATAATTTACTTTAGTGTCCTGATATTAAAATAATGTATATCTATCATTAGGCAGTTGGCATATATCTAAAAATACATATTGTAGTTCTAAATGTGTTTTATTGTAGTGTCACCATCTTTACTACAAAAATAAGTACAAATACAAACAACTTTAAGATGCATATTTATTTGACATTGAACGGTCCCTTGATCAGCACAGCAATTGATAAAACAGGACCATGTTTGCAAAACAAGTGGTTTTGAGCCTAAATCAATATTACACAGATTAGCTAATGGTTACAGACATCAGGAATGCAGATAGAGGCGAATAGAACTGAGTGACCGTCCAACACACAACCACTTGTTATGCTGCACACCTTTTGACCGTAAATGTGTGGGATTATGAAATATTTTTCTTAGTGACATCTATTGCTTAAATAAATGACCATTTTTAAATGGAAAATAACAGGCACGTACCACATACATTACTTCAAGACAAAACAGCTCACTCAATCAAGCCAGATGGTCTTGTAAGTATAGAAGCAAAGCTTGCTTTCATATAATCAAATTTAAAAAAAACTTAAAAGTAGAGGAAGAATCCAATTCTTTATCTTGTATGCAGTACAAATCACATTATTGCGGGAGCACCTCTAAGAGTATGAAATAGGCTGTTTGAGTAGGTTTGAATCCTAAGCAACTTGCCTGCACATTGTTTGAAGTACAATATATCAGCAGATCTACTGTCGTAAGTAAAAGCTGTTTGCTGCAAAACCTTGGTAGAGCATGGATGAAGTAGGCAATGTAGTGCTCATGTGACTTACCTTTTTTTGGCTTCAGACCAATACCTACTTCTTACTTAATTTTTTTGTTTGTTTCAAATTATACATTGCACATTGACCATACTTAACCTTTCATGAGGGGAGTGTCTTACTTTGGAGACCTTTTTCAGTAGGCCTACCGGTAACTCATTATGGGTGGACGGAGCACTATGACAATTCCTGGTATGGACTAATGGTTCTCTCCCCATTCATTTGAAATTGAAACATAGTTGCACACTACACAACAGATAATGTGGACAATGGACACATCAACACTAGACCTCTTTCAGACCTGAAAACATCTAACTTGATTTTGAAGAGACCTATCATCACCTACGATATCAATTTAGGCCTACCTGCTTTTAATTTACTGCCAGGCGGGCATCACTACACAGATGCATTTCAAATTTAAAAAAATAAAAAATAATTTGTTAAAGCAACCGTCCCAAAGACCTCAGCGTTCCAAAGAAAATATAAACACCTGAACCATCCGTCTAATCGTGGATGGCAGTGCACTGGATTCCGTGAAAGAGCCATGTTGTTCTTAAGCCATTGCTTGAAAACTGACGTCGGACTATTTTTTTTTTAAAGTGCCGTTAGCCAGTTGGAAAGTTTTAACCAGACCCCATGAAAGGTCTCATTGTAATTCCTCCGTCAAGGACCACTCCCCTCCTTTTCCACTTCTCTTGGATGTGGCTCACTGTCTATATTTGACCTAGTAGGTAGGTAGGTAGGTAGGTAGGTAGGTAGCTGGCAGGACTATTTAATTTGCAAACGTTTATTTTATAGGGGTGTAGCTATTAAGCATGTCATCTGTTTGTGACCATTAAAGGTGCAATCTGGAGTTGCTACATACACTACCGTTCAAAAGTTTGGGGTCACTTAGAAATGTCCTTGTTTTTGAAAGAAAAGCACTTGTCCATTTAAAAAAAATAACATCAAATTGATCAAATACAGTTTAGACATTGTTAATGTTGTAAATGATTATTGTAGCTAGAAATGGCAGATTTGTAATGGAATATCCACATAGGCGTACAGAGGCCCATTATCAGCAACTGTCCCTCCTGTGCTCCAATAGCACGTTGGGTTAGCTAATCCATGTTTATCATTTTAAAAGGCTAATTGATCATTAGAAAACACTTTTGCAGTTGTTAGCACAACTGAAAACTGCTGTGATGATTTAAATAAGCAATAAAACTGGCCTTCTTTATACTAGTTGAGTATCTGGAGCATCAGCATTTGGGGGTTCAATTACAGGCTCAAAATGGCCAGAAACAAAACTTTCTTCTGAAACTCGTCAGTCTATTCTTGTTCTGAGAAATTAAGGCTATTCCATGTGATAAACTGAATATCTTGTACACCGCTGTGTACTACTCCCTTCACAGAGCAGCGCAAACTGTCTCTAACCAGAATAGAAAGAGCGGTCCGACCAATCTGATTCCACACTCCAAGACTGCTTCCATCACGTGGACTGGGATATGTTTCGTATTGCGTCAGACAACAACATTGACGTATGCGCTGCTTCGGTGTGCGAGTTCATTAGAATGTGCATTGAAGATGTCGTTCCCATAGCAACGATTAAAACATTCCCAAACCAGAAACCGTGGATTGATGGCAGCATTCGCGTGAAACTGAAAGCGCGAACCACTGCTTTTAATCAGGGTAAGGTGACCGGAAACATGACTGAATACAAAGAGTGTAGCTATTCCCTCCGCAAGGCAATCAAACAAGCTAAGCGTCAGTATAGAGACAAAGTAGAATCTAAATTCAACGGCTCAGACACAAGAGGTATGTGGCAGGGTCTACAGTCAATCGCGGATTACAAAAAGAAAACCAGCCCCGTCACGGACCAGGATGTCTTGCTCCCAGGCAGACTAAATAACTTTTTTGCCCACTTTGAGGACAATACAGTGCCACTGACACGGCCTGCAACCAAAACATGCGGCCTCTCCTTCACTGCAGCCGAGGTGAGTAAAACATTTAAACGTGTTAACCCTCACAGGGCTGCAGGCCCAGACGGCATCCCCAGCCGCGCCCTCAGAGCATGCGCAGACCAGCTGGCTGGTGTGTTTACGGACATATTCAATCAATCCCTATCCCAGTCTGCTGTTCCCACATGCTTCCAGGGCCACCATTGTTCCTGTTCCCAAGAAAACAAAGGTAACTGAGCTAAACGACTACCGCCCCGTAGCACTCACTTCCGTCATCATGAAGTGCTTTGAGAGACTAGTCAAGGACCATATCACCTCCACCCTACCTGACACCCTAGACCCACTCCAATTTGCTTACCGCCCAAATAGGTCCACAGACGATGCAATCTCAACCACACTGCACACTGCCCTAACCCATCTGGACAAGAGGAATACCTATGTGAGAATGCTGTTCATCGACTACAGCTCTGCATTTAACACCATAGTAGGAAAATAACCTCACACTCAACGTCAACAAAACTAAGGAGATGATTGTGGACTTCAGGAAACAGCAGAGGGAACACCCCCCCCCCCCCTATCCGCATCGATGGAACAGTAGTGGAGAGGGTAGTACGTTTTAAGTTCCTCGGCATACACATCACAGACAAACTGAATTGGTCCACCCACACAGACAGCATTGTGAAAAAGGCGCAGCAGCGCCTCTTCAACCTCAGAAGGCTGAAGAAATTCGGCTTGTCACCAAAAGCACTCAAACATCTACAGATGCACAATCGAGAGCATCCTGGCGGGCTGTATCACCGCCTGGTACGGCAACTGCTCCGCCCACAACCGTAAGGCTCTCCAGAGGGTAGTGAGGTCTGCACAACGCATCACCGGGGGCAAACTACCTGCCCTCCAGGACACCTACACCACCCGATGTTACAGGAAGGCCATAAAGATCATCAAAGACAACAACCACCCGAGCCACTGCCTGTTCACCCCGCTATCATCCAGAAGGCGAGGTCAGTACAGGTGCATCAAAGCTGGGACCAAAAGACTGAAAAACAGCTTCTATCTCAAGGCCATCAGACTGTTAAACAGCCACCACTAACATTGAGTGGCAGCTGCCAACACACTGACTCAACTCCAGCCACTTTAATAATGGGAATTGATGGGAAATTATGTGAAATATATCACTAGTCACTTTAAACAATGCTACCTAATATAATGTTTACATACACTACATTATTCATCTCATATGTATACATATATACTGTACTCTATATCATCTACTGCATCTTTATGTAATACATGTATCACTAGCCACTTTAACTATGCCACTTTGTTTACATACTCATCTCATATGTATATACTGTACTCGATACCATCTACTGTATCTTGCCTATGCCGCTCTGTACCATCACTCATTCATATATCTTTATGTACATGTTCTTTATCCCCCGACACGTGTGTGTGTGTGTGTGTATAAGACAGTAGTTTTGGAATTGTTAGTTAGATTACTTGTTGGTTATTACTGCATTGTCGGAACAAGAAGCACAAGCATTTCGCTATACTCGCATTAACATCTGCTAACCATGTGTATGTGACAAATAAAATTTGATTTGATTTGGTAGGCCCCGGTGCACAACTGAGCAAGAGGACAAGTAAATTACTATCTAGTTTGAGAAACAGATGCCTCTTGAGTCCTCAACTGGCAGCTTTGTTAAATAGTACCCGCAAACCACCAGTTTCAACATCAATGGTGAAGAGGCGACTCCGGGATGCTGGCCTTCTCGTTCCTCTGCCCAGTGTCTGTGTTATTTTGTCCATCTTCATCTTTTCTTTTAATTGGCCAGTCCGAGATATGGCTTTTTCTTTGCAACAGTGGGTTACCTGCTTTGCTCATTGGCAGAAATACAGATTTTTACCTGTGGATAACATGGATGCTCTTGTCTATGAAATCTGATTGTTTACCTTACTCCAGCCCCATCCCTTAGCTTTTTACTGATCAAGTGGCAGGTAGTATGCTTTGTTTCAACTGCAGATTGTCACTTTAAAACAGAGAACCTGCTAACAAGGGCGTAATACTGAGCATTTTAGTCTCAATGCGGTTGTTGCTAATAAGCCTTGTTCACATTGGCAGTTTGAAGTAACTCAAATCTATTTTTTTTGTGCATATTCAAATCTGTTATTTTTCCTGAAATCTGAACGGCCAAAAGCCACATGGAATCAGATATTTCAAGACCTATTTCAAACCACCTTCATAGGTGGTTTTAAGTCCAAATTTAAAAAATCTGATCCCTGGCCATGGGACTTGTCTGAACGGTCAAATGTGGTTTTAGAGTTATTTGGCATATTTTGTTGCTTGCTAGCTAGCTAGCTACTCTGACAGTTTGACAAGAATGTGAGATGGTAGCTTGTTAATTGTTTACAAACAAATTAGTGCATGTACTACATAGCTAAACAGCAAGCTAGTTGTCTGCTGTGGTTAGCCAAAAGAATAAGTTTTGAAAGTTAGATCTTATCCTTTTTGAGGCTTTAAAGTTGTTCTTACACAATGATTTTGAACATTCAAAGCAACTGGTAAACGTCCATGACCGGCATTGGTGTCACCTTAGCTTGCTACATAACTTCTGAATGATTAGGAAGCACGAGCACCACCACCAATCGGCCTACACCACTGTGCACACACCTGTTGTTACTACACTGAACACATATAAATGCAACATGGAAAGTGTTGGTCCCATGTTTCATGAGCTGAAAGAAAAGATCTCAGCAATTATTTCTCTTAAGTTGTGCACAAATGTGTTTACATCTCTGTTAGTGAGCATTTCTAATTATCTAAGATAATCCATCCACCTGACTTGTGTGGCATGCCAAGTAACTGATTAAATGGCATGATCATTACACAGGTGCACTTTGTGCTGGGACATTAAAACAACACTCTAAAATGTGCAGTTTTGTCACACAATACAATGCCACAGATGTCTTGAGGGAAGGTGCAATTGGCATGCTGACTGCAGGAAGGTCAGTATGTCCATCTGCCCTCACAACCGCAGACCATATGTAATCATGCAAGCCCAGGACCTCCACATCCGGCTTCTTCACCTGCGGGATCGTCTGAGAAGAGCCACCTGGACAGCTGAAGAAATGCTCCTAAATTTCAGTCTGTAATAAAAACCCTTTTTGTGGGGGAGAAACTCATTCTGATTGGCTGGGCCTGCCTCCGAAGTGGGTGGCCCTATGATCTCCCAGGCCCACCCATGGCTGTGCCTCTGCCCAGTCATGTGACATTCATAGATTAGGGCCTAATGAATCAGTAACTCATTAAAATCGTAGAAATTGTTGCACGTTGCCTTTTTTTATATTTTTGTTCAGTATATGACAAGAAGCATAGCCATGTCAGCAAATGACTGCTGTTTGAACACACACGTGCTGTTTTTATCTATCTGTTTGGACAGTCAGTAATTCCAAAACTGATTTGAGCATTAAGGCTTGCAGTTTGAACAAGGCTTTAGATATCGTTGAACGAGTTGAGGTTTGAGGGTCACGACCAGTGTATGAAACCCTACAGTACCTTTGCCAGCTCACATGTAGCGCTATTAGAGCTGGATCGATTAATTGGTTATCGCATTGTTAGGTTACTCTCTACTAGCCTTGGTGTGTGTTGTGAGCTGGTCTTTAGTCAGGGTTCAACATCTTTCATCAGTATCGCTTGTCTGTTGTATTGTTTCTCAATTAACTAAATCCCAGCAAGTTATAGCAGGATCTCTTTTGAATATTGACTGGGGGTCGCCATTGATGTTTTTATATAAATCTGCTGTTCATTCTGAC
This sequence comes from Oncorhynchus masou masou, assembly GCF_036934945.1. Classification (NCBI taxonomy): domain Eukaryota; kingdom Metazoa; phylum Chordata; class Actinopteri; order Salmoniformes; family Salmonidae; genus Oncorhynchus; species Oncorhynchus masou. Next base: position 34,924,001 of record NC_088223.1, on the reverse strand, counting down.
TATTTGGAAGAAGGGGCTGTAATGAAATGTGTTTAGCCACATATATCTTACATGGGGAGTATGTGGGCAGGTCTGAGGAATTTTTTTTTAGCCGCGTCAGTGTTGTTAGCAGGAAGTAGCATCACTGTCAGCCTACCCATGGGGAAATGACATGAACAAACCCATACTGAGAATAGCAGTTATGCTAACTGCCTTAGAAAGGTCAAGTTGTTGACTTTTCTGAAAACGTATTTTCTTGAAGGCAATAATTGAATCAATTTCCCCTTTCACGAGAGAAACTGGGTTAGGTGAGAACTTTTGAAAATGGGATTCATGCTGCATCACATGCTACTGTAGCTATATTGCGGTGTTTGTCATGTCACGCTTAGTGTCATTTAATAAGGTTAGTCTCACAGTGCTTCTTTTGTCATCCTTCTTGTTTTGGCTTTTCTGCCTGTTCAGCACAGATAACAGGGACGCCTTGGCTGCACTAAGGATCATGTTAATGTAGACTGACACGGAGTCCCGTGAGTGAGGGCAGGAGGATTCCATCGTGTGTTTTGGACAGAGTTGACTTTGAAATACAACCTCAGTTTTCACTGTACTTTGAGTTCTCACTCTGTCAATACAAAGACACACATGCGTTCGTAGAAGGTCGGCTGCTGGATGGTTTTGGCACCAAAGGGGCATTGTCTCAAGGGATCCTGGCAGGGTTATGAACTATTTTAAACTGTCAACCATTTGTACATTTTGTATGGTCTGAAAAACCACCTTGGCCATTTTTAATGCTAAGATGACAAGAAGTTGGGTGGGGGGAAATAATCTCTTCTGGGGACCCAGAAGTATTCTTCCCAGTTCCCACATGGTTGCCAGTGGTAGTTGAACAAATAAACGGCTGCGGACTTGGACATCTACAATTTGCACCATCTTATCAAGGTCTAACCAGCACTTTAACAGATGAGACTCCAGTAGTACTGTAATTCAACAGAACTCGACTGGCACTCTTCTGAAGAGGTTAGGCTGCTCCTCGTTGCTCTTCGGGGGAAACCTCAAATTAGAACGAGATGGCCCCAGATCTCTGGAGAGCCGGTTTATTTATACAAGATGATGAGCATGCCGTCAGAGACCAGATGAGCCCAAAGCGGGAGTTTCCGTTAATCCTTACCTCACGGGACAAGTATTTCAACTGCACTGAGTTTGTCGTCGTCCCCCCCCTCCTCTGTTCTTGTCGCCCTGTGAATCATGGGAAGCTTGTTCATGAGGTTACTCTCCTTTTTAAATAGTGTACCACAGGAGATATTCTGAGCCCCAGTTCTGTCCTACAGACAGTTCACAGTTCTACCCCTCCTTCCGAGTACGGTGTTCTCACAGTGCTGTGTGTGTCCTCACTATAATCATTAAGTGCACCTGCTTCGGGGGAATACGGTAAGAGGGCAATGTAGAGAGAAGTTCGACCCAGACTTTGCCTGTCTGAACCCCACAGACCAAGGATGGCTCAACGAGTGTCTACTCTACAGATGCCTGTGTCCTGTTTGACTTGTGCCAGCCTGGAGGGCCTTGGTGATATGATGGGCCAGTGTTTTTGGCAGTGCCTGCCTTGCCGTCCATCCACGCCCCTTATATCATCATACGTGTGTGTGCAGACTTCCACCTCATCCATGGGGGAGCCAAGGGGGTTGAGAACTTCTCCACGTCCACTGACACCCATCTTCTACAACCCGAGGCTTTTACTGTATATCAGGATACTAACTTTCTGACTGCCCTGATGACTGTTAACCAAATAGATAGCCGGTTGACTCAAAGTAGTGTCAGGCTAGTAGCTTACCTGTTAAAACCACGGTGGTGCCCATATGCCAGCAATGTGCTGTCAAGCAACCCACACTGTGTAGTTTTAATCTTACTTTGCCCCGCCCAAATGTTTTCCAGAACAATGTGCTAATTTTAATGTTTGAAGGAGGTTATTTCTACAGTATTTTTGTATCAGGTTTGAGAGAGAGAGAGCGAGAGATAGCGTGTGTGTGTCGAGAGAGAGACTCCACCACACACATTCCTTAACAGTTTCCTCCCTGTCTCACACAGCCTCTGGGCATGATAAAACAGAGCTGGACGAGAGCCATGTCATTATGAAAAGGGTAATCAAACAATCGGCAGCGGGCCCAAAGGAAACTGAAGTCCAAACCCAGTGGTGAAAAACAACCTGTAGAAAGAAGCCTACTCGTCAGAGCAAGCAGTAACCACTACTCTCAAAAAAAAAAGCTGTCGCTCTAATTTGGCTTAACGGATCATCAGTGACAATCTTAAACATAGCAATAAGCAACGACACTAAGTAGTATAAACCAACTTTATGAAGTGTAATGGTCTTGGCAGAACTTTCTTTCACACTGCAGAGGGAATATAAATGGCTTCAGAGATGGACCTCTGGTGTGTTGTTTTGGCTTTTCCATGGGACGAGACAGGAACAACCGAGAGGCGAATGGAGGATGCTTAGATGTTTTCCACCCTTGGAATGTCTTTCCCATGTCTAATGTGCTTGTCACTTGTTTGTGAAGCAATATGTTAGACATGTTATTCCTGCTTGTGTTCCCTTCGGTTGGAACCGGGACCAGAGGGTGGGTGGGTGGGGGGGGGGGGGGGGGGTAGGAAGAAGACTTACTCTCAAAGAATTGCATTATTTTAAAATGGTGCAAAAGCAAAACACTGTTCAAGACAAGATGCTGGTTTGGGCAGAATCAAGTAAAAAGTATGCCGGTACGGCGCTGCCTTAGTAGGTTTTCAGTGATATGTTGCATCAAAATAAAATGAACTAGTAGGACCATGTTCATATTACATTGGCTATTATTTTAATAAACTCCTGTCTTAACAGATTAAACCCTAAGGACTTTAATCTGACTGGATACCAGAAGAAGGATTAAGACACCGGGAGGCTTGAGAGAATCAGGACCTGATATTTTACAGGTGCTGGGTTTGGGGATTGACCCACTTTGGCTATCTGATGCAAGGGATCTGGATGCACCAGGACTATCCCAAGATTGAGGGTCACAGGGGCTACCTGTCTTCACCAGCCTGCAAGGCGGCGACAGAGAGCAGGGTGCTGAACCGGCGGAGCCCGGGAATGAGCGAGTTCTGGCACAAGATGGGCTGCTGCGTGGTGGCCAAACCCCCACCGGTGAGTCTGGGCCAGATGCCTCTTATTTACTCATGTAGAGTTTTTTTATATAAAAATTTCTCTGTCAGGTTTCACAATTCCCCATCTAATAGTTGTATAGAGACTAGTAATAGATTATGGACTATACTCCACAAGCATGCTCTATATTAGACCCTGACCACTTCTATTCAATCCTCTCATGCCACAATATGTTTGAGGTTGTGGAGGTCCCTGGCAAGTCTTGCAAGTATAGTACCCAAAGGCAAGGTTTGGGCATCCCAGGCAGCCAAGCAAGCTTACTCTGACAACACTAGAACTTGAAAACAAATATTTTTGGAGTTTTAAATGCATGCTTAGAACAGCCTAAAGTGAACCACTGCCCGAAAGACCTCTTTACCCATTAGATTTTACGCCAAGATGATATGGGGGACCCTTTTTTAAATGCATCAAAGTCCAATAAATCTGTTGGCAAAGGCTGATGTATTTCTGGTGTTTTTCAGACTCCATCTGCAATCACTTACCAACTGATGTCTTTAAACGGGTGACGTTTTATAGCTTGCAGTTCAGTGGCATCCACATCATGAGCGATATCTTGAAGGAGTGCCATCTTTGATTTATTGCACACTCACTATACTTAGGGTGAATTACAGCCATTAAAATTCACTGACCATCTGACCCATAGCACATGTTCAACAAAGTGCAGTGCATTTGGAAAGTATTCAGACCCATTGACTTTTTCATTTTCTTACGTTACAGCCTTATTCTAAAATGGATTAAATAGTTCCCCCCCAATCTACACACAATACCCAATAATGAAAAAGCAAATGTGTGTATGTGTATATATAATATATATATATATATATATATATATATATAATTTATTTATTTTTAATGAAAAGTACTTTGTTGAAGCAACTTTGGCAGCAACTGCAGCCTCGACTTTTCTCAAACACCTGTATTTGTGGAGCTTTTCTCCCTTTCACCTGTATTTGGGGAGCTTTTCTCCCTTTCACCTGTATTTGGGGAGCTTTTCTCCCTTTCACCTGTATTTGGGGAGCTTTTCTCCCTTTCACCTGTATTTGGGGAGCTTTTCTCCCTTTCACCTGTATTTGGGGAGCTTTTCTCCCTTTCACCTGTATTTGGGGAGCTTTTCTCAAGCTCTTTCAGGTTGGATGTGGAGCATCGCTGCACAGCTATTTTCCGGTCTCTCCGGAGATGTTCAAGTCCGGACTCTTCATCATGGAACCCTCTTTCCCTTGATCTTGACTAGTCTCCCAGTCCCTCTGCTGAATAACATCCCCACATCATGATGACCATCGGGTTCCTGGTCACCTCCCTGATCAAGGCCCTTCAGCCCCCGATTGCTCAGTTTGGCCAGGTGACCAGCTCTAGGAAGAGTCTAGGTGGGTCCAAACTTATTCCTTTTAAGAATAATGGAGGATGCTATATTCTTGGGGACCTTCAATGCTGCAGACATGTTTTGGCACCCTTTCTCAGATCTGTTCCTCGACACAATCATGTCTCGGAGCTCTACAATTCCTTTGATTTCATGGCTTGGTTTTTGCTCTGACATGCACTGTCAACTGTGGGACCTGATATAGACAGGTGTGTGCCTTTCCAAATCATGTCCAATCAGTTGAATTTACCACAGGTGGACTCTGATCAAGTTGTAGAAACATCTCAAGGATGATCAATGGAAACAGGTTGCACCTGAGCTCAATTTCGAGTCTCATAGCAAAGGGTTTGAATTCCTATGTAAATAAGATATTTCTGTTTTTTATGTTTTTGCCAACATTTCCAAAACTTGTTTTCGCTTCGTCATTATGGGGAATTGTGTGTAGGTTGATCTTTATTTTATTTAATCCATTTTAGAATAAGGCTGTAACGTAACAAAATGTGGAAAAAGTCAAGGGGTCTGAATACTTTCCGAATGCACTATTGACCATGCGTAGTTGTGTCCATCAGTAATGTAGGCATCATATGGGGACGCACTGTATAGATAAGCATGTCCTTACTATCTTACATTCTTGTCTGATGTGGAGACCCTAACAATTGTATTGACCTATAGTAGCTTGATGTTTCAAAGCAAAACATTTTATGGAATCCTAGCGCGCATTATAGGGGTGAATAGAGGTCCTATTGATGACACAAAATATCAGTGTTTCACTGGAAAGTGTAAGAACTTCCCTTTTGCTCTCCAGAAGTGACCGCTGACCCTTGACCTCCTCAGGGCGGTACCCTTCCTGACCCTCACTCTTTCCTGGCTCAGGTTTTGCAGGGAGTGTTGCGTAATGGCGGGTTGTGTCCTTCCGTTCCCACTCACCAACAATGAAACCCGGCGGCTCAGGAGAGAGGATGCAGTCTGGGCCTCTGTCTCATGGGAGGGCATTTTCCCTCTCTCCTTCCTCTTTTATTTTTAGGGCCTGTGTTTGTTCTATTGTGGGGGGGAGGACAATACAGAGACATCGCTTTCAATAAACACAGGCAAGGATTTACATGTAACTGTCTCGAAAGGGTAGGGGCGTGTCAATTTTGGAAGACTATTGAGACCTTTTTTACTGATGTTCTCATGATGTTGGTAGTTGGGGTATGCCTAACTTCCTAAATGTAAGTCATGTAATTGCTACCCACTTTTCTAAGCATAGCCTATGCCAAAGGGTTACTGACACCAAGTGGTTGCTATACACAACATATGCTGAAGGCATCCTCTAAAATAAGTTGCTAAGCGACTTTCTCTTTTGCAGCACACACAGCTGACCAATTTAGCTAGATATCCATCAATCAGCCACGGGATGGCATTCCTCCCAATAAAGTGACATTATAGTCCAGGGCTTATTTCTGAGGTTTGGTATGACTCATGGCCTGCATGGCTGCAACTTCAGTGGATGCCAACCAGCTGGGTATTTGGTTAGGTTGGGTATGCCTTGTAATGTTGCCGTATTGATACTTCGAAGTCGATATACACAGATGTTCCTACTTGATTTAACAAAGAATGTCAAAAGAGTATAGATTTACCTTATGCTGCCTAGATTTGATTACATATGTTCATTGATTTCAATTCCTGGCATTGCTGTGTGTTCACTGACTCAATTTGGTAGAAAAATATGCTTGCTAAGATGGTCGATATACACAGATGTTCCTACTTGATTTAACAAAGAATGTCAAAAGAGTATAGATTTACCTTATGCTGCCTAGATTTGATTACATATGTTCATTGATTTCAATTCCTGGCATTGCTGTGTGTTCACTGACTCAATTTGGTAGAAAAATATGCTTGCTAAGATGGTCATAAGGCTGTCTTTATGAGTCTGTGGGAATGACACCTGATTTTCCTCTGCAATGACGATGTAGCAACAAGAATGGGTGGGTGAAATGCCTGATTCATTGGGTATGTATGCATGCGCCAACAGATCCTCAGAATTCAAGATGACGTCAAGAAGAAAAGTCCCCCACGTGCCACCCACACAGTGGTCTACCTTGTTTTAGTTGCATCGCTAGCTCAGAATACGGTATGACCGGGGTTTAACCTTTGGTCAGCAGCATGTTTTTTTGTTTCTTTTGATGTAAACATCGGTCAAAGTTGCTTATGTAGCACTTAAAATAGCCGAAGGTTGATGGTCAATGGATATGCCATCTGCCAGTCTGCATGAACTAATTAATATAGTGACAAATTAAAAAGCCTTTATTTTTTTTATGGCTTACGCATCGCAAGAAGATTAATTTATTATTCTTGTTATACCTAAGCCACTTTTTGTTACATTTTTTTGTTTTTGTTTAAATGACTTTTTAATTTTCCCGCTAGATTACTTCTGGAAGTTTTTTTCTCAGAGGCTTTTTCGACATGGTTTACTATCCAGCATAAACCTCTGTTTGTTCTATAGTATTTCATCCCATGATCAAAAACCACCTCATGGTATACATATATAACCAAATAAGCGTTCCTCTCCTGTATCTCTAATAGTACAAGCGGCTTATTTGGAGACAGAAAAACGGTAGATCATTGTTCAGTTAATTGCATGTTTATGTTATAATTTCAGAGCATCTTCTGAATGAAAATCGCATTTTGGTTGCACAGCCACTGTCCTATGCAGTTGTCTAGCCATATTTTAATTACTATAGGTCACTGGTCACTGACCTCCTGCATTTGTTTCAGAAGAAGAGAAGGAGGAAGATTGACCGCAGCATGATTGGAGAGCCCACAAACTTTATGCACCTCACACACATTGGCTCTGGTGAGATGGCAGAAGGTTTGCCGCCGGTATGTATAAGGTTTTGGCTACTTTAATGAAAATCGTCCTTTTACACATTTCGTAATCATTGTTTTAGAAGAATGATGCGTCAGTCAGTGATCATGACCGATTAATCTCTTAACAATTGCCGTTGGGCTGCCCATAGTGAATACTTCTGTTATTTGTTCTTTGCTTTACACACAAATTACATGTCAAATTAGTTTAATTTGCACCATACCTGAACTGTTATTTCAACACTTGGATCAAGTCTTGTCTGCTGCAAAATTGTATCATCGAGTGAAATGGAGGATATTGCGTAAAACATAATTGCAGCATGTTACAATCCAGGTAACTGGTATCGTCCAGAGGTTTTCTTTGGACAACAATTAATACAAAAACACTAATGAAGCTTTGATACATTAACTGCTACACTAGTCCCACTCCCATTCGTTGGCTAATAGACATTCAGTTAACTGGCCCATTGCCAACCACCTGCCCACTTTTGAACAAGGCTCAGCCTGTGCAAGAGGCGGAAGTGCTCCTCCCACTTCATGCCGTGACGCTCCCTAGGTTCTATTGCTCAGTCCCTCCTCCCTCCCTAGGAGGGATTCCAGAGGGCACACAGAGAAGGGACAGTGACAGGGGACACAGCTGGAAGGCCTTGGCTGCTAAATGAAAGGCCCACTTTGTGTCCCGCGACACTGGTAAATGATTCCCCCCCTAGCGCAGGAACCCAAAACGAGCTACTTCCTGTGCCTGGATGAAATGGAACTCTGACATCCCGCTGAAAGTCAAGTCAACTCACCAGTGACCAAGTCTTGTTTGCTTAGCATTGACGACCTTTAAACGCATTAATGAGCTTTTAATGCCGAATGAGAGTCGTGTATATGTTTTGTGTTTGCACTAAGCCAGCGGCTCCATTGCAAACAATGACAAAACCCTGATAGTGATAGAAGGCCCATTTTTAATTGGAGTCAATGCACTGGAACAGTGCAAACAGGTGTGGTAGACAAACACGGCTGCCTTTTGTTTAAGCTGGGCTAAAGTGCGTTTGGGCATACCTTTTTTCCCCTGCTGCCTATATCTTATTGTGCAGCATGATTACATAACGCCATTACGAAACATCTTCCGTAATCTTGACACTGCCTCACCTTCTGTGCCATCAGTGTTCCCACTACAGGTTTGTTTTAAGTTCGAAAGTTGCAAAGTTAGTTTGTATTTACACATGCACACCTCTAGTTTATCCATCAACTATTTAATTCTGCTAGGGATTGTGGGTCTACAGTGTGTTCCCATTCGGGATATGAAATATCAACATATCGTTGTGAGTGAACAAAGGGCACTTACTTAGCAACCACAGTGTTGTCACAGTATCATGAAGGTGCTGTCAACCAACTCTTTAATAGCACTTTTGTGACACGATTGACTACATGTCATATAATACCAGAAAGCAGGTCAGATTGTCAATATTCTTGCTGGCTGATACTCCCCTGTATTTTACATAATTCTACCAGGGAGTGATGTTTGTGTGACTTTTTGTCCCCTCTGCAGTCAGGGTCAGTCCAGGAACAGATGAGGTCCAAAGGACCCAGCACCAATGGCCGAAGCAGCCTCTTATAGCCAGTAAGTACCTTCTATATACTCCAGTACACACACTTGTGCACACACACTCACTCTGGATAATACTTAGGGGTTAAATAAATATGACGAAATTCTGGGGAAAATTTGGAAAGTCCAGCTGAAAGTGTTTTGTTTATTTTAGAATGGGGGGGGGGGTGGTTGTCAAGCAATGTGAATGGATGGCTTTCACTATCTTTTGTACTTCCCCAAAAGTTGACAATGAACTTAACCTAAGTTCTAGGAAAACGTGTTTTAAATACTTAACTACATACTCTGTGGATTTAAGATCATTATTTTTTGGGGGCATCTGATATTATTCAACAAGGTTAGACTTTTTATTCAGAAACTGCTGTTGTCCAATGACATGAGGTTTTGTTGCGGTTTCAGACATATGGACCAATCCAGAGACTCGACGTGAGTTCCTCATTTCCCCCCTCCTCGGACCCAGCCTCAAGCCAACCTGCATGGACCAACTCTGCATATTGCACTCAGGCCCACAATGACCACCGCAAATGGCAGAATAAAAAAACTAAGATCTAAAACAATGACTTTATTTCCCAGAATCCCTTTCAGCCCCCATCACCAGATTAAAATGGGGCATGACTCCTGCCATGAAGAGGGGAAAGTACCCTGGATTCTCACTCAGCACTGGGGACTGGATGGGATTATTTGTGGGCTTTTAGGTTGCTTTGATTAAACATAGGAGGTATCAGCTACTGGCGGATACGGATTTTCCCATTTTTGTCTCCGTCTCAAGCAAGGGATTGTCCGAACATTTCATATTTCTCTAACAAGACCATCTCGCAAGTGTGATACTGATCTTGCAATAACGCAAACAAACAGGTCTTCTTTATTCTTGACTCGGAAGTGGTGCGTTTGCCCTTTTAAAAGTGTTGTGCCTTTAACGATTATAATGCCTTTATAAGTAGTGCATGGTGGAAATTGAGCCCGTCTGTTTCCTGACAAGCATGCGTTTTTCATATGTATTGCTAAAGTGCAGTGGCCAAATTGATATTTTTGGAAGTGAAGTTTCTCAATTGACAAGCATGATGTGGCATCTACCTTGGCTCCACCCACTACTTGTCTGTAGTAGTTTGAGATCCAATCCTAGCAGCACTGTAGACATCCAGGGGTGGGAGTGGTCACTTGTAGGCCTACAGTGCTAATGTTTTGGCACTTCGCATGTTTCACGTGGACAGTTCTTAGACATCATCTCACACATTCCACCATTAGTCAATGTCTTTCTTACAAACACGCCAAGTTTCTCATAGACACCCCCCCGTGTACATACTTCTACCTTAAGTGTTATTGCCAAAGTTATGCCTTTTATATATTAGGTGCTTTTTTTACTACCATGCATGATTTAACACCAGCCAATCTGAACACTGGATAGCATTGGCAGGTAGCCTAGCCGTTAGGGAGTTGTGGCACTAACCCGGAAGGTTGCTGGTTTGAATACCCAAGCCGACAAGGGGGGAAAAAATCTTATCGATATGCCCTTGAGCAAGGCACTTAACCCAAATTTGTTCCAGGGATGCTGAACTACTATGGCTGACCCTGTAAAAACAACACATTTCTCTGCGCCTATCTGGTATGTGACATAACATTTATTTATATTTTCATTACCTTCTGTAGTGTCCTATAGACTCGCACTCTTGGTGTTTAAAGAAAATGTGTGTGGTGTGCACAATTCTACACTGAATGCTTATAGAATTGACCCATCCCGAATTCTCCTTTTTATTTGGGGGGGTAGTAGTCTTGTTGAGCAGTCCACTTCTAAGCATTTGCAAGCTGAACATAAGATGCAGTAACTAATCTCGATCTCAATTGGCTTTATCTAAAAGCTCTCAGCCAGTTGGACTGTAAGTTCAACAGGGTTATGTCAACAATGCCACAAATTGATCAGAAACCATGGCAACTTGACTTTGGGTCTCCTATTGCACAGTGTTAGTCTTAGAATTGGCCCCTGTCATTCTAAGCTGAGACGTGCTCATTAGCTTTTTAGCTATTCTGAAAGGTAACCTTATGGGCTTTCTGTTTCAATGACAATCTACAATTCAGGTTAGAGGAAATGGCAGAGCCTATAATACTGCAGAGAGAAAGTGATGGCTGATTTTTGTTATACGAAAAATAACAGGTCACAAGTTGTCTTGACTCATGACTGCTAAATGGACCAACTGTTGTCATATTCTATTTAGATGCCTACTACAGTTCAAACGCTTGCAGTATGAGTGAGTTTGCATAGAAATTATTATAATTATTTGTTTTTAATGTTTTACGACTGCCCTTATTTTTATCAGCTTTGGAGCCAGATTTCCTTGTAAGTTGTTAACGTTTTGTTTCATATGCTTAAGATTTCTAATCTCAGACAGTAGAGATTCCAGGATGCAATGTACCTACTTTTCAGTCTCTCTGTTAATGTTGCAGTCTTTTCCTGGGTCTCCCTCTTTGCTCTGTTTTTAATTGGTCATGTGTTAGTCCTCCTATTGAGAACGTTGGTGTACATATGTGTGAGAGGAGAGTAAGTGTTTCGCAAACCTTTGAGTGTTTTCTCGGCTTCTGGCCTTTTTTCCCCTCCTGAAAATATAGTCAATATTTTATGTATGTGTTTGTTCACTTGAAAGAGCCATTTACTTTTGAAGGTGCACGTCCTCAAGTGTATAGACAAATTACTTTGTCATGTCTTTCACTTAAGGAATCCTGCACAGACAAATTATACCCAGTTGAACAGTTTAGGGATAACTGTAGACTGTAGAACTGTAACTGTCGAATATTTTCTGAGTTCGAGAAATCAAACATTTTCAAGTTTGAATTAGTCTTCAGACTCAGATTGACAACAAAAATCTCTAAAGAAAGCACTGCTGATAATAACTTCTGTTACATTTGCTGTGAGGAACTAAACTCAAATTTAAGTTCCCCTGTTTCAGTCTAAGCGAATTTCACTGTGCAAAGTTGCAAGAATATACTTTTACTGTTACGAGAGGTTTCACCCAGCCTGTGCACATTTCATCCTCCGTCTTGTGTTTTATTACAAGCAGCTGTTTTTGATACCACAGTAATCTCAACAACCTATAATAATGCTTTTAGTCTGAGCAGCCCAGAGTCTAACCATGGGGCAGAGCCCAGGATAACACATTCATTACCTACTTCACTAGGGAGGGGTGGAAAGTGCCCATGGAAAAACTGAAGATGTGGTAGGTGTAGTAGTTTGGTGGAAACAACATGTGGGAAAAGTCTGAAGCTATTGTCTTTGCAATGACTAGTGTAAACTTGACACGGCAAGGATGACTGCATAAACAAACTTCTGGCTGGCCATAGTTAGCTATTTGTAATTTATCACAACAGACTAGAAATATATTTCACTTGAAAGTAAATTTGTTTGGGAACCAAAGTATCACTTACTATTTCCAGATTGTCCATTTAAAGATGGACAAAATCGATTTAAAAATCATTGTTAAAGGATTTTGAATGTTGACAGCATTCTAAACTTCCAGCTGAACCATATGAGACTAAATGTAGACCGGATATTCGTCACTACGAGTTCCTTTGCTCAGCATCACCCATTTTACTATGGGCCCAATACATTGGAATCTCTTTTGCACCCAAGAAATTGAAAATTCTATCTACCCTAAAGTGTTGTTTTTTTTGTTTTGCCCAGTGATTTCTCTCCTGTCCTCACCATGTGCTTTTCAGCTTCTCTTGCCCGTCACTCTTCAAGGCGTTTCTAGAGGATATTTAAACCAACAACACTCCCTCTTTCACAATGGACTCTGTTCCTATATAAAACATTGGGTATAGGCAACAGTCCCAGGCCTTGGCTGCATGTATACCACTGTACACACACACACACACACACACACACACAGGGCCTGTCCTTGGCAGAGCTCAGCAAAAGTCCATCGCCTGAAAGAAGGAAATCTATGGCCCATTGTGCTTCTTGATTACACTAAGGGCAGCCGGCAGATAGGATCGGGCCTGGAACAAGATAACAGTGCCTTTATCAATGTTTTTCAGCATGAGAAGTTGGAGCTGTTGGTTAATATGTAACATGGGGCTGTTTTTATATCGGGCCTCCAAATAATGACTTCTGTAATGAATCTTACACAATGACTGATGGTAGTCATCAGACTACTGAGCCACTGCGGCACTTACTGTACTACAGGTTCTGATTTAGAGCCCAATCAATGGAACATGCTGTATTGATGGATGAAGTTATCATAAAATTATAATGCGTTACATTTTGGATCCTTTAATCCCTAGTTTATGTACATTCGTTTGACTCATGCAGAGACATTTATCATATAGAAGTGTGTGTGTGTGTTTGCAAATGTGTGTTGATATAATACCACATATGGTCATTGAAGACACAAGCTAAGGAGATACTATCTGAAACTAACCATCTACGCCGTATACAACCGAGAACAGTATTACATGTTTTTCTAATCAAGGGCTTGAAAACAAATATTGATGCATGCTAAAGTAAAGAAAGTGGCAACATCAGTAAATTCTCTCTAGATTCAAAACACTTTTAAAGGCTGAATCAATCAAACTTTGGACTTGTTTTTTCTAGATGGGATCTGTCAAGCCTGATTTCCCCCCAAAACGGCAATTCTCTGTCACTTTTCGTACTCAAAAATCTAAACATCAGCCTCGTCCCAATCTCACACTACTTCATACACTGTTCTCTGTTCCTGTTTGAGTTTCCCCACAGCTACCTCACTTCCTTTTCACTGTCAGGTTCCATTTCCTGTGCGTCCGGTGAATTCGCACAGCCAGTGTCACCTTCTGCGCTTTGGGCCAAATCCCCCTTTCCCTCCCTCTTTCTCCCTCCCCCTGTGCTCCTTTTATTAAGTTCTGTGTGGAAGGAGAGGAAGCGGGTAGAGGCTGAACACCCTCCCTCCATACCCAACAGCCCTCTTTAAAAACAACCCATTCACTCATGCACTGGAAAACAAGTCCCCATGTATAAGGAGTTCTATTGAGAGAATGACGTTGAACACGAGACAATCGGGTTTATTCATAAACGTGTCTATCACATGGACTAGTTTCCTATTTATAGGAAAATACAGCAGACTTTGGCCAAATACAATTTAGTAAACTTTAGTATTTTAAAGTGTTAGTATAATCTATAGAAGTGCTGTAGTTGTACTTCCAATAGATTTGATGAGGTATTTACAAAAAAAATGTTTCTAACTAGGCAAGTCATTTAAGAACAAATTGTTATTTACAATGACGGGCCTACCCCGGCCAAACCGTAACGACGTCCCTATGGGACTCCCGCTCACGGCCGGTTGTGATACAGCCTGGAATTGAACCAGGGTCTGTAGTGACGCCTCTAGCACTGAGATGCAGTGCCTTAGACGGCTGCGAAACTCGGGAGCCATATTGTTTTCTCTTGGTAGACAAACATTTGAAAAAGTTATGCTATTAGGACAAAAATGAAAATAGAAAGGATGTAATAAATCACATTTGAAAAGAAACGTCCCAGCCAATGCTTCCATCAAAGTCAGTCAACTAATTGTCAATGAGTCATATGACAGCTTGCTTATCTAGCTTTGTAGACACCAGCTTTCTCAGTCAAGTTTGTATTATTGCAGATAAAGGAATCAATAAAGACAATTTAAACACACATCCTTATCAATGTTGACTTGGAGCATACATTTTTTATTTTATTTTTATAATCCAATAACGTCATGAGTGGATCACAATTGATCTGATAAACTATTCCCTGGTGTAAAGTGAGATGAAAAGATCAATGTCGCCAGAGGAATTAAAGCCAGTGAAGTCATAGGTTTTACATTGTAGCTGAGCCATAGCTTTGGCAGGAAGTCATTGTCAATCTGCCCAGTAACAGTAATGAGAGCCATACTGTATCTGATGCCAGTGTAGTTAAAAAAATACAGTATAAAATCCTTCCAATATTACGCAATAGTTGGGAATGAATCTGTGATTCAGAACTGTGTTTAAAAAGGGTCCCTCCTTTATACATTGACAGTAAGAAAGGGGACCACAAGGAGTGATGTCAATCTATAAAATGTATTTTGTAACAGAGAAAGATGTGAAAAGAAGGCCTCACTTTAGTGTCCTAAAACCGATGTATTTACATGGTCAGTGGTGAGTTTAGCACACAAAAAGGTGGGATGAATGCCAGCTAAGCCACTTAACAACACTAAAACAATACATTCATTGCACTAGAACGGTGCCCACAAACTGTTAGGGCCTACATAAAGCTGTCCCAACAGCAGAGTCCCAACACCTTACCACTGCTACGCCTGGATATTAGAGGAGCCTTGTCTGGCAGCGAAACAGTTAATTCAGCCTCATTTACTGAATTTAGCTGATATGGCTGACTTGCTTAAACAAATGTGGTTTCTACTGAAAATGTTTAGATGTACAAACTATGGCATAAGCGGGCGACAAGCAGATAAAAGGCAATCTGTAATTTTGATTAAGACAATGACCAAGCTAGGATGGACATAGTCAATATAACTATTTGTTCAGCACTTTTGAAATGTACCGCAACATAATTCAGAACATGGGCCATTCTTTGGTTCTGACTTGGTGTACAGGTAGAACACTTAGGATAAATAAAGGGGGCATATAAGCAGAATGAAAGCTCTAACCATATTTGATTACATTTCTCAAAAACACTTTATAGGCTACATATGCACCACCAAATCAGGCGAGTTTGCGAAATAAAAAGGTGAAAATAGACAATTACTATGGTGAGGCACATGGGCTACTAAAAGCTTACTACACAACATACTTAGTATTACTTTCTTAGCTACAGTATACATATCTCCCTGACATATTACATCATTTATGCAGCAGCACACATGTCACGATCGTCGAAAGCATACTAGGACCAAAGCGCAGCGTGATGTGGGTTCCACATGTTTATTCAATGAAAAGCACAAAAACAAGAACAAACTAAATGTGATGTTCTGGAGTGCTCACAGGCAACACAAAAACAAGATCCCACAAGACACAGTGAGGAAATGGCTGCCTAAATATGATCCCCAATCAGAGACCGATAAACAGCTGCCTCTGATTGGGAACCATACCAGGCCAACATAGAAATAAAACAACCTAGATTACCCACCCTAGTCACACCCCGACCTAACCAAAATAGAGAATAAAAAGGCTCTCTATGGTCAGGGCGTGACAATACCAGACATTTTTGGACTCACCTTGCTGTGCTGTGCTCACTTAAACAGGAAGGTGGCGAGGCGGTCCTTCGTGGGCAAATTTTGTCTTTAACCTTTGTCATTAAAGTCTGGCATTCTCTGGATTTATGGTGTTTTCAAGACAACTGGGAACTCCAACAACAACAAAAAAGTTGAATCATGATGATGTCAGTGATCTTCAGGTCATAGCTCTAGAAAGAGGCATGCATTCTGAGGTGGGTGAAAGTTCAAAATGTATTTTCCCAGCCATATAGCTCGTTTTTCCCCGAGTTCCCAGTTGTCTTGAACTCACTGAAGTCAGATTTTGCAGTTCTGAGTTAACAATCGGTGTGAGTGCGGCACAAAGCATGCTTCAGTGACAGCATGGCCAATTTTGAATGTTTATAATTTAAAACTAGGAAAAGAGACTCTTAATCGTAGACCACATAACCACTCCACTGAATAGCAGGGTAATGATTGCTTTGCGATGCTTGCAGTTAGCCACTGATTCCTTCCAAACCACTCATTGTTGAATTTCCGATTTCCAACCCGTTGTGTAATGTCAAATGGCCAATGAGCACCGGTACATTTGATCTATAAATTCTCTTCATTATTTCTCTTCATATGAGAAGGATTAAAAATGATTTGCCACTAGATTGTCGACTTGATTCGTGATGACTGCATGCTAAGATTTTGAAAGTATGATGTTAACAGTCCAATCAAAGCTACTGTAGATATGTGATTTGATGTCATTTTATCTGTGGCCAATGACCTTGAACCTTCTTGGATGGGCACTTCTAATGTAACTCTATGGCAGCAGGGCCTCCCGGGTGGCGCAGTGGTGAAGGGCGCTGTACTGCAGCGCCAGCTGTGCCATCAGAGACTCTGGGTTCGCACCCAGGCTCTGTCGTAACCGGCCGCGACCGGGAGGTCCGTGGGGCAACGCACAATTGGCCTAGCGTCGTCCGGGTTAGGGAGGGCTAACCAAGGTTGCCAGGGACACAGTGTTTCCTCCGGCACATTGGTGCGGCTGGCTTCCGGGTTGGATGTGCGCTGTGTTAAGAAGCAGTGCGGCTGGTTGGGTTGTGTATCGGAGGACGCATGACTTTCAACCTTCGTCTCTCCCGAGCCCGTGCGGGAGTTGTAGCGATGAGACAAGATAGTAGCTACTACAACAATTGGATACCACAAAATTGGGGAGAAAAGGGGATAATTTTTTTTATAAAAAAACAAAAAATTAATTTAAAAAAACTCTATGGCAGCACCCAAAAGGCTTAAATTTTCTAGCTCTACCTTTAAACTTGGCGGTGATGTAGTGTCCCCATGAGTGACAGAACACTGAGCCAATCACGGCGCACCGCTCTGTATTTTCTGCTGGCTTGCCCCACCACCACAGAAAGCACTGAGCTAAGCTGAAACATCTGTATTTTGGAGCTGCCTTAGGAAAACAAAAAAGAGGCCATGTTTGTATGCGGCTTTATTAACTCAATGATATTGTTTTTTACGTTGTTTGCAAACTGATATGTGACAAGTATTAACGCCATAACATGCAGAACAGGAAAGCCCCAAAAATGCTGTGCTCAAAACAGGTGGGGCTCTGCCCCACTTGCCCTGAATGACGGGTCGCCACTGTACATGGTAGATAGTAATATAGTAATTAGTATATGTACACATTGTTACATTGTACTTACAACTGAGTGTACAAAACATTAAGAATACCATCCTAATATTGAGTTGCACCCTCACTTTGCCCTCAGAACAGCCTCAATTTGTCGGGCATGGACTCTACAAGGTGTTGAATGTTCCACATGGATGCTGGCTCATGTTGACTCCAATGCTTCCCACAGTTGTGTCAAATTGGCTGGATATCCTTTGGGTGGTGGACCATTCTTGAAACACAAGACACAGTTGAGAATGAAAATGACTCTGCAGCATTGCAGTTCTTGACACAAACGGATGCGCCTGGCACTTGTCTTTGTCTTGCCCAAATCCTTCTTTAACCTGTTTCTTCCCCTTCATCTACATTGATTGAAGTGTATTTAATAAGTGACATCAATAATGGATCATAGCTTTCACCTGGTCAGTCGACAGTATGTCATGGAAAGAGCAGGTGTTCATAAAGTTTTTGTACACAGTGCATCTACTTGTGGTCCTTCAGTAGATACTTTGTCAAGTGATGTATGACTAAAGTTATCTCAGGACAACAGATATCAGATTGGGCAGCCCGGTTCATCCTCAGTATCAAAGTCATGGGTTGCCAGATTTGAGCCTTTTTAGTCCACATTTTTGGCTTCATGTACCTAACCTTACTGTTCCAGATCACCATTCTGAACATGTCACCTTTCCATGTTCTCGTCAAACCTATGTGAATGGAAATAGATTGGAAAAACTATAAATACAAACACAAAGGCCATACATTTTCATGAACTGTCACAATATAATAATTTTATTTGCTCAATAGTAGTTAGAGTGATTAGGAATAACTCTATATTAGTCACACAGTACATATAGGTGTTGGACTTTTCTATTTATGGATTCATTAACATAGCTCTTTGTGAATGTGTGAGAGTGTCTGATGAGGTCACTCACTGTCTGACACAGTCGGGGATCTGCACAAGCTCAATAGGGATGTGCTGGGACAGCTCCCGAAATCTGTCGATAAACTGAAGCTTGCGACTGAATTTGGAGCTGTGAGGAGGACGGGACCAGAAGACATTCGTTTTATGTGAGGACACAGAGCCAACATGTCAAAAATAAAGATAAGCGTAGTGGACAGCATGATTTAGATCAAATATATACACAAAATTTGTGCTCTTACACCTAAAAGATCCGGGCGGCTGCTCTAACAGTGGCCATTGTTCTATCGCTGTCCCTTTTTGCTTCATGTAGTAACAGGGCCCATTAACTCAACAACAGTAACAACAGCAACCCTGAAAGACTGGACTTTGTCTCAGGTGATAGTGGTCCTCACCTGATGAAGGACTTGAAGATGGTGATCAGGGCCTTGATGTACCAGGTCGGGTGGACAATGTATAGAGCTTTCAGACTCTTCCTCAACCTATGAGAAAAACATAATCAAGTGTAAGAGTAAAGGTTACAGTTGTTCTTTCAATCTGTCAGTATATCTACTGCGGTTGTCCACTACCTCTCTCACACACCTGTCACATCACCATGATTGACGGTTTAAACCCTTCCGTAAGACCTGTATCTTTACCAGAGGTTCTTTGGGGCCCAGTCTGTGTGACTCCCCAGACAGGCGCAAACTGCTGAGTAAGGAGTCTACCTCTCACACTAACAGGGGCCAAGCCAAACAAGAGGAAGTGAGAGGGGAAGTTGGATAGACACTGTCAGGTGTCAAAAGGCAGACCGCTAGCTCTATTGGTAGAGAACACATCACAAAGGAACATGTCTGTAGACTCTAAGGGCCGCTTTGCCAGACACGGGTGAGACCTACTCCTGGACCGAAAAGCATGTTCTATGTAGAACTGTTGAAAGAAGAGGTCGACCGATTAATCGGAATGGCCGATTAATTAGGGGAAAAAAGTTTTATTTTTTACACCTTTGCTTAATCTTTATTTAACTAGGCAAGTCAGTTAAGAACACATTCTTATTTTCAATGACGGCCTAGGAACGGTGGGTTAACTTCCTTATTCAGGGGCAGAACAACAGATTTTTACCTTGTCAGCTCGGGGGATTCAATCTTGCAACCTTACAGTTAACTAGTCCAACGCTCTAACCACCTGCCTCATTGCACTCCACGAGGAGACTGCCTGTTACGCAAATGCAGTAAGCCAAGGTAAGTTGCTAGCTAGCATTAAACTTATCTTTATAAAAAACAATCAATCAATCATAATCACTAGTTAACTAGACATGGTTGATGATATTACTAGTTTATCCTGCGTTGCATATAATCAATGCGGTGCGTATTTGCGAAAAAGGACTGTCTTGCCCCAATGTGTACCTAACCATAAACATCAATGCCTTTCTTAAAATCAATACACAGAAGTATATATTTTTAAACCTGCATATTTAGCTTAAAGAAATCCAGGCTAGCAGGCAATATTAACCAGGTGAAATTGTGTCACTTCTCTTGCATTCATTGCACGCAGTCAGTGTATATGCAACAGTTTGGGCCGCCTAATTTGCCAGAATTTTACGTAATTATGACATAACATTGACAGTTGTGCAATGTAACAGCAATATTTAGACTACTGGAGGCCACCCGTTGGACAAAATACGGAACGGTTCCGTATTTCACTGAAAGAATAAATGTCTTGTTTTCGAGATGATAGTTTCCGGATTCAACCATATTAATGACCTAAGGCTCGTATTTCTGTGTGTTATTATGTTATAACTAAGTTTATGATTTGATAGAGCAGTCTGACTGAGCGATGATAGGCACCAGCAGGCTCGTAAGCATTCATTCAAACAGCACTCTCGTGCGTTTTGCCAGCAGCTCTGCTGTTTATGACTCCAAGCCTATCATCTCCAGAGATTAGGCTGGTGTAACCAATGTGAAATGGCTAG
The DNA here is from genome assembly GCF_036934945.1 of Oncorhynchus masou masou. Classification (NCBI taxonomy): domain Eukaryota; kingdom Metazoa; phylum Chordata; class Actinopteri; order Salmoniformes; family Salmonidae; genus Oncorhynchus; species Oncorhynchus masou. The sequence goes on along the minus strand of NC_088223.1, from coordinate 34,903,335 downwards.
CTAGTTAGCGGGGTGCGCGCTAATAGCGTTTCAGATGTCACTCGCTCTGAGACTTGGAGTGGTTGTTCCCCTTGCTCTGCATGGGCTGCGGTTTTTGTGGGGCAATGGGTAACGCTGCTTCGAGTGTGGCTGTTGTCGATGTGTTCCTGGTTCGAGCCTAGGTAGGGTGGAGGAGAGGGACGGAAGCTATACTGTTACACTGGCAATACTAAAGTGCCTATAAGAACATCCAATAGTCAAAGGTATATGAAATACAAATAGTATAGAGAGAAATAGTACTCTAATTCCTATAATAACTACAACCTAAAACCTCTTACCTTGGAATATTGAAGACTCATGATAAAAGGAACCACCAGCTTTCATATGTTCTCATGTTCTGAGCAAGGAACTTAAACGTTAGCTTTCTTACATGGCACATATTGCACTTTGTTTTGCATTATTTAAACCAAATTGAACATGTTTCATTATTTATTTGAGGCTACATTGATTTTATTGATGTATTATATTAAGTTAAAATAAGTGTTCAATCAGTATTGTTGTAATTGTCATTATTACAAATTCATTTTAAAAATCGGACGATTAATTGGTATCGGCTTTTTTTGGTCCTCCAATAATCTGTATCGGCAGTGAAAAATCATAGTCGGTCGACCTCTAATTGAAAGTGCTTTTTCATCCACAAACACTTCATCTTGTCCCGGAAACCAGTTCTTAAACACTGAACTTGGCATCCTATGTAAAACATGATGATGTTAGTACATCACTGTCCCCTGTTTTCTCAGGGGCAGCTGTAAGTGGCGGTCATGTCAGCAGAGGTACCGTCGCCGAAAACAAAGACGGTTCTGCCGAGTTCCTCTGTGGCGTTAATCGAGGAAATATAGAGAGGAAGGCTCCACTCTCTCACATGAATATCTTTGTTATTTTCAGATTCTCATGTTGCTCTTTTGTAGCTTTTCAACTATACAGAACCAAAATATAAACGCAATATGTAAAGTGTTGGTTCCATGTTTCATGAGCTGAAATACAAAATCCCTGAAAAATTCCAAACGCACAAAAAGCTTACTTCTCTAAAATGTTGTGCACAAAATTGTTTACATCCCTGTTAGTGAGCATTTATAACCTTTGCCAAGATAATTCATCCACCTGAGAGGTGTGGCATATCAAGAAGCTGCTTAGACAGCATGATCATTACACAGGTGCACCTTGTGCTGGGGACAATAAAAGGCCACTATAAAATGTGAAGTTTTGTTACCAACACAATGCCACCGATTTTGAGGGAGCGTGCAATTGGCATGCTGACTGCAGGACTGTCCACTAGAGCTGTTGCCAGAGAATTTAATCTTAATTTCTTTACCATAAACTGCCTCCAATGTTGTTTTAGAGAATTTGGCAGTATGCCCAAATGGCCTCACAACCACAGACCATGTTAAAGCATGCCAGCTCAGGACCTCTACACCCGGCTTCTTCACCTGCGGGATCATCTGAGGAGGGGTGCTGAGGAGTATTTCTGTCTGTAATCAAGTCCTTTTGTGGGGAAAAACTAATTTGGATTGGCTGTGCCTGGCTCCCTAGTGGGTGGGCCTGGCTGCCAAGTGGATGGGCCTATGCCATCCAAGGCCCACCTACTGTATGGCTGCACCCACGCCCTGTCATGTGAAATCCATAGATTAGGGCCTAATGAATTTATTTAAATTGACTGATTTCCTTACATGAACTGTAACTTAGTAAAATCTTTGAAATTGTTGCATGTTGTGTTTATATTTTTGTTCAGTATATGTGTGTGTGTTTTCTATCCCAGTTCGCTCCTCTCCGTGTAGGCTTTAGACGCTCCCGCTCCACTTGACCTTCTAATTTAGTGTACCCTCCATGCACAACCCATGTGGAATTCTTGGACTCCGCCAGCGTTTGGAACTGCCAATCTGTGGTCAAGAACACAGTTAATCTCAGCCTATGCTGCCCTTCAGTCCCTTGACTTTTTAGCCCTGACGGAGACATGTATCAGCCCAGACAACACTGCTACTCCAGCTGATCTCTATTCATCTGACTATGTGTTCTCTCATAGTCCGTGAGCATCTGGTCGTCGCGGTGGTGGCACATGGCTGCTCATTTCTCTTAAGTGGAGTTTTTCACTCACCTCTCCATCTCCTCATTTGAATTCCATGTGGACACTGTCACTTGTCCTCTCAAGCTTAACATTGTTGTCATCTATCATTCACCAGGTGCCCTTAGAGTTCCTCAATGAGCTTGATACCTTGATAAGCTCATTTTCTGACCATGGCTCACTGCTCTTCATATTGGGCGACTTCAACCTCCCGACGTCTGCCTTCGATTCATTTCTCTCCAACTCTTTCTTTCGCCTCCTTTTGCCACTTTGACCCTTTCCCAGTCCCCTCCCACTGACAAGGCAGGCAATACACTTGATGAGCGCAAACGACACTTCCGGAGGACCTATCATCCCTTCACTCCCTCCTCTCTAACTTCTCTTCCTCTGTATTCACTGCTTAAGCCACTTTTTATCACTCAATTTCAAGATCTGCCTTTAACCCTAGGAAACACTTTTCCACCTTTTCCTCCCTCCTTAATCGTCCAGCCACTCCCTCTTCCCTCTCTGCGGACAACTTTATCAACCACTTTGAAAAGAAGGGTGATGACATCAGCTCATTCCCTCAGCCTATCCACTGGTCCTACTCACGCAGAACTACCGTAAGCCTTGACCTCTTTCTCCCCACTCTCTCCAGATTAAATCCTGCAACTAGTGAGGTCCGGCCACCTGACAACCTGCCCGCTCAACCCAATCCCCTCCTCCCTTCTCCAGACCATCCCTGGAGACCTCCCACTCCTCACTTCCCTAATCAACTCACTGGCTGCGTCTCCTCTGAGTCTCTCCCCTCCACAAGAAACCAATGTTCGACCCCTCTGACATCAAAAACGACTGACAGGTATCCCTTGTTTCTTTTCTTTCCAAAACACTTGAGTGTGCTGTCTCTTACCAACTCTCTCGCTATCTCTCTCAGAACGTCAGGCTTTAAGATTGGTCACTCAACTGAGACTGATCTTCGTTGTGTCACAGAGGCTCTCCCTCTCCGCACTAGCAAAGCTGACTCTCTCTCCTCTGTTCTCGTCCTCCTATAACTATCCGCTGCCATCAACACAGTGAACCATCAGATCCTCCTCTTCACCCTCTCAGGGCTGGGCGCCTCAGGGTCTGTAGGATTACATCCTACCTGGCAGACTGCTCCTATCAGGTGAGGTGGAGAGGATCTGTCTGAACCACGTATTCTCACTACTGGTGTCCCCCAGGGTTCGGTTCTAGGCTCTCTCCTCTTCTCTCTGCTGTATACACCAAGTCACTCGGCTCTGTCATATCCTCACATGGTCTCTCCTATGATTGCTATATGGATGACACTTTTCTCCCCATTCTGCTACCCAGGTGGTGATACACGTCTCTGCGTGTCTGGCAGATATCTTAGCTTAGATGTCGGCCCACAACTTCAAGCTCAACCTCGACAACATGGAGCTGCTCTTTCTTCCGAGGAAGGCCTGCCCGCTCCATCACGGTTGACAACTCTGCGGTGTCCCGCTCCCAAAGTGCAAAAAACCTTGACGAAACCCTGGACAACATCCTGTCATTCTTTGCAAACATCAAAGCAGTAACTTGCTCCTGCAGGTTCATGCTCTACAACATCTGTAGAGTACGACCCTACCTCACACAGGAAGTGGCGCAAGTCCTAATCCAGGCACTTGTCATCTCTCGTCTGGACTACTGCAACTCACTGTTGGCTGGGCTCCCCGCTTGTGCATGAAACCCCTGCAACTTATCCAGGACGCTGCAGCCCGACTAGTGTTCAACCGTACCAAATTCTCCCATGTCACCCTGCTCCTCCATACACTCCACTGGATTCCAGTTGAAGCTCGCATCCACTACAAGGCAATGATACCTGCCAACCGAGCAGCAAGATATACCGGCCATCGCATCGGCGAAGTCGTACCCACAGCAACTATTAAAACATTCCCAAACCAGAAACGGTGGATTGATGACAGCATTCGCCCGAAACTGAAAGCGCGAACCATTGCTTTTAATCAGGGCAAGGTGACCGGAAACATGACCGAATACAAACAGTGTAGCAATTCCCTCCGCAAGGCAATCAAACAAGCTAAGCATCAGTTTAGAGACAAAGTAGAGTCGCAATTCAACGGCTCAGACACAAGAGGTATGTGGCAGGGTCTACAGTCAATCACGGATTACGAAAAGAAAACCAGCCCCGTCGCGGACCAGGATGTCTTGCTCTCAGACAGACTAAACAACTTCTTTGCTCGCTTTGAGGACAATACAGTGCCACTGACATGGCCCACTACCAAAACCTGTGGACTCTCCTTCACTGCAGCCAACGTGAGTAATACATTTAAGCGTGTTAACCCTCACAAGGCTGCAGGCCCAGACGGCATCCCCAGCCACGTCCTCAGAGCATGCGCAGACCAGCTGGCTGGTATGTTTACGGACATATTCAATCAATCCTTATCCAAGTCTGCTGTTCACACATGCTTCAAGAGGGCCACCATTGTTCCTGTTCCCAAGAAAGCAAAGGTAACTGAGCTAAATGACTACCGCCCTGTAGCACTCACTTCCGTCATCATGAAGTGCTTTTAGAGACTAGCCAAGGACCATATCACCTCCACCCTACCTGATGCCCTAGATCCACTCCAATTTGCTTACCGCCCCAATAGCTCCACAGACGACGCAATCGCAACCACACTGCACACTGCCCTAACCCATCTGGATAAGAAGAATACCTATGTGAGAATGCTGTTCATCGACTACAGCTCAGCATTTAACACTATAGTACCCTCCAAACTCGTCATCAAGCTCGAGACCCTGGGTCTCGACCCCGCCCTGTGCAACTGGGTACTGGACTTCCTGACGGGCCGCCCCCAGGTGGTGAGGGTAGGTAACATCTCCACCCCGCTGATCCTCAACACTGGGGCCCCACAAAGGTGCGTTCTGAGCCCTCTTCTGTACTCCCTGTTCACCCACGCCTCCAACTCAATCATCAAGTTTGCAGACAACACTACAGTGGTAGGCTTGATTACCAACAACGATGAGACGGCCTACAGGGAGGAGGTGAGGGCCCTCGGAGTGTGGTGCCAGGAAAATAACCTCACACTCAACGTCAACAAAACAAAGGATATGATCCTGGACTTCAGGAAACAGCAGAGAGATTATCCCACCATTCCACATCGATGGGACAGTAGTGGAGAGGGTAGTAAGTTAAGTTTCTCGGCGTACACATCACGGACAAACTGAATTAGTCCACCCACACAGACAGCGTGGTGAAGAAGGCTCAGCATTGCATTTAAATGGTTTAACTTGGGTCAAATGATTTGGGTAGCCTTCCACAAGCTTCCCACAATAAGTTGGGTGAATTCTGGCCCATTCCTCCTGACAGAGCTGGTGTAACTGAGTCAGGTTTGTAGGTCTCCTTGCTCTCATACGCTTTTTCAGTTCTGCCCACAAATCTTCAATAGGATTGAGGTCAGGGCTTTGTGGTGGCCACTGCAATACCTTGACATTGTTGTCCTTAAGCCATTTTGCCACAACTTTGGAAATATGCTTGGGGTCATTGTCCGTTTGGAAGACCCATTTGTGACCATGCTTTAACTTCCTGACTGATGTCTTGAAATGTTGCTTCAATATATCCACATAATTTTCCATCCTCATGATGCCATATATTTTGTGAAGTGCACCAGTCCCTCTTGCAACAAAGCACCCCCACAAAAAGAAGCTGCCACCCCCGTGCTTCACGGTTGGGATGGTGTTCTTCGGCTTGCAAGCCTCCCCCCTTTTCCTCCAAACATAACGATGGCCATTATGGCCAAACAGTTCTATTTTTGTTTCATCAGACCAGAGGACATTTCTCCAAAAAGTATGATCTTTGTCCCCATATGCAGTAGCAAACCGTAGTCTGGCTTTTTTATGGCGGTTTTGGAGCAGTGGCTTCTACCTTGCTGAGCGGTCTTTCAGGTTATGTTGATATAGGACTCATTTTACTGTGGATATAGATACTTTTGTACCTGTTTCCTCCAGCATCTTCACAAGGTCCTTTGCTGTTGTTCTGGGATTGATTTGCACTTTTCGCACCAAAGTACGTTCATCTCTAGGAGATAAAATGCATCTCCTTCCTGAGCGATATGACGGCTGCGTGGTCCCATGGTGTTTATACTTGCGTCCTATTGTTTGTGCAGATGAACGTGGTACCTTCTGGCGTTTGGAAATTGCTCCCAAGGATGAACCAGACTTGTGGAGATCTACATTTTTTTTCTGAGGTCTTTTGATTTTCCCATGATGTCAAGCAAAGAGGCACAGAGGTTTTAGGTAGGCCTTGAAATACATCCACAGGTACACCTCCAATTGACTCAAATTATGTCAATTAGCCTATCAGAAGCTTCTAAAGCCATGGCATAATTTTCTGGACTTTTCCAAGCTGTTTAAAGGTACACTCAACTTAGTGTAGGTAAATATCTGACCCACTGGAATTGTGATACAGTGATAAGTGAAATAATCTGTATGTAAACAATTGTTGGAAAAATTACTTGTGTCATACACAAAGTAGATGTCCTAACTGACTTGCCAAAACTACAGTTTGTTAACAAGATAACAAGAAATTTGTGGAGTGGTGTGAAAAACGAGTTTAATGACTTAAACCTAAGTGTATGTAAACTTCCAACTGTATATGAGTGTCTGAACAAAAGGCAACCACTAGAAATCTTTACACATATTTGATGTGACTAAGTATATTCAGATAACATAAAGGGACATGAATAGTCAAGTTTAGACCTTCATTTCAACAAGATACTACGTTAGTGTGGTGGTCTTAGCAGTTGTTTTCCTCCTGCAGTTCACTTGAAACCTTTACTGGGTCCAGACATTTAGTCACATTATAAGGATCAAGGAGACCCAGGTCGAGGTTTAGAACATCAAAGCTTTCTCGAAATGTATGTTAGTGGCCATACTGCACACAAGCCTTTGGACACTTTTGTAACCATCCTGAAAAAAATAACACTCATGACAAGGTTGTGTTCATTAGGGCACGCAATGTCAAACGTTTTAAAAGTCCATGTAGTCCGTACCTGTTTCAGTCCATTTTCTTCCATTTGGTGCCTAATGAACACGACCCTGGAATTTACTTCCTCCTAGCCTGAGAACTATAGGTTGGCTGTGAGGGAAGTCAAGAGGAAACTCATAACTACACATTGGCTTTGACGCCATCCTCTGGCTGAAGAAGGAGGAGTGACAAAGCAGGCTCTCGTGAACTTGTTGGATGCTAAGGCCCAATGGGACACTTTTATGGCAACTACTTGCTGTGGGTTACTTCCTATACTGTACATACAGTATGGTTGCTACACTGCACATTCAAACTCTCATACACAATGTGTTTAAGTATACAGTACATGGCATTACTTGGGAATATTTACTGAGGGTTTAACTGCAGTTCTATGCTTTAAGTTGTTTTTTGTTTTTTAATTTTTTTTTAAAATTACAAGTACTGGTAGTGGTATAAAAGTAACCTACTGGTATTACTTTGATAATATGGTTAAATAGTCATTATATAGTAATTACCCAATGAGGTGCAGACTTGAGTTAGATCACGATGAGTCACAAATTCGATGACTTGAGACTCGACATGGTAGCTGATATTCTGTTTCAGTAAAGAAGAGCGCAGCAGTCAGGATGGTGGTTCAGGCTACTTACCTGGATGACATAACCCATGTGACTCACTGCACAGGGAGAGCTTTGACCACACTGGTCTGATTGGTTCTCTCAAATTTAGTTTTTTTCCTCGGGGGTTGAGAACTCTTGTTGTTTTGGATTTGAAAATCAAAACATTGTAATGAAAGGGGCAGCACTCTGGGGCTGTGCCTTTGGGTGTTTGAGTGACAGACACAGAGTAGAGCCAACCTGTAAAAGCACAGCCCCCATCATTGACACATTGTGACGACAACATCAAAGAGCCATTCCTGACTCTAGAGGACTTTTGAGTGTTGTGTGTTAGCCAGACTAATCAACTACTAGGCTTACATGCCTTTGAGTAGGGACACTACTATATAATTCATACAACAAATTGCCCAGCTGAATACAATATGATGTCATATAATGATATAATTTATTTGAATGGACCATAGAATACTACAAATTAACAGGTTTTGGGTGGAGTGTTTTGCCCTGATTTGCATACAGCCAGGTCATATCAGTGCAAGTTGGACTTTAAGGACTACACCCTGGATCATTCACATTCGATACAATAATTCTTCTTCTACATAACTTCCTAACACAAACAACACGTTCCCACTAGCCGAGTCCTACATTTATTTCACTAGATGCCACGTTGGGGAAATTACAAGGTTTAGCAATAAAGAAAATGCATATTAAATTTGGGCAATGCTGCTACAGCAAGACTATCGAATCAGCAACAAGCTTTATGTAATGATCGCATGCGTCCATTTTAGTGGAATTGCGGAAACATTTGTTTCAGAAGTTTCATTCTAAATTATCGTTCTTCCACCTGCTTTACTCTCGTGGTGGGAAGGGAAGAGGAACATATAGCCACCGCTTCCGCTTTGACGGAACTGCATTGTTTTGAATGTCAGAATTCTGGGCTACTCGTGAAAATCGATTGATTCTAGAGAATAGCGCTAAAATTCAGTGTGTCCACAGTAAGACATCGTGGGAATTTCGATTTGAAAACACATAGCCTATATTTAGATTCATTGCTGAACATTTACATCTTCATTATGCTTGATGACTTCATTGCGGATTCACAGTGAAAACGTTCGAGGAATCAACCTTCTGAGGGGCAGAGGACGCGTTCTGTGTCGTCCCACTTCGTTGCCAGACACAGAGTGCCATTTTAGGGGAGGAAGGGGTCTTTTGTAACACTTTGCCATTTTCTTAATTTCTCAGACTGAAAGTAGACTTATTTTAAATATATATATATATATATGTATTTATTTATATTAAATGTACACTTATCAACTAATTAGGCAAAGTGTATAAAGAAGTAGGCTTAACTGATACGGTCAAGGCCTCAATCTACCGGTTGTATTTTAATTGTAACTGACAGTAGGCTTATAAACTTAACTAATTCTAACATTTTGAAAAAAAAATGTATTTGGTAAGTCTCAGAATCTAGTATTATTAATTTAATATGGGTTGCCTGTGCAGTAAAGACCAACGTGTTCAGAAGGCACGGAGAGAAGCAAACAAAAGGATTTAATAAACAGCTACGAGAAGACAAGAATAATAACCAAATAACTTGCCAGCGCCAGTTACTACCGTTAGGAGCAGTTGATGACTGTAATGTAGACAGCTTGGAACGTGGTCTACAACTTGGAGACTTGACTGACATGAGAGACTGATGAGTTGAATGATTTTTGTACTGTTTTGTTACTCACTGTGGAATATAGTTTTCTGAAATAGGACCACAAACTAAGCCCGTTTGAGTAAACAGAACTAACCTTCTGTCAATGGTGGTATAACACTCTCTGAGCCAGCCAATGCCGGGGAGCTTGTTGCGCTGGGCCATGGCACACAGGTACACAATGACGTAGTTCTCCGCCACCATCAGTTCCAACGTTCCCACAATGTACCTGCAATGTTTAGTGGTGCTGGGGTTAGTTATGTTGACCTGAAGAGTGGCCAATTCAGATAGTGTTTTACTATTAGCTCTCACACCTGAATAGGTTGTCCATGACATACTGGTTGTTCTCCATGGTGTTTTCAGGGAGATAGCAGGAAGAGAACACAATGATGTCATTAGACCCATCTCCATAGTAACCTGGAAGGAAAACAACATTTGGATGAGGGAAAAATAAAGATGCAAAAAAAAAGTGAAGACGCTCTTTGTGTCATAGAAGTTGATCTCACAACAAACGCTCACATTAGCCGAATTCCATTGGCCTGAAAAAAACTCACATTCTCGCATAATGTCCGATAGTTTAAGTAAGTGCTGGGAATCTGGACTCACCCCCATGGGACAAGACTCGAAGGTAAGGCTCCAGTACACTCATGTTGACCAGACTCTCCTGGGGAGGGTTTCCCATGCAGAACCTGCGCCACCTAGTGCCCTGGCTGTCCACCTGGTCTTGGTCAAGAGAGCCCACTCCCATCTGCTCTGGTACTGACCCACGGGCCTTATGGCAACGTGATGCCACTCCCAGATCATCTTTGAATGGGAATAATGTTTCAATGGTAAATTTCCCATAATGTCCGGTAGGTAACAATGCATTGACAGAGAGTGGTTGTGTTGGTAATGTGCATGTCCTTCTCCTCCTTCTCCTCTTCTTGCACCTCTCTTTGCTCCATGTTGTTGCTGTGTAGGTTCACAGTGGCAAGTTTCCTGATAGTAGCGGTGAACACAGCTGATGTCAGAGTATCAGCAAACCAAGTCCAAACAGCTATTACAACTGAGGAGCAACTTTTGCTGTAACTTCATATTTTAATTTGAGAAGAATAAAGAGTGTGAAAAGAAATGACGATACAAAAAAATATAACACCAACAAGTTAATGTCTGATCAGTTCTGCCAAATTACTGGGTACTGAGGGAATTTTTCCTATGCTGGCCACTAGTGGAAAACGTAGAGACATACACTGTTCAGTTTTATGGATCGCAATAAATGTACTATAGTACGGTATCTAAGGCAAGGCATTCAACACCCCTGTCTTTAACTGTTTTGGACTTTATTTTTCAAAACTTGTATTACAATGGAAATGTAAAATGACTTTTGTAAGACCCTTACACCAGTAAGAACACATTTAAATTGCCCCAATATCACCACGTTTGTCTTGCTAAGATTCATGCGATGAAGTGGTAAACACAACTTGAGACATGAATGCATGTGCGTAGATACAATACGAAGCAACACATGTGTAACATTACCTTGTTGATGGTATTTGGTTCACAGGCCGACAAGCTTTTCAATGTCTTTGTAAAAGTACAGTAACTTTTCAGTGAAAGAGGTAAACGTTATGGCTTTGCGGAACTCATAATTGCGCGGACACAATTTTCACACCAGAGAGTCAGTCAAGGTGCGGTGTATTTACGGCCAGTGGAGCCCATCCCCGTAACCAAGGCAACATGGATTGACTGCACAAACTCTAGAGTGAAAACGTGTGCATGCTTGTTCAGTAATCAGGCTATTAGGCTGTGTGACATCTCGAATCAAACAAAAACGTCAGCACTGAAACAAATGATTACAACATGGGCAGAAACAAAGCTTTGTCTTAATGATATTTATACTATAAAACATATACAAATATCATAACCCCTATTCTGATACTAAAAGGTATGTGCTTCTGTAGATTTGAAAGGCCCATAGAAAATTGACATAATAGATTTTGTACCCAGTTGTCAACTAATTTGAATTCAATGTGAAATCAACCAAAACATTCACCATGACACTGGATTTTAGTTGTGTGTAACCTTTACAAAAAAAGATTGCAGTTTTGAAACTGCAGTAAATGTGCAATAACTGCAGTCTGGTATTTTGTATGCAATAATTGCAGAATAACTGCAGTGCACTGCATTTGAACTGCAGTTACACTTCAAAATTACTGCAGTAAAATAAACAGTGTTATTTTGGATGAAGTATTTGCTGCATACTGCAGATATACTGCAATCTTTTTTCATAATGGAAAAAACCTTTTCCACATTGATTCAACGTCATCACATGACAATATTGGGGTTGATGACGTGGAAACAACATTGATTCAACCAATTCTAGCCTACACGGGTCCCATTATGTATGGCGAAAACCAAACACTACATTCCATACTAAGAACCTTATACCAACGGTCAAAGCATGGTGGTGGTAGTGAGATGGCTTTGCTTCCTCAGGATCTGGATGACTTGCCTTAATAGAACGAACCATGAATTATGCTCTGTATCAGGTCATTTTACAGGATAATCCGTCTGTCAGGTCATCCATCTGTGAGCTGAAGCTAGAGCGCAGCTGGGTCATGCAGCAAGACAATGATCCAAAACACACAATCAAGTCTACAAGAAAATCACTAAAAAGCCACACATTTGAAGTTTTGTAATGGCCTAGACAAAGTGCAGACTTAATCTCAATTGAAATGTTGTGGCAGGACTTGAAACTAGCAGTTCATGCTTGAAAACCCACAAATGTCTCTTGAGCTAAATCAGTTCTGCATGGAAGAGTGGGCCAAAATTCCTCCAGTGATGTGAGGAATTGCAGCTAAAGATGGCACAACCAGTTATTGAGTGTAAGGGCGCAATTACGTTTTCACACAGGGGCATTTGGTGTTGCATTACTCTGTTTATGAAATAAGTATGAAATTGTTGTGTTATTTGTTCACTCAGGTTAACTTGATGTAATATTAGGTTGTGGTTGAAGATCTGATAACAATAAGTATTGAAAAAATGTGTAAAAGTGGACAAAATTAGAAATGGGGCAAATACTTTTTCACAGCCCTGTATATTCACACAATAGCATTTTGGGACATGACCAGGAATGGCCGGGCGTGGAAGCACACAGCATATGGTGGGGAAAATGGTGAGAGCGCACCCTAAACAATGTGACACAGCTGATTGGAGGGGTGCGAGTTAGTGACAGGACACTAAAGATTCCAATAGTGCCTTGCAGAAACCTTAGCTTTAGGTTATGATTTTGAATCAGCTCAATGACCCAGAATCAGCAAGAAGCCTGAATGAACCTGGACTGCAACACAAACTCTTCAAATCCATCTTTAATAATAGAACAGCATATTTTTACTCTTAGAATATTTTCTTACACGTGGTTTTCACATTCAGTTTTTTTCTCACTTAAATAAAGGAACCACACAGCAAACACTTCATATTGCATACTTGAATACAAGGGAAGTTGAATCCTGATTGTACTGCATAATATTCACAAAACTACCCATGCTGAAAGGAACTGCATGTTGGGGGGGGGGGGGGATCTTTTGATTTAAACCATGATAAACTGAAAAAGGGAACCAATTTGGTAAAAAAACCCATTGTGAATGACTTGTCTTTGTTCAACCTGTTTAGAAGCTAAACAAGTCGAGCTAGCTAACATTTCAAACCTTAAACACATGGAGAAATTAGAACACCACAGAGCACATACAAAAACATGTAATCATGACAAATGGTATAGGAAAGGGATTCATGCCTTTTCGCAAACTAGTGTTTAGTGTTCATATTAAACTGCACAGTCACTGAGCCATTGCATTGTAAATACATTTCCCATGAAACACTTCCACAAAAGGTATGTGGACTGGAGATATAAAAAAGAACACAAACATAATTAGCTTTGCTTTTTTGTGACCCCTCTTGGGAACAACGGATTTGGGATACAAGATACAGTACATTGGTGTTGACATTGTCAAAAACAAATTTGCTCATGCATGTTTAGCTGGCAAAACATTTTTTTAATTTTTTACAATCTAATCTTGCTGAACATCTACAAGCCAATGATTGCCAAATCCTTAATACCTTAGGCTCAATATAGAAATCTTTCAGAGTATGTTTATTAGCAAACTATCAATTAGCAAATTTATTAGCAAATTATCAATACCATGCTAGCTTAGACGCCATATATTGTTTAACTATGAACGAGATGACTGAACATACCTTCTCACTGTGACGTAGGGAGGATATCAATGCAACTGCATGGTTGATTTATATAATCAAGTATCTTCAACTATACTATCTTAATTTAATATCTTAATTAAATGGTTCAACACAGTGCTAGTCAACACTTAAAGATGTTTTCTTTTGTCAAATATATTAAATCAAATTATAACAAAATACAATTTTTGCATTTGATCCAAGATCCTAAAGGACTGGATAGGTGAGAGTAGTATGGTGAAAGCTTCAGATAGCCTATCAGAGGAAGCCATCATCTGATTACTTCCACGTGTCGAAACATTGTGATCTGGGAACACTGAAAGGGTAGGATCCAAAGGAAGAAACAAGAGACTGAAATGCAATAGTGTCACTGTCTTTTGCTCAGTTTCACTTGGTCAACTGAATTTGAAGATTTTCACACCAACTAGATTACATTAGAGCTGCAGTGTACTGTATGTAGAGAACAGAGGTCTACCCAAACAGACATATAATGACTCCACATCCTCAACGATTAAAACATGGCAAGGCACCAGCCTGAACATAATTACCATGCATAGCAGCGAATGTGTTTATGTCTATGCATTTATCTGTATGTGGGTTGGCCTGGGTGTGTTTGCACGTCTCTGTGGTACAGTAAGTTGAAAACTACTCCTCAGCCCAAACTACAGCCAGCTAATGAAGCAGACATCTGAACTAATGTTAACTCAAATTAACCCCCACGAGGCTCTCTGGGTATGCGACATAGATTACAGATCAGAGCAATTCATCACTAACTCGGTCCCAGATCTGTTGGTGCTGTATAGTCAACTCTGATGATAGGGGTTGGCAAGAATGCAAACAGATCTCAGATCAGGCTAATTCCTCACTGGTAACATAATCAATGGTGATTCTAGATGATACGTATATTTGGACAGCTGAAGTAGCATTGCGATATAAATCTCAGTCAGAGAGAGAGAGAGAGAGCAAAGGTGACTGAGTATATAGTTAGGTCTCTGAACGGGGGCAGGAGGTTCGTATGCATGAATGAGCAGCAGAGTTGCATCCATCATCTGGTATCTATCTATCCACCTCTCTCTCTCTTTGTGGGAAGGATGTGAATTCTTCCCCCTTTTCAGATGGATCCCGACAATGAGGAGAACTTTGTGACTGGTGATAATGTCATCAAGACGTCCCACTAACCATGAAAACTCCACACACATGAAACAAACACATGTGCTCGCACACACACGTCAGGAGATATCACGCGTCCAGTCATTAGCCCAATAACGCACATATGAAGCTGTACATAGATTGGTTGCACTAAAAACCAGCAGACTCAGCAGGACCAGGACCGCTGAAACACATGCTGTCATAATGGATGAAGTCACTCTCCACTGCAAGATTCTCCCTCATCATAATATATAATAATATATATCCCATTTAGCAGACGCTTTTGTCCAAAGCGACTTACAAGTCGGCTGGGGCCACTACTTTTACATATGGGTGGCCCCAGCGGGAATCGAACCCACGACGCTTGGCGTTGCAAGCGCCATGCTCTACCGACTGAGCCACACAGGACCCCGTTCACTCAAATGCCTGTGACATTGAAATAGGCCCTTCAAAGATGAATTATATGTTAGTCCATTATGTATTCTCCACATTTCCAATCCACTCCCCCTACACTTGGAGATGGCACCAACTAACCAACGAGGCAGTCCCATGTACTCAGATGCGATACAGAGAAAACACACACTTCATTCAAACTCCATCTGTAGTCCTTGATACAGTGCTACTAGTCATCCCCTTTTTTCTTACGGTTGCCATTTTTTAAAAGAATATCCTATTCTTCATAATGTTCTATGGTGTTGTTAGTCCTGACTTGAGTAAAGCATCCATAAGAGCTTGGTGATCAGTCTGACAGCCACAGTAGTCCAGGGTTGTGTTCATTCGGGCACACCGCAGCAAAACGTGTTGCAACGGAAAACAAAAACAAGCATTTCTTAGTTCAGATGGTACCTCCCTGTTTTGTTCCGTTTTGTTCCTCCTGAACAGGGCCCTGTTTCCAGTTAATGTCAAAGGAGCTGCCGATAGCAAACCTAGGATTGCTATATAACCAGTGAGTTACTGAACATGGCCCCTTTGGATTGTCATTATAATTTGCTATGAGATGTCCCTTATGAAACATACAATTGATTGATATGCTTCTGAATATGAACTTTGAACACTCCTTCTTATAGTCTGTTGATTGGATTGAGGTGCATGAGAACAGTCAGTCAGGGGTACTAGGATTAAAAGGCATCAACAGAAGGTTATTGTTCACCTGGCCAGTTGCCATCTTTATTTTCCCCTGCTTCCCCTCCCATGCGGGAGAACTTTTCCAAAATGGCTTCCGCGCTGATCCGGGGAAGGCCGGCGTCCAGCGGACAGCCCTCCACCAGGCTGTTCATGGGAGTGGCCGGCACCTGGAAGTCCTCCTCCATCCCAGAGTCCTCGGTGCCCAGCAAGCGGCGACGGTGGTGCCGGGAGGCTGAGAAGCAGCGGGGGCGGGCGTCCTCGTCAAAACTAGGCGACCCCGTGGGGTCAACGTGGTCGTCCAGCTCCTCAAAGTCCTCCGCCTCCCCACAATGCACTTGCTTCTTGTCCCACTCCTTCAGGAAGTTCTTGAGGATAGGCAGCACTTTCTTGCGGGAGGCCAGTGCGTTACCTTGGAGATAAGACCTGATGTTGTTGAAGGGGCTGCTCATTGGAGAGAAGCTCAGAGAGGGGTTGCACGACTTTTCTAATGCTTGGCTCACCTACAGCAGAATGAGAAACACACAGTGTATTGCTATTTCATAGTTGCCTTTTTAACATTGACTAATATTCTCAAATTGTCATGCCTGCATTTGCCCAAAAGGCAACTTTGATATATCTCACTTACAGACATGCTTAACATGCTTAATATCAAAGAATAATACATAACAATACCATTTATTTTCACACCAAGGAATAGTTCCTGAGGGCCAATATTAAACTAACTAAGATAGGTTGGTTGGCACAAAAGTAGACAATTTTTTTGTGATATTTTTAACCAGTGGGGAGGAAAGACTCACATCGATATTCAAATGGCCTCTTTACAATAAACTGAACTCATATAAAATACCTTTCATGAACATGAACACACATGTGCCGTATATTTAGGAAAGCACAAAATGGGTAAATTCAGCCAAGTCTATTAGAGGGCTACGTGGAACTACTACTTATGATTTAACTACCCCTATCAAATCCATTACATTACTACCCCTATAAATATTAAATCATTACACATCATATGGCACAGGGGTCAATATATTGTAAGAGGGGGCATGACAGTGCAGTTCATACCTCCTCCCTATAGAGGGTGCTGGAACTGTAGACCGCCAGCTGCCGATGGGGCTCACTGCGTTCATTAAAAGAGATTGTCATGGCGACCACCGCCCCGAAACGATGTTTGTGACAGAACTCACAAAGCTCCTGTTGTAGGCTCCTCCGCTGTAGGAACACCTGTCGAACGAACGGGATGACGTACAACAGCAAACAAAAAAACGTTATTATATAGAGAACAGAAATTGTTTCAAACACAATTCAAAATCTTTAAAATACTTTGAGCGTTTGCTTGGTTCCGTTCCAAAGACCAAGTTCAATCAAGTACAGATACAGTATAAATTATTTCAAATAGTATTTCAACGGAGGTCTGATAGAGAAATATTCTGGCATGCAACAAAACTGTCATGCATGTGTGTACAGTCAACACATGATACATGTGATGGCATGGGGCTGAAGCCAGTAAAATAGAAAGTATTTGTAAAAAATTATATATTTGGCCTCCTGAATGGCGTAGCTGTCTAAGGTACTGCATTGCAGTGCTAGAGGCATTACTACAGACCCGGGTTCATTCCCGGATACAGAAATTAACCCTGGAGTCCCATAGGACGACGCGGCTTAGGGGAGGGTTAGGCCGGTGGGGCTTTACTTGGCTCCTCACGCTCTAGAGCCTGTGGGCTGACCCCGGTCGTTGCCGTTTCCTCCGACATATTGGTGCGGCTGGCTACCAGGTTAAGCTGGCGGGTGTTAAGGAGTGCGGTTAGGTGGGTCATGTTTCAAGGGACGCATGACTTCGCCTCTGAGCCCGTTGGGGAGTTGCAGCGATGAGGCAAGCTAGAAAAAGGGGGTACATTTTTTAAATTCTCAGATCTTCTGAATTGCATCAGCGACGGCCACTCAGATATCAGGGAATGTTCTGAGCCCTTTGGGGAGTTGCAGCGATGAGACAAGCTAGAAAAAGGGGGTACATTTTTTAAATTCTCAGATCTTCTGAATTGCATCAGCGACGGCCACTCAGATATCAGGGAATGTTCTTAACTAACAGACATGACTCTATTGTTTAGCCTGGTCTGAGGCAACACAGTAGCTACTGATCCATTTTGATTACGCTAATCAGACTCTACAATTTACACTCAGAGATGTTAGTTTATTATAGGTGTCACTTTCTGATAAGGGAATAATATACTTAAATGTAATGGTAATGATTAACAAATTCCACCCTGAAACGTAACTATTCGTGATTATTAGTTTATATAGCATGTATAATGAATGATTAAAGTACTAAATGTAAGTCCAATAAGGTTTGGTAGAGACATGTGATGGAGAGAAATGTGTGTGTGTGTGTGTGTCTAAGAAAATACCGAGAACAATTCAACTGCGTTTGACCCAACCTGGCTAGAACTCTGAGAAACTTATGATAGGACAGGGAATCCTTTCAAGGTTCCTCTAATCTCGGGGGAATGGAACTTTCGGCTTGGTAGTGATAAACAGTGGTGAGAACTATGGGGAAAAGATACAACTCATCTACAGTTCGTGTGTTTGTATGTGCGTAGGATATCGACGGTTTGTGTAAAGGTATGTGCGTAAATAGGGAGTGAGTTATAAAATGGATGTCTTTGAATTATGGACTTCAGACGCTCTCGTGAATAAACTGTACGAGCCTTTTGCATAAGCTGAGTCTTTGCCTAATTATTATTAAACCCAGGGTCTTACAAACCTCAGGGATTGGTCAAAGCTTATTGATTGTTAGTTATTATCATTGGGATTGAAAATTCACATGACACTTTCATTCCTAGATGGCTTGTCACTGCATATACACTACATGGCCAAAAGTATGTGGACACCTGCTTGGCAAACATCTAATTCCAAAATCATGGACATTAATATGGAGATGGTCCCTCCTTTGCTGCTATAACAGCTTCTACTCTTCTGGGAAGACATTCCACTAGACGTTAGAACATTGCTGCAGGGACTGGCTTCTATTCAGCAAGCTATAAGAGCATTAGTGAGGTCAGGCATTGATGTTGGGAAATTAGGCCTGGCTCGCAGTCGGTGTTCCAATTCATCCCAAAGGTGTTCAATGGAGTTGAGCTTAGGGCTCTGTGCAAGCCAGTCAAGTTCTTCCACACCGATCGTGACAAACCATTTCTGTACGGACCTCGCTTTGTGCACAGGGGCATTGTCATGATGAAACAGGAAATGGCCTTCCCCAAACTGTTGCCACAAAGTTTGAAGCACAGAATCGTCTAGAATGTCATTGTTTGCTGTAGCGTTAAGATTGCCCTTCACTGGAACTAAGGGGCCTAACCCGAATCATGAAAAACAGCCCCAGACCATTATTCCTCCTCCGCCAAACTTTACAGTTGGCACTATGCATTGGGGCAGGTAGCGTTCTCCTGGCATCCGCAAAACCAAGATTTGTCTGTTGGACTTCCAGATGGTGAAGCGTTATTCATCACTCCAGAAAACGTGTTTCCATTGCTCCAGAGTCCAACGCTTGGCATTGCGCATGGTGATCTTATGCTTGTGTGCAGTTGCTCAGCCATGGAAACCCACTTCATGAACGCTCCCGACGAAAACAGTACTTGTGCTGACATTGCTTCCAGAGGCAGTTTGGAACTTGGTAGCGAGTGATGCAACCGAGGACAGACGCTTCAGCACTCTGACTTGGTAAATCATCTGCAAACCCGAATTTGTTAAAGAGTTGGCTGGTCATTCAAAGGCAAATTAGGCAATTCTAATGCATTGTTGTTAATGGGGAAGAGTAAATGTTCACATACACCCAGTGTGATCCTGAGAGGGTGCTGTTAAAGGTAGACTCAGCCATATTCCTTAACCACAAGGAGCAGGGCAACTTCCGACACAAAGACCGCGTGAAGCAGGAGGCTGCACTCGTCAGCATTTGTTGTCAGGCAGCTGTCACAATGCATTAGAGAGAAGCAAACTCCTGTGCAGATGTTTAACAGTGTATGTGTTGGTGCTGGCGAGTGCAGCCACTTTCTTTTTCACTCTCTTGCTGCACTGCTCTTGTGATTATTAATATCGTTGAGTCTCAGTTTAAAGCATGGTGGCTTAAGCATGGTGGTGGCAGAGTGGATTTAAGTGAAGTAACAGCATGGCTAGACAGGACGTACATCTAGTGTCATATACACAGTGCAGACTGCCAGTCTCAGGTCGCCCCCAGAGACAGACTTCATGTCCTTTAGCAGGATCTGCTCTGTAGAAAGACCTGTAACACAAACCAATGGGACAAGCAGTATTACAAGGGCATTACAATGGAATTGGGTATAGACACTACAAACACTACATGACAAACACTACAGCATATCATAAGTTACCATGTAGATCATATATACAGGGCCTTGTGTTTTGGTTAATCATGGCACATGACCTGGATTTTAACCTTTATTTTAACCCTTTTCCAGAAATGAGAATTTGACCAAAAATTATAGCAATTGTCTGAGGACATGAAGGCGGGACCATCTGAAATAAAAAGAAAACAGGGCAGTTTGATGAAAAAGCTTTAAAATGGGCAATAAGTAGTTGCTACATAAATGTTTTTACTTACAAATTAATTATATTTACCCATTTGATTCTTGAAGAATATAAATTAGAAATGGCTCATGAGTTTAGTTCAACTGTCGTACCTCATCATAACCCAAACTATTAGCTTGTTTTACTCCAATGTTTGTAAACAAAGTAAATGTAAACACTGTATAGCCTCAAAACATGATTAAACTAGAATTGTGATGTCATGTATGGTCAGTCCTTGCATCCATAATATGCTTGAAAATATGGAGAGTGGTACTCAGTAAAGTGTTGTATTGGATTTGCCCCAAACATTACACTTTGTATTCAGGACAAACAGTTTCATTGCTTTGCCACATTTTTGCAGTTTTACTTTAGCGCCTTGTTGCAAACAGGATGCATGTTTTGGAATATTTTTATTCTGTACAGGCTTCCTTCTTTTCACTCTGTCATATATGTTAGTATTGTGGAGTAACTACAATGTTGTTGATCCATCCTCAGTTTTCTCCTATCACCGCCATTAAACTCTGTAACTGGTTTAAAAAGTTACCATTGGCCTCATCGTAAAATCCCTGAACGGTTTCCTTCCTCTCCAGCAACTGAGTTAGTAAAGACACCTGTATCTTTGTATTGACTGGGTGTATTTATACATTCACCATCCAAAGTGTAACTGATAACTTAATTTTGCCCAAACGGATATTCAACGACAGCTTTTTTAACAAAGATTTGACCCATCTACCAGTAGGTGCCCTTTGCCAGGCATTGGAAAACCTCCCTGGTCTTTGTGGTTGAAACTGTGTTTGAAATTCACTGCTCGACTGAGGGAGCTTACAGATAATTACATGTGTAGGGTACAGAGATGAGGTAATCATTTAAAAATCATGTTAAACACTGTTATTGCACACAGAGTGTGACAAACAAATCTCAATTTAATACATTTTAAATTCAGGCTGTAACACAACAAAATGTGGAACAAGTCAATGAGTGTGAATAGTTTCTGAAGGCGATCTATGATATGACTTGTTTAGCAAATGTGTACTCCTGAACCTATATAGGCTTTCCATAACAAAGGGGTTGAATACTTATTGACTCAAAAGACATTTCAGCTTTTAATTTTTAATTAATTCGTAATTTCATTCCACTTTTGTGTGTAGGCCAATGACCAAAAATCTCAATTTCATCCATTTTAAAATCAGGCTGTAACACAACAACATTTTGAAAAAGTCAAGGGCACTGTATAACATAACACAAACCTGGAATTTGGTCAACACAAGGCAGAATGACCATCACCTCAGATTGAAGCTATGTAAGTTCAAGGCTGACCGCGTTACTGCAGGCATTATTTGCAGAAAAAAGGATTGCAATCTTTGTGTGAATACATTTTTTAAAGAAGACAATAGTGGTACCAATACCATGGTACCCCGGTCGGCCTTCAACTTGAGTTACTCAATGAGAGGGGGCAGCACTGAGCTAGTCTGCAACATCACTTCCTGGAGTAGCTCAAACTGTGCATGTTATGTCTCTATGAGATGCCATCTTAACATACTTTATTTGGCTCCAATGTGCTATTGAGTTTTACATAGGAATGAATGGTGTCATGTGATCAATGTCTTTTTCCAGTCATTGGGTCAACAGATCAGAGGTTCCCACCTAAGGGGTTTGACATCTTATTTTGTTTACTTCTAGATGGTCACTCCACAACATTCTTTTGAGGTTGTGTGAAATCTCAAACTTACTCTACAACATTCTCTTTAAATAATGGTACCTCTTTATTTGAATGATATGTCATAACAGTGTCATAATACTGACATAATAATGTCATATTGTCATAACATCTTATGTCAAGTGACAAGGCAGATTCATTTTGTGCACCTCTCAACACCTCTCCCATGGCATGTTTTTCCCACCTTTTTACCTGAGATGTCAAACTTGGCGCTTTGTAGGGACTGGAAGAGGGCGCCCCTGGGCGGCAGGTCAGGGAAACGCGACTCCAGCAGGCAGGACAGTTGGCTGTCCTTGGGTGTGACCTTGCCCGCCTCAGGGGCCATGTTGACACAATCCAGCACGATGGCCCCTGTGTGGGCACACTGCCAAGTATA
Organism: Oncorhynchus masou masou; assembly: GCF_036934945.1. Lineage (NCBI taxonomy): Eukaryota > Metazoa > Chordata > Actinopteri > Salmoniformes > Salmonidae > Oncorhynchus > Oncorhynchus masou. The sequence continues at coordinate 34,880,747 of NC_088223.1, read as the reverse complement.
GGTGAACTGAGCCAATGGTTACTGCTGGTATTGACAAACAAGTGCAACTACAAGAGAGTTGTCGGATTCAGTGATAATTCATCCTGACATATTCCCCACTGCCTAGTTCTGAGGTATACACTGATTAAAGACCCAGAGACATTGTGGCCCTCGAGGACTGGAGTTTGACACCTTATAGAGAATGCTGGATGTAAGAGAATTATTGCTGTGGCAACCTTACCGTATAATAATTGAGCCACCTGTCTGTCTAGCACTTCAGGTGCCTTGTGGTGAATGCGCTCTGTCACCAAGGTAGCACAGGAACCCACGGTTTCCACGGTGACGGAACAGGACATGGAGGGTGTTCTCTCGAGGTCATGGTGGTCAATGACTTCCACAACTGCATCCTCCAAGTCGATGTCGGCACTACAGGGAAAAGTCAGGGTTGAGTGAATGTTGTGAAATACATTGTGTCATACATCTTTAACTATGTGTTTCCTCAATCTTGGTCCAGGGAACTGGCCCTCCACATATCAGGCACTTCCCATAACTTTGATCTGTGTTGTCAATACTACTTGATACTGTAGGTATCAGTGGAAGAAAATCTGAGTGAGAGAAAGGCAAAGCGATGGTAATGGAGAGAACGAGAGAAAGAGAATGCGAGTTTAGAACAGAAAATAAATAGAAAGAGTAATGTTGCAACCGATGACCTAGGAAGCACGTTGTGGTCCACCAGGGTGAGCATCAACCTCTTGGCTCTATGGAGCCCTGCCAGGTCCACCTCGTCACGGAACACCAGAGCCTCAGGCGGAACACCGCTCTCCTTCAGTAGGAAAACGTTGTCTGACCGCAGGGGGAACTCAGCCCTCGGGATGTTCAGCACCGGCACCACAGTCTTGCCTGAGCTGCCAGATGTCTGGGAACAAAGGGGGACGAAAGAAGAGGAGGAGAAAAGGAGGGAAGGATAGAAGAGCGAGACCAGATCAAAACAGATATCTGACACCAACACACCTTCCTGCTGAGGCTAGCTGGGATTCCTCTGCAATGTTTTTGTCCATCTTCACAGGCCTTGGGGGATCTTGAGTATCTGAGGTTGTGTGAATATTTCATGAGTAGCGGGGGCGTATAGGCTAGCGAGCAGCTTAAACCAGGGGTTTGGGAGGACGGATGGATCAATGCAGTAATGAAAGATAAGAAGAGACTGGTGCCCGATGGCCAGTGCACCGACACTGTTTTTATGCTTGAGTGACTCTGAGGGTTGTCTGCTCCTATTTTGGAAAATGCTGTGCATTTTGATTACGCTTGGTCAAGCTATTCATGGCCCTCAGACTTACAAATGAGTCACTCAGCGCAAATTCCGTGCCTGCGGTGCTTCAGGACTTTGGCCCAGCTCTCTCAACTCTGTTCACAAGTCAAAGAGAAGATACTTATTCATTACCGCATAGCAGGACGTATTCGTCCACCAATTTGCTTTCAAACAACTGCACTATAGAGTTGTCATTTTGCTCGTATGGGACTTAAAAGAAAAATTCCAGTCAAAAACTATATTTTGGTATTTGTTTCATTAGTCCACTGTTGATACAGTCCCAAAATGTATTGCATGCCAGCAATCAAGTTTTGAAGATATGGAACTTAAAAATATATATTGTTCATAATTACATAAGCTCATTCTAGAAGCCTCTGCAGAGCCTAAAATGTTGTCAAGGGCCTGCGGGCCCCAATTTCGGCAGCCCTGAAGTAGTGTCAATATTTATTACCGTATAAAAACCTAAACATATGCGGGGAATGAATAATTCAGGTATGCTAACTTATTTCCGACCTGGGTTGAGGGATTCCCTAATGAGAGGCGGTACAGGCTAGAAGCTAGCTTTGGACTCACTTTGGACAGAAAGTAGGCAAAGGCAAGGGACGACACCATGGAGTCGAGGTCACAGGCCTCGTTGCCAAGGATGACGTGGATCCCAGAGCTTCCCTCCGCACTGCCCTAAGGAGGTTATGAAAAAATAAAGGAGGGCAAGAGGGTGGTAAAATTCTGTCAGCTTTATACTTTGCAGATTTGTAAACAGTTTTTTTTAACACAGCCAAGGCTACACTAGTCAAAATGTAAAAAGTATTAGTATCATCTAAACCAAGGGTTTCCAACCTTTTATAGCATGAGAGTTTCTTCATGAAATGAGAGCTACAAAATTATGAAACGTTGCGAGCTACTCATACATTTTCTCTAGCTTTCAAATAGGCACACTTTATACTTTTCCAATTTTTCCAATGGAATTGGATGTTCTGAGCCCATGTCAATGCTTAAATCACATCAGAAGACCATTTTTGAGGGCATTTTGCTAAAAAGTCCTGTGCTTGTCTAACATTTTTTTTGCTGCTGCATATGCCATGTCATGACAGAGTTTGATAAACAAAAGCCAACCCGATTGATAGAAATAATCATGCCATAATTCTGCCAGGTAAGTGTTACGCTCGTCGAAATGATCGGACCAAGGTGTGGTATTTGAAGAATCAACATGTAATACCCACAGGAGACCGGATGGCAGCTCTCTTCTCCTGTTCACTCGTCGTCCAATCAAAATGCAGTTCAGAACATTACTGTTTGATTTTAGTGTGAATATAGAAGTTTGTTATCGTGTGTAGTGGAAAGCAAAGCTTTTTGTTGATGATCAGACCTGATTGCTTCATTGCTTCAGACCTGATTGCTTCCTTTTGTTTTTATTAAAAATGAACACCTAAAAACAACAAAAGGAAAACGAACGTAACGTTCGGTAGGCTACAAGAGCTGTACAAAAACAACATCCCACAAAACTACGGTGGCAAAACAAGCTGCCTAAGTATGATTCCCAATCAGAGACAACGACAGACAGCTGTCCCTGATTGAGAACCATACCCGGCCAAAACAGAAATAAAGAACATAGAGTTTCCCACCCGAGTCACACCCTGACCAACCAAACATAAAGAATAAAAAGATCTCTACGGTCAGGGCGTGGAATTAAGCCTACTTTTCAGTTCATATTTAATTAAGACGGTGTTGGAGAAAGTCTTTCTGTCTACGCAGAAGACAGTTATCATGATTGCTAACTAGCTACACGAAGTGAATGGTAGAGACAAACGCGTGCACCACACAAGACATACAAGGTCAATATAGCTTGAAATTAATTGGTAGATATAGTGTTGTGTTTGTCTTTTTAAGCTAATTGTGGCTAACTAGGGGCGGGATAATGAACTTAAGGTGTCTGATACTTGTGAGATTTGTTTATGACAGTGGTGGAACACGTAAAAAATACATGCACTTTCCGAATTGTTTAGTGAGTTACTTATAGGTGGGCTGCAAGCTTCTGGTAGCTCGCGATCAACCTGTTGGAGACCCAAACAGTCGTCAGTTTGATACCTACCTGCAGTCAGTTATTGATTAGCCAAAATTTAGCCTACTGAAACAAATCCTATTTTGACAGCCTGAAATGGTTGCCAGTCAGGCTCACAGTAGTTAGTTAGCATCTAGCCTATGCTAACATTTTTGGACTGCTGATTATAATCTAATTAGGCGTATCAACGAACATCAACTACCTTAAGTTTAATAACAGTGAGTGAATGTGCAGCTGCAACTGTGATATAGCCTTATTAGACTCCGTGGGATGTTTTCATTTGGATCATTTAGCTTTCGGGTTGATAGACCCACTGTGATAATGAGTGTGATTAGTCTCACTTTATCTGTGACATGATATAAGAAACAGTGTTATTACTGACAACGGGGGGGAGATGGCCTTGCTGTGATGTGATGATTCAAAAGCAGTGAAAGCACTAATTACCAGTGTGTGGGGCAGCATTCGGTATAAACACAAAAAAGAAGAACCAGCCATCTGGGTTCAGCAAAGTTCTTCTGACCCCCTATCCTCTGCATTGTGAACACTTGAATGAGCTAGTTCAGTTAGTTTCTCAACCTGTATTTATCTGTAAATTAGGAGAAAAGGCCCAAACACAAACTATTTAGCAGGTATTATATGCTAACAACTACTTCGCCCCTTCAGGCCACCATAGATTTAACAATGAATCTATAAGGTGGGTCCACGATTGTACTTTGTGAACCAGCGTAACAAGGATAGGATCTCTCCTGTTGATCTCAACATATTGGGAGTTGATGTGCATCCTATTGACTTCAATGGTAAATCAAGAAATATAGCCAGGTCTGCCTCCTAGACTGGTTTTTCTCACCATCAGTATGGGGTGTCGCTAACTGGGTGGAGAGAGCCATTCCGCCCCATGTTAAGGGCCTCAAGGGTGATGGTAACGGGCAGCCAGTGTGAGTGTACTACAACATGGTGTCATGGCCGCCCAGCCTCCCCTTCCCTCGCATCTCCCTCTTCTCAGCGTGCCTGTCACCTCCTATAAGCCGTAGTAGTGGTCAGACCCGGGCAGGCAAGCAGGAACCAAAAGGAGGCTATATTTAACCACAGAGTGTGTGCAGCAGAGCTCTCCAACTGTGACTCCACGACTGTTCCATGGCAGATAGAACGATTCGGGGCCACCTCTACTACAGCTATAGTAATCCAATATTGCAGTATCCATTCAAGGACAAGGCCAGAAATATAAACAAGGGTTAGATAAGAGATGAACAACTTGGTTGGTGGGAAAATGTAGGCCTGTGACACAAATATGGAAGTGAAGAGGGGGGAATGTTATGATAGTAAAATGATCATGATAGGATGCTCTGATTCACGCAGCTCTGAACTTCATGCATGTCCCTGTGCGACTGTTTTGTTCACCATCAATTGTAGATAATGGCGTTAATGGGAAATGCTAACTGTTTTGCAACGGGCTTCATATGCAGCTCACTCTACTACTGAGAAATGTCAATTACTGTTTTATAACAGGGCACTGCTGTTTTCTAACAGTTATCCTCATATCCCACGCTAATGTGAATTCTACCACTTTAACAGAACAATCCATGTAGGCCTGCATTTGAGTGCAGCGTTCTGGGCAAGGATCACTGAGACACTTTGGCAGCTTCATTGAGTTGATATTGATGAGTCAACAGTGTTCCATTATTACTCAAGCACAAATCAAATGCAGTAACGCACACTGGCTACTCTCACTTGTCTCCCTTTCAGAGTGACCTATCATAGCTCTCATTCCATCTGGTTAATGTAAAACCACACCACACTGAGGCATTCTCTCTCCAGTCCACTTAGAACAGGCCTCAAGGATTTGGAGAGGTAAGGCTAACACCCTGCTAAACCGTGGAATTGGTGGACAGAGTCGCAAGGCGTGTGGAGAGAGGGAGGAGAGACAAGCCCTATTCTTCCTCATTCTACATATCTTTCTCATCCTCATCATCAGTATAACATTTCAGTTAAATACATTCCACTTTGAGTCCCCTTTTGTCGGGAATAGTGTTATTTTATGTAGGTAATGGTGTAATTTTAGGTAACGGTTATGAACTTCGGTAGTTGGAAATACCTTAGATAGGCAAACATGTATTTTAATCTGTCTGTCGGCATATTTCAAGACATGTCATATGAGGGTGCAGTGAGATACCCGACGGGTTGGACGATACTTTTCTCGTCAATCATATTTAAAAAAACGTATACTTAAAAACTGGAAATGAACCAATCGTCCGTCGTTAACGGAAGTGTGTGGGCTACGGAGAGAAACAAAAATGGTGCAGTTTGAGGCCATGTGTCGGAAAGTGATGCGGGCGCTGGAGATGGGGGTGTGTGCTCCTGGGTCTGGGCAGGTGTGATGTAGTTGATGTTTGTATGATGTTGTCGTTTGCATGTATATGTTTTAATATTGTGTTTGTATTGTTTATAAAATATCAAATCAAATCTTAGGAAAAGAAATGGACCATTTCAACAATGTCAGAATTTCCCAATACCAATATATCCTGCCGGTAATTACAATGTCATAACAACAGAATTATGGCACACATAGTCAAGGAAGGAAATGTCTGACCTCTACAGATCTCTACTGTCTCGATCTATTGAACATATTGCCCCATCACTGAAAAGAAAGACTGCTGCAGCCAATAACCTTATATTGACTCTAAGTGTTTGATTATGGGAAAGGTGAGCATGTTGATGAACATGTTGTGGGCTCCCCAACCCCAGTGTGTGGGCATGAGACAGGACAGGCATACAAAACGTTAGACTAGTTCTCTTATACTAGCTCCACAGTAGGCAGAGTAGTCAGGGATGACCCCAGACATAAACATTAACACATAGGGCTGGTTTCCCAAACACCGATTAGTCAAGTCCTACAACTAAAAATCCCATTTAATTAAGAATCTCCATTGATATAGACGTTCAGTCCAGGACTAGGCTTAATCCATGTCCAGAAATGTGTATTTATTGATTTTTATTTAACCCTTATTTTACCAGGTAAGTTAGCCGAGAACACATTCTCATTTACAGCAACAACCTGGATGAATGAGACCAATCCCTTACACCATGAGGTATGAGGGAAAGACTGGGAATTTAGCCAGCCCTACTCTTAAGATAAGTGCCATTGGATTTTTAGTAACCACCAAGAGTCAAGACACTCGTTTAACATCCCATCTGAAAGACAGCACCCTACACAGGGCAATGTCCCCAATCACTGTCCTGGGGTATTGGGATAGTTATCTTAGACCAGAGAAAAGAGTGCCTCCTATTGGCTCTCCAAAACCACTTCCAGCAGCTTCTGGACTCCCATCCAGAGACTGACCAGGACCAACATTGCTAAGCTTCAGAGGCAAGCCAGCAGTGGGATGCAGGGTGGTATGCTCCTGGCCCAAACCAGCCCTTAGTCTCCAGCCATGTGAGGAAGCAATAATGTGAAGTGACAGTGACTAAACTAAGGTTGCCCAGTGCCCACCAGAATACAGAGACCTCCTGTATGGCAGTATCCAGACATAACTTGGCCGATTTATTTTGTTTATTTGTAATAATGACAATTACAACAATACTGAATGAACTCTTATTTTAACTTAATATAATACATCAATAAAATCAATTTAGCCTCAAGTAAATAATGAAACATGTTTAATTTGGTTTAGTGCAAAAACAAAGTGTTGGAGAAGAAAGTAAAAGTGCAATATGTGCTATGTAAAACGAGCTAATGTTTCAGTTCCTTGCTCAGATCATGAGAACATATGAAAGCTGGTGGTTCCTTTTAACATGAGTCTTCAATATTCCCAAGTAAGAAGTTTTAGGCTGTAATTATTATAGGAATTATAGGACAATTTCCCTCTATACCATTTGTATTTCATTAACCTTTGACTATTGGATGTTCTTATAGGCACTTTAGTATTGCCAGTGTAACAGTATAGCTTCCGTCCCTCTAGTTAGCGCGCGCTAACTAGCTAGCCATTTCACATCGGTTGCACCAGCCTCATCTCGGGAGTTGATAGGCTTGAAGTCATAAACAGCGCAATGCTTGACGCACAACGAAGAGCTGCTGGCAAAACGCACGAAAGTGCTGTTAGAATGAATGTTTACGCGCCTGCTTCTGCCTACCACCGCTCAGTCAGATACTTGTATGCTCAGTCAGATTATATGCAATGCAGGACATGCTAGATAATATCTAGTAATATCATCAACCATGTGTAGTTAACTAGTGACTATGATTGATTGTTTTTTATAAGATCGGTTTAATGCTAGCTAGCAATTTACCTTGGCTTACTGCATTTGCGTAACAGGCAGTCTCCTTGTGGAGTGCAACGAGAGAGAGGCAGGTCGTTGTTGCATTGGACTAGTTAACTGTTAGGTTGCAAGATTTGATCCCCCGAGCTGACAAGATGAAAATCTGTCGTTCTGCCCCTGAACAAGGCAGTTAACCCACCGTTCCTAGTCTGTCATTGAAAATAAGAATGTGTTCTTAACTGACTTGCCTAGTTAAATAAAGGTATATAAAAATATATATATTTTTTTAAATCGGCACCCAAAAATACTGATTTCCGATTGTTATGAAAACTTGAAATCGGCCCTAATTAATCGGCCATTCCGATTAATTGGTCGACCTCTAATATGAACCAAACAGAAGCATCTGACTGGAGGGCAGAAATATTCAATCTAATAGGCGACAAGAGCCAGGAAGTATGCCCACATAAAATGGGAAATCATACTTGGAGGATGCCAGGAGTGAAGAACTTTTAAGTGAATAGATCATAGCCCATTGGCTTGGGAGTAATGGTAGGTTAAGGAATGCTTGCACCTTGCTCGCTGCACTTCAAAAAGAAAATAGGCACTACAAACTACAACCTGGGCTACTACAGTCCATACTGTACTACAGTGTCATACAGGGAGGGTTTTAAGAAGGGAATTAAATTCAGCCCATTTCATGTTTTAATTTGTGTTACGTCATGTCTCAAATGTGTTCTCCCACCACAGCTGTTCTCTAACGGAAAGAAAAAAACTAAAGTGAAGAGCGTTAATGGTGACTACTAAAAAGAAATGACCAACCCCTTGAAATTAGACACCTACCCTTTAAACCTTTGCTGTGCCTGACAGCCAAAGACAGTGGAAGGAAGGGGGGATGAGATGTCTGCCATCCAGGCATAGTGACAGAGGTGCCACCTAATGTCACTACTAATGTCACATGCTCAACAGTAAAGCAGTTGGGCCACAGGAATTTGGATGTGAGAGCTTTAGCCCAGACTACGCCCACCCAGTACTCAGACCCCTTGACTTTTTTAAACATTTTGTTACGTTACATATTCTAAAAGGGATTAATATATTTTAAAAACTCCTCAGCAATCGACACACAATAGCCCATAATGATGAAGTTAAAACAGGTTTTTAGACATTTTTGAAAATGTATTAAAAATAAAACACAGAAATACCTTATTTACATAAGTATTCAGACCCTTTGCTATGACACTCGAAATTGAGCTCAGGTGCATCCTGTTTCCATTGATCATCCTTGAGATGTTTCTACAACTTGATTAGAGTCCACCTGTGCTAAATTGATTTGATTGGACATGATTTGGAAAGGTACACACCTGTCTAAATAAGTTCTCACAGTTGACGGTGCATTGTGCTCTAGTGACTCTTTATGGCAGCCAGGCTCCTGCATGTTTACCTCGTCGTTAGTTGAACGGTGTTTCCTCCGACACCTTGATGAGGCTGGCTTCCAGGTTAAGCGGGCGGATGTTAAGGAGTGTGGTGGTGGGTCATGTTTCGGGGGACGCATGACTCGACCTTTGCTTCTCCCGAGCCTGTTGGTGAGTTGCAGCGATGAGACAATGATCGTAATTGAAATTGGGAGAAAAAGAGGGTAAAATACAAAAAAAAATGTATAGAAGAAGTTTGGAACCACCAAGACTTTCTAGAGCTGGCTGTCTGGCCAAACTGAGCAATCAGGGGAGAAGGGCCTTGGTCAGAGAGGTGACCGAAAACCCGATAGTCACTCTGACAGAGCTCTAGAGTTCCTCTGTGGAGATGGGGAAACCTTCCAGAAGGACAACCATATCTGAAGCATGCCACCAATCAGGCCTTTATGGTAGAGTGGCCAGAAGGAAGCCATTTATCAGTAAAAAAAAAAAACATGACAGCCCACTTGGAGTTTGCCAAAAGGCACCTAAAGACTCTCAGACCATGAGAAACAACATTATCTGGGCTGATGAAACCAAGATTGAATTATTTGGTCTGAATGTCAAGCGTCACATCTGGAGGAAACCTGGCATCACGTCTGGAGGAAACCTACGGTGAAGCATGGTGTTGGACGCATCATGCTGTGGGGATGTTTTTCAGCGGCAGGGACTGGGAGACTAGTCAGGATCGAGGCAAAGATGAATGGAGCAAAGTACAGAGAGAGATCCTTGATGAAAACCTGCTCCAGAGCACTCAGGACCTCAGACTGGGGTGAAGGTTCACCTTCCAACAGGACAACGACCCTAAGCACACAACCAAGACAACACAGGAGTGGCTTTGGGACAAGTCTCAATGTCCTTGAGTGACCCAGCCAGAGCCCGGACTTGAACCCGATCTAACATCTCTGGAGAGACCTGAAAACAGCTGTGCAGCAATGCTCCCCATTCAACCTGACAGAGCTTGAGAGGATCTGCAGAGAGGAATGGGAGAAACTCCTCAAATACAGGTGTGCCAAGCTTGTAGCATCATACCCAAGAAGACTCAAGGCTGTAATCGCTGCCAAAGGTGCTTCAACAAAGTAATGAGAAAAGGGTCTGAACACTTATGTAAATATGATATTTCCATTATTTTTATTATGAATTTACACCAATTTCTAAAAACCTGTTTTAACTGTGTCATTGTGGGCGATTGTGTGTAAATTGATGAGGGGGAAAAAACTATTTAATACATTTTAGAATAAGGCTGTAACGTGACAAAATGTGGAAAAAGTCAAGGGGTCTGAATACTTTCCGATTGCACTGTATATAGACAGGCGAACCCACCACACATGGCAGCTTTCGTCTTGATTGGGCACACACTGAGAGAATACATGGTCAGTAAATGCAGGAATGGGGCAGATAGGGAATTGCATAAGAGATTGTTTTCCATGTCTAGCTCTTTGCACTTGGCTAAAAGTCACACAAATGATTAACCCTCACGGCATCAGTTATCTGACTCTACTGTGACAACACTTTGCTAAATCTCTTGAAAACATACCAATGAGGCATGGGGGTAGGGTTTGCTGTGCAAGAACTCCATCATGCAATATTCGACAATGACTGTAATGGAAGTTACGGTGGGCAATACTCTACCTCTTGCTCCCTGACAACTCATCCACACATCACCCCCCCCCCATTAGTCATGGCGCTATGTGGTTTGTGTATGTTAGACCTTTTACAACAGGAAGATGCAAAAAAAATGTTTTGAATCTTGAACCAAACTACATTTGACTCTATGTTCAATCAATAAACTCTCAATTTTAGTTGACAGTTGGCTGTCAAGACTAAACTTTTAAATTTCACTCCGTGACAAGATTAACTGACTCAAAGCCACAAGAGGGTATAATACATTTCAAGCGTTACTTGTTAGGGGGAGGTAGTTGCAGAAACGTTGGAATGGTTTAGTAATAGAATAGTACATGATGAGTAATATATTAGTAATACGCTAGCTAATTCAATAGGAAAAAAAACAAATATGGCATGACAGACAGCAGAGAGAGCACGCGATGGACAGGGCTAGTCATTGAGCAGAGCAACTGAGACATTTGTAAAACATGCAATGCATAGTAAACGTGTTCGTGTGTTTGCCTACCTTTATTGCAGCACTACATCTCTGTAGAAACCGCTCCATTTTCGTCAGCGTAGAGCACGCCCGGGATATTCTGTAAAACAGAATGTTTACAGACCTGGGTCCTGTGCAAAGACAAGTTGACAAATATTTCAACACCACGTTTTGAAAAACAGCAGCTCCTGAAGTGTAGCGGCTATAATGTAGAAAGTGGCAGTGGTGGGTCCTTCGCGAATGAACGGCTCTTTTTGGTGAACGTAAGGATCCGAATTGCATCTGTGAAAGAGCCGTTCATTTAGCTCCCTGATTTGCATATTGTTACTGCTTTTTCAGCTACAGACAACGATTATCTGCAGATAAGTTATAAAAACATTGTATGAAGAGTGTAATTCCTCACTGCAGGAAGAATAAATAGTGAGGTGAGATACGTTTTCAAGTCCACACGCATTTAGCTGTACATTCCTTTTTTTGCAGGTCATCTAATAATATGCTCCGGTAAAAAAATGTATTTGAATACACATGTCACGATCTGACACAATGGGAGGTAATTTTGTTGGCTTAAATTTGATATTTGCATGGTTTTCATGGTTTTATGTTTTTTTTTTTAAGCGCTACTGAACGAAGAGCCGTTTAGGTGCCAAATGAGCGGCTCTTTTAGCTTAACGGAGGCAATGAGCCGGTTCACTGAAAAGACTCGGAACGCGGGTAAATATTCCACTAAATTCGTGATGTCACAGACGGAGTTGTGCCAAAAAGCAATCCACTACAGAACTGTGTGGTAGATATATTGATATATTTATTTGATAAGTTAAAACATAATACAACCACACATGCATGTAAAATGATCGAGAATGACATTAAAAAAAATTGAGTTGTCTTAAAAAATGTCTCAATACATTTACGAACAAATAACATCGTAGGCCTAGGCTACGCAGTAGATCTAGCGTACTAGGCATACTTATGTATATTGATGAATAACATTTTTAACTTATATTGCGATTTTCAAAGAATCAAAAAAAAAAAAGCAAACAAACAAAACATGTTAATGATGGAGATTGAAAGTCAGTCGGCTTCGGATGAAGTTGAGGCATTTGCGGCTGGAAAGGCAGTCTAGGTTCATCGTAGGTTCAATAGAGAGGGCATTGATGGGACAGGCAAGGATAAACAATGACAATCTGACAACCACAAAAAAACAGGTTAACAACGCACCACACCTGCTTCTCGGGAATAGTCAGTCGTTCCATTAGAGCCACTCCTCTGGTACTGGTCCTCAATTGCCAGGAATGTAACACTAACCTGGGTGATGCCACGGCTGCTAAAAAGCTCACGAAAAGATACCACAATTTGGAAGTGGTTAGGAGCATTCCCTGACAAGTCCCTGAACTTCCTCTGCTACCTCTGAACACAGCATGCTGTCCATGGTGTAATAGTTCCAAACAGATTAAACAAAATGGCACATGATTTGAATTCAAACAGCCAGCTACCTAGCTAGCTATCAAGTCAAAATGTATACTTTTAATCACGATCCTGCGTCTCTGAGCGTCAAGGTAGGATATAGTGATTAAACGCTAGAGCAGCCCGAAAAACAAAACAAAAATATGCTTAAAAATAATTATAATATAATTATTCAGAGCTCCTATGGCTATTTATGTGTCCCTTGCTTTTTGCCTCATGACAACATCAACAGAAAATATTTCCAGAACTTTGCTATGTAGTCTACATTTTGCCAACCCAAATCCTATTATTAGAATCACATCGATGGTCAATACAATAAATGGAAAAATTAAGCTGTGTGAGAATTTGACAATTATACTATTTTATTCACTTCCTACATTAGTGAGAGCAGGTGTTTATAGTCTTTATACACACAGTGTGTGACACATAATTAAGCAATAAGGCCCGAGGGGGTGTGGTATATGCTACCATACCACGGATAAAGGGCTGTTCTTAAGCACGAAGTGCCTGGATACAAGCCATATACCACAAACCCCCAAGGTGCATTATTGCTATTATAAACTAGTTACCAACGTAATTAGAGCAGTAAAAATAGATATTTAGTCATACGGTCTGATGTTTATTTTTTTACCTTTATTTAACGAGGCAAGTCAGTTAAGAACAAATTAATATTTTCAATGACGGCCGAGGAACTGCCTTGTTCAGGGGCAAAACGACATATTTGTACCTCGTCAGCTCGGGGATTCGATCTTGCAACCTTCCACTTACTGGCCCAACGATCTAACCACTAGGCTACGCTGCCGATATATCACAGCTGTCAGCGAAACAGCATTCAGGGCTCGAACCACCCAGTTTATAATCCATAATACAAACACATTTTAGACTTTTGTCTCTGCAATACTGCGCACTACGCAGCAAGAAGAAGACATGATGCTCATGAACACTACCAGTATATTAACACCTGCAGTTCAGTACTCCAACCACTTGTGTCCCCATGAAGATTAACTTCAAAATAATTTAAGGTAGCTGTTTTTTTAATTAATTCGCATATTTGCTATGTTTTTTTCTTCAGTTTATCTGAAATATCTTTGGTTGGCATATTATACGACATGTATTTTATGTATATAACTTGGTGCTTGACATCTAAAAAATATTTCCCCCCCTGTGGCTAATACAGCTCGTGACATCATTGTTTACAGACTGTGGTAGAGGAAGTGGAGTAAGCGAAGTCAAGATTGCGAAGAGACCGTGGAATGTAAATATCATGCCCGTTTGTCAGCCAGCGAAGCTCGTTAATGTGGACAAGTCGGTCAGTATCTTTTCGTAAAAATCTCAATTTGCTCTTGATTGGACCAACACCTGTCTAAATTCCACGACGTTTTTGCCAATTTACGCTGTCAACTGGCTTTGATGGTAAGTTGTTTTATTTTCTGCTGGTCAGCTAGCAAGCTAACAAGCTGCCACCATCATCAATATATTTGTTACATGGTAGTGATGGGCGCTACCAACTTCTGAGCGTCAGCACGAGGGTTTAACGTTAGCAAGCTATGGTCAGTAGCCAGTTCTGGTGTCACTTGACAGATGCAATATTTTCTACCACGGCTTTATAGTTCCTTTCTGAGTATTTTGTCAAACCCAGGGTCAGGAAGGAGATGTGTTGTTGGAGAATAGCGTATTATTTCACGGACTGATCACTGATCTTTTTCTTGCAGGTCTGGTACAATATAAGAGTATGGTTACTCGCATTCTGGGACGACGTTAAGATGACAGCCATGCCGCGTTAATATCCTAAAAACCTACGAGTCATTCATGTCACAAGACAAGGGGCAAGCTTGACTAGCGCCATCCCGCTCTTCACTTGTTTTCGCTGTAGCTTTTCTGTCAGTCTTCAATTGGTATATTCCCTTGTATCGTCAGGAAAAGCACAACTTTTATAACTAGTTTTGCATCCCCCCAAAGATAACTTTGCTCTAGTTTGCAGCTGCAGTGCTGAAAATGATCTATAAGATATTTGTTGTTAAAGTTTAAATGTGTGTATATATATTTTGTGTAAAGATCATTATTTATTTTTTGTTGGAGGAAATCTTGTAGTTTTACACTTGCACTAAATTTACCAGAAGCCCATGTGCAATGTCGAAAATATAGCCTATTTGTTACGACATCCCACACATGAACTGAAAGAAAATGTGCAAGTAGATATTTAAGGCCGTATGAAATCCACTCTCTCTTAGTCTGTATGACATAAAACAGACAGAGTGACTGTCGACTCTGCTGTAGCCATCCATCAACCCTGTCTTGCAAACTAAGGACACTGTTACTCAGGAATGCCAGGGAACTGATCATCAAGATTTCCTTCAAGGTTCACCTATAAGGTCACTGCCAACTTTTAAATCTGTGAATATACTTAATGTAAAGGGCTGAGTTTGTTTTTCTATTCGTATACAACCTAAGCCTGAAGTAGTCTTTACCGACGACTTGGCCTTATTTTCAGTTGATTAAGTGCTACATTGAACATTGCCCAGCTATGGCAGATTCTGGCACAGAGATAGTTGGAGGAGATCTCCTGAGCGTTGTCAAAGATGACTGCTCTCTGACAGAGGCCATTTCTAAAGAGGGCGGCCTTACAGCAGGATCGTCTGCGGCTAAAGAAATCCACGAAGCAGAGCCTTTGGACCATGAAGACTCCACCAAAGACCCATCAGTTAAGACTCCAATTATGGAAGCAGAAGGTTTTGATGGATACAGGGAAACCTCACTCACACCAACCACCACGTGTGCGGCCATGTCTGAAAACGGCACGACAGAAGATGCTCGATCCACCCTGCAGAGCCAAACTCTGACAGAAGAGAACGGGGAGAGCTCAGAGGCCACATTTGGAAGGTTGGACGAGTATAGCCAGTCAGCAACCACCGACTCTGCCTCCTTCTCCATCCCCAGCCTAGAGTTCTTCGAGGGCAACAACGGGAACGACGAGCCATTGTCCTCCTACTCTGCCCTGGGTGTCGAGGGCAGCTCCCTGTCTGCCGACGTCCCCTGCCTGGCCGACGATGTCCTGGCTGGCGTCGCTGCTGCCGCAGCCACAGGAGGGGCCACCGCCGCGGACCTAGAGCCCATGATGCCGGCCTACTACTTTGTGAAGTGGATCACCTGGAAAGAGAAGAAGACCCCCATCATCACACAGAGTGAGAACGGGCCCTGTCCCCTGCTCGCCATCATGAACACCCTGTTTCTGCGCTGGAAGGTAAAGTCGGACTGTAGAACCAGCTAGCTGGGACTAATGGGGTCCGTGACTACGCATCTCAATCGTCTTAAGTGGCTTCAGGCCTACTTCATCTGCACTGATGTCAAATCATATGATAGGGGAAAGCACTATATTGGAGGACTATTGGGGGATTTTGCATTCACTGGTCCAGATCGGTGCAGATCAAAGAAATGAGCCAAGAGAGGAAGCCACTTTAGGCTATTGAGATGCACTTTTGCTATTGAGGGACTTCAGTGGCCTTAAGGTGACTGAGAATAAGGATGAGATTGACACACTCTGAGGATGACACAGCCGAGGTGTGTAGGCAGGCCAGAATTAGTGATATGACACCGAAGGGAAGTTTCTAGAGGCAGGAATTACAGGTTCATGTTGGGGAGTTGTATTAAGAGAGGACAGAGGACTTCTGAATCCTATAATCTTGTTTGTACTATCAACATGAAAGCAGTCTGTCACTTTTAGCTTTTAAAATCAAGCAACGCAGAATTAAAGTTTATGAAGGGCCGCATGTCTGTGTCAGAGAATGCATTTTTTTTGTGACAATTTCAATTTATTTTGACATTTATTTTGTTGGGGGGGTTAGAGGTACAGTATTCCAATTCATATATAATTTCATATTCCCTTCATATTACATTTCTTCCATATATATTTATTTCACTCAGAAGAGAAAAAGCCCTCCCCATTCCACCCATTCCCGTGGGCCTGAAAGTAAAAAGATACAAATAGGTATATATATGTGTGTGTACGTGTTGGGCTTTATAGTTTGTTTCTATGTGTGTTAGGCTTTAGCTGAGATCGTTCTTCAGAGTCAAGTATATTTGTCCAGGCCTCAATTGTTCCTTGACCAGCACCATTCATTCTAATGTTATAACTTCCAATAATATCTGTATTCAACTTCACAGAATCTGTTGATAAACAAACATGGATCAAGGAAAGGGCTTATGAATGAAAATCGTGTGTGTGATTTGTCCCCAGGCCAAGCTACCCGCCCAGACAGAAGTTATCACCACAGAGGACCTGATGGCTCACCTTGGTAAGAAACATGGGAGTGTATTATGTGCACTTCCATACAGACTTTAACACTGAAGCTATTGTATTTTTCACACATTTATACACTGAGGTTGTCACTGGCACATGAAAATGCAACCAATGCATAAAAGTACAAGCAACTAAAGAGGTTGCATATTATCAGGCCGTAAACAAATGCTCATCACTGGCCCTGTGCTCCAGGAGCCAAGGGCTTAAGTAATTGAAATATCTAGCAGATTTGATAAATCTGACCATTACCATAGGGGAAATAAATTAAAGCACACATTCCTGTTTGGTCTCTGACTGTCTGAGAACCACATTATTGTTATACTCCCACAATTTGTCTTTTTGATGTTTCTGCCACAGGAGAGTGTGTATTGTCCATCAAACCCAGGGAGAAGGCTGAGGGAATGGAGCTCAACTTTCAGCAGGTAAACTCACCTCTGTATTTAACACACAAACACAGCAGGTAAACTCACCTCTGTATTTAACACACAAACTCAGGCCGGTGTCTGTCCACTTACTTGACACTCACTTATGTGTGTTAGAACATTTTTCTGAAGCTGTGTGCATGCGTGTTTTTCTGCAGGTGATGTCTTGTCTATTTTGTAGCTGTGTGGCACAAAATCGTTTGTGTGGTTGAGACTGAGTCATATTTAAGGGGAAGCGGAGTTCACTGCAGAGGCAGAAGCCACACAGGGGGCTGTTCTCACAGTAAAATCAGCTGTGTCATCGATGCTAAGCCTCACCAGTTGCCACTAGAGTACAAGAATAAGGAGCTTAGGGAACAAGGATTAAGACATACTATACTGTACCAAAGTGGCAAGATGGTGCCTGTGTGGATGCAGCCAATTAACTTAATGATGTGGTCATTAGCAGCTTTTTAATACAAAGTGACTTACAGTCAGCCCATTCTATTCAGTATGTGTGGCGGATTGCAGGAATCAAACCCATTGTCCTTGGTGTTGTAAGCACCATGATCCAACCACCTGGCTCTGACACTTGAAGCTCAATTAGATGTGCTGTTTCGACTGGACAGCTTTTGTTTTCTGACATCAGAGCTCTGGGTGTGTATAACCACAATCTGGTTTATTATTCATGGCTGAGCTCAGAGGATTGTCATCCGCTGCTCAACAGTGATAAAGAAACTATAGGCAATACCGATGTGGACCGGTATGATTGAGTGCCGGTGTCTTACAAGCCCTTGTGAATGTTGTACTACAAGATTAACCTGCATATCCATTTTGCCTCATCGCACATCAATCTAATTTCCATACCGTACATGTCACTGGAAACGTGGTGTTAACCATATGAGAAATCAATCTAGGAACAGCTGATACTGGCCTTCTGTGCAACCAACTCTGCGTTTTCATGCATGTACGATTCCATTCCAGCTCAAAATATGAATTCAAAATGGTCTGATCTCCAATTCACAAAGTTAACCTTTGTTCAATCTCTGAATCGACTGTAATCGAAACGGAAGTAAACCCCCGACCCTGGTTTCCAACTCCGTTTCCAACCTCTGTATAGTTATATGATATGTAATTTTATCTTTGATTCCACAGAACATGAGCGATGCCATGGCAGTCCTGCCAAAGCTGTCCACGGGCCTTGATGTCAATGTGCGCTTCACGGGCGTGTCAGACTTTGAGTACACTCCAGAGTGTATCGCGTTTGACCTGCTGGACATCCCACTCTACCATGGCTGGCTGGTGGACCCTCAGGTAAGCGACATTGTAGAACATGTGAAGGTAAAAGCCCTCCTTTCACAATTAATGCCCCAAATCCCTTGTTTTGGGCATCAGTTTCAAAATATTTTCTTTATCCAGAGCCCTGAGATGGTGGCAGCGGTGGGAAAGCTAAGCTACAACCAGCTGGTAGAGAAGATCATTGACTACAAGCATTCGGCCAATAGCAGCCGTGTCAGTGAAGGTATAGGACTTTCCAAATCCTTACTTCGCATACATTTGAGTTGTCACTCACCCTTGTCCTGATGAGCTACACGTGGTTCAGACTTCAATTCAAGCCCAGCTCTAATAAACTGGTTTTATTTACGAGGGTCTTGATGGGAAGTTGATCATTTAATTCCAATTGCATTCTGTACTCTCTTCCCCCCTCTTTCTCACAAGCATACATGTTCACTTGGCCATTTCCTCTGTAATACAACCATTCCCCTTGCTTTATTATGCCTCTACTTCTCCATCTCCGTGCTGTCAGGTTTGGTGGCAGAGCAGTTTCTGGAGTCCACAGCGACCCAGCTGTCGTATCATGGACTTTGTGAACTCAACACTACAGTCAAGGAGGGCGAGCTGTCTGTGTTCTTCAGAAACAACCACTTTAGCACTATGATAAAGCACAAGGTGCGTGTGTTTGTGTTTACCAATCTATAGTGTGTGTGTTTATCAATCTATAGGGTGTAACATATAGAACCTTGCAGATAGAAATGTAATATATAGAACAGACTATTCTACATGAGGCATGTAGCACGTTCTGTAAAGTTTCCTCCACAACATTCTCTAAAACGCTGCTCACTCTCCTCCAGTGAATGACTTTTGACCCCACAGGGCCACCTGTACCTGCTGGTGACAGACCAGGGCTTCCTGCAGGAGGGGGGGCTGGTGTGGGAGAGCCTGCACAATGTGGAGGGCGACGGCAACTTCTGCGACTCAGACTTCCGCCTGTGCCACCCGCCCCAGAGGAGCGTCCCCGTGACACAGCCCGAAGACCTCACGCCCCAGCAGCAGCAGAGACAGATCGACCAGGTCACCCCCACTCCACCACACAGCCTCACCGGTTTCAGTTTGAGGATACCTGTTATTTGAGAAGCACCCAGATGCAGTATCTAATGCACTACTGAGACAATCTCCGTATCTTAAGCTGCATCAAGATACTTATTCATGTTTTTTTATGGGTAGAACTGCCACACTGTCTGTGTCTAACTTGATCCTAACTTTAGATCTCTATGTACAGGGAATCATGCATTGATATTAAGGATTTAAGCCTCTCTGCACATTTCATTTCCATGACTACACGTTCACTCACCCTGTGGTGTATGCTTGGTTGCCAGGACTACCTTGTGGCCATGTCTCTGCAGCAGCAGCAGGGGGTGGCCCCGGGGCCCCTCAGTGACCTGGACCTGGCCAGACAGCTGCAGGAGGAGGAGTACCAGCAGCAGCAGCAACAACAACAACGAGGTCCCTCCCAGGCCCCAGCACAGCAGGTAACCAACCACACTGTCTGGGCATATACTAGAAGGAAAGAGACTCCTTTTTAGGCTTTAATTCAATACTTCAACAGTATGAAAGATAAATACAATACACCAGTATAGACCAGTGGTATTCAAAGTTGAGGGGGAACTGCAGTGGGGTCGCCATATTTATTTTTGTACAAGCTTTAAGAACTAAAATGTAAAAGTAAAGATTATTGTATGGCATAATATACAAATGTTTTTGAGAAAGATTTGAAAAATGTAACTGAGTAAATGTATTTATTTGTTTTAATTTGGATAAGCAATGAAAATGTAATGAATTGAAGGTTATTTCTTGATGTAAAAATCTACATGTTCAGATTTTGAAGATTTGTCATTAGATTTGGGGTGGGGTCGCGAGAAATTATTGTGGTAAAAATTTGGGTCCCCAGAAATTCTGGTGGAAAAAGTGGTGTCCCTGCTGTAAAAAGTTTGACCACTGGTATAGGCGATTGGTAAAGAAACAGTGCCCACTGGTGCTTTTTCAATTACACTACAATTTATTTGAGCAGAAAACACATTCTCTCAACACAGAGCATTATTGTACTTTTCTGGTACTGGGTTTCTGTTATCTTTGATTCACATCTGCTGAAAAAGTTCCATTGATCATCACAAACTACCTACATAGAAGCTTCTCCACTTCCTTACTCTATGACGGTTTGTTTTGCTTCAAGGTGAGAGGTCAAGCGGCGGCCCAGCCGGGAGGTTCAAGGAGACGGGAGAAAAAGGATGATTCGGACTGTGCCATATTATAGCGGCATCTAACCTTACCCTAGTCTCCATGATCTCCCTATGATTTTAGCCTGCCCTTCTTTGCATTAAGCCAACCCCTAACACACACACATATATATATATATATAACACACACACACACAGAGTTAGGGGATTGTGCCCCTGCCACCTCAATGCCAAACCCACCCCTCACACTGTTTCCTTTGAACATCCAGGCCAGAAGGTGGCAGTACTAGTCACGCTTCGCAAAACCATAGAATAGAATATTAAATGTCAATTGAGGCACCAGACAGGAAATCCTTTGCAGTTGGTGGGTTGCAGAGGCTGAGTTGTCCAAGACCCATTACAACCCAGGTAGAGTCATGAAACACATCTGTAACAAATTTGTAAAGAAGGCTAAGATCTAAATTAAAGGGCAGTCACTACAGCTCGGACCAGATTATGCATCTTAAAATGGATAATGCAGCTTTTTAAATTGTGTATAGGAGATGCAAAAAAGTTTGGTTAAAATTAGAGCACAGATGTGTCCCCCCCCCCCCCCTTCTCTGCTACACTCTTTAGCCATCCTCACAGCCTTAGAAAGCCCGGTTTTTAAGCGAACTCTGGGGAAGTCGCCATCTGCATTTACGCCATGATGGAAACTCGAGTACATTCCTGTCCTATACAGAACGGTGCACAGTTATGCCTGGCTCGAGGGCCCGAGAAGAGGATTCTGCAAGCCCAAACAAAGATATGGCTTTGAGGGCTGAGTTCCCAAAGGTCCTATCTGCTAGACTAAGCATTGGCCTAACTTTCCCTGTCCGATAGTGTACTGTGCTGTAGTTAGTAGCAGGGAGGAATTATGCAAAAGGTGAACGGATAAGGACAGTGAAGGTGTTCTTCTGGAGCATCTGTTATGAACGACTTAAGTCCAGTAGGGGGCGGTGTTAAAGATAACTATATGGGAGTAAGAGAAGTCCCATTAAAGGTCCAATGCAGCTGTTTTTTTTAATCCATTTAAAATTGTTTCTGGGTAACAATTTAAGTACCTTACTGTGATTTGTTTTCAATTAAAATTGTCAAAAAGAAACACATAGCTTCTTAGCAAAGAGCCATTTTTCAAGCAAGAATTTTGTTAGGACTGTCTTGAGTGGGGAGGGGAAAACTGTTTGTCACCAGGCAAGCCAAAACTTTTCTCATCACAGAATGACATTTCAGGCGGTCTTTTCAAATAGCCCTTATTACTAAAACGGCGTTATAATCTGTCAGAATTTCACAATATTATTCCAACCTCCAGTGTGGAAATATATAACACAGGAAAAGCACGTTGACTGCACCAGATTTTTAAGCAAACCTGGCACTTGAACCAACTATAAGAAGTCTGCATTTGATTTACAGTACTTAGGAACAAAGGCCAGTTCAGGCGGTTTCTGCAGTTTTGCAAAGGTCAGATATACAAGCCCTTTTGAAGTAGCTTTCGGGTGGAGGGGCTTTTAGCAACGCTACAGTACTAGACCACACCTTGACGCCAAGTCTTAATCTTTGCCACTTCATTTGTATTTAATTTTTCATGTCAGTAAAGGAAAATCTAAACAAACTGTCATGGTGTCCAATGACTCATTTGTCTGGTGAAGATCATTTTCACATAATCGACTCATAAATCCAGCTCAGTATCATTATCTGCTGTTTTCACCTGCAAAGCTTCATTTTCTAATACTTGTGGAATAGTTTATCAATGTTAAAGGGGTACAGTGGAACTTAATCACACGCATACAAACACTTCCACTTGTTGCAGGACCATTGCATTTTTTCAAAATCAATCATAGGTTCTTGTTTTAGCTTCTGCTCTTGCAGCCTCTTCTGGCTTTGTTTTTGGTTTCTTCCTTTCGAGGTCCTCCTGTTTCTTGTCCACTTGAACCGGTTTAAGTTTGTCCCACTCGTTCTCTCAAAAGCAGCCAGCTACTTTGACTCCTTGACCCTTTTATAAAAAATGTTTCATTGAACAACCTCAACTTCTCTGCCCCTCTTTCATTTCCATCTTTGGATGAGAGTCCAAGAAAGGCATTAACACCTCATGACCAGATGAATCCTATCATCCCTTTGAGGTCACTTGTTAAATCCACTTCAAATCAGTAGACGAAGGGGAGAAGACAGGTTAAAGAAGTATTACGCTTTAAGACATGGATTGTGTGTGATTGGGCAAGAAAAGTACCTTTGAACGGGTTATAGTAGGGGACAGACTCACCGGTTTGAGTGTCAACTGCAATGCTGCTGGTTTCTCACTAACAGTCCCCGTGTGGATCAAGAATGGTCCAAGGATACCCAGCCAACTTGATACAACTGTGGGAAGCATTGGAGTCAACATGGGCCAGCATCCCTGTGGAACGCTTTCAACACCGTGTTGAGGCTGTTGTGAGGGCAACGCAATATTAAAGGTGTTCCTCATGTTTAGTATACTCAGTGTCTCTCATTTAATGAATTTTGGATAAATGTGCAGAGTGGAATGTCATTTAATTGGGAAACTAGAAATCTACTGCAACAAATTACTAGTCTGAATATGTAATTATCACACGTTAAAAAAAAATGATTTATTGAATGAGTCATGCATTTAGTCTCAACCACAAATGAAAAGTTAAACAATCAGGAAGCTTAAGTGTTATGATGTAAAGTGGACAATTGCTTCCCCTGTACATTAAATGTCTTTAGTATCAAGGACAAAGGCACTCCATATCAACCATAGTTAATTACTGGAAAAAATGCTTTGCTTGGTGTGGACCAATTCTGTATAAAACCCATGTCTCTTTCAGGAGGGCACAATGTTCAGAACTTAGAAGGCAAAAAAACATTCATATAGAGCAGACATCACTTTCTATTTGAAAACAAGTGATCTATACAATACATTACTATCTGGAGCAGTCTGAAAATCATTCTGCACTGAATTTAGCCCTTGGCCTCAGTGTCATCTGAATGGACAAGCATGTATCTGGTGTGACGCTGGACAAGGACAAAATTCTGCTTCTCAATGGGGAGACATCAAAATCAACACAAAGGTTTGACGGACAGCACCCGCTCCAGCAAAGATAAAATGCACTTTATAGAATAAGGTTAGGGTTGGAATTAATGAAGGGAAAAGCAATGCAGTAGTAGTGTTTAGAGAAGTGTAAGCAGGAGTGTTAAACTTCTGATAAAAGCACTTCCTGGGTACATGACCTGCATGCCCTTGTCCCAACTGTTGCATTGATAAAAGTTGTACCTCTCGTACATCAAGGCATCGGTTCGCTCAGGAATGGCTGCATGAGAGAAAAGTTGTCACTTTTGCTACACACAAAAGTCCCCCCCACCAACGACTCAGCTTTCACACATGAGACATGAGCAGGTAATATAAGTTATAGGCTATCCAAGCATGAAGCTCTTGAAACCACTCTCTTCAATACTGAATACATGTGTGTTTGAGACCACAAGGGGAAAAAAAAAAAGTTTAGTAGAGTATAATAAAAAAATTCACATGAAGGAAGTTGACTTGTGATAGTGAGCGCATACTGTTCAAAAAGGAGAAATAAAACAGACCAAGACAAACGGACAGGAATGAGAAATCAATCCCATTATTTACATAATCTGCTCAAGGACAACCCTCGCTCTAGATTGGCCTGAGTTATTCACAGGAATGCATCTGAGCCAACCAGAGAGGAAAGTGTTGAGCATCCTTTAAATATGCAACCTAAGTTAACAAAACATACAATAATAATGCATTAATAAATCACATTTCGTTAAAGATTAGTGGAACATCAATGTTGAGTGTTTGCATAAATTTAACCACAGGTAGCCATTTTGGTTCAACATAACTCAAGTGCATGAGGCTCATCACTATGCTAGCGTTCCTTCAAGTATGGTGGTTTAAAGAGTGAAACAAGAAAAGCAAAGTTCTACATGATGCATGTTGGTATAAACACAGTCGGCATATTAAATGGTAAAACATTCTGCCCTTTCCTGATAGTCTGTGATGCTTGGTGCTTATTCAGTAAGGACAAGAGTCCCTGGAGAACTGAGACAAAGAACTTTCTATTTCATGGTATTTCTATCTATCTATAAACACTAAATGTGTTACAGATGTGCTCTAGTGAACAAGCCCCAGTTGTCCAAAACCCAGATTGAAATGAAACTGCACCTGTTATCAAGGATGGGAACAAAAACACATACAACCAGCAGCTTTGCTGCATATGCTTGGACCCCTAATAAGAGATGAGTTGGTCCTAGTTCACAACTTTCCAGTTTAAACATTGTTCAAAATGCATTAAACCTTGGATTAAGGAGTTGTCTTCCCTGACAGATAACACTCATACACCAATGGTTTTTATAGTCCTTTTTTCCCCCCCTCTCTTCGGGCTGGCTCATTCTTGATAACCATAGGAATTTTCAGAGAACAAAGAAAATGTCCATTAGAAAACCTCCGCAAATGATATGTCTTGTGCTTTCTTTGTCGTTACACAGTGGCTTCTCAAAGTCCATTTTGCTCTAAGAACAAAAATAAGTCAATATATTCAATATGCACTGCTTTGTGACGCTCTTGCACAATTGTCCCACAGTTATTCGTCTTTCATCCAATCTGATAAAATTCTTGGCTCCTCTGAATATAGACCACTCCCTCTCCAGTGTTGCCCCTCCCCCTTTTCAATGAAGTACCTCCTCTGATATGGATACTTAATCCTTTTCGTGTGTGTGATTTGAACTGTGCGTTATGCCTCGTTTTAGAACAGTCAATGCGCTAAAAGTCCTATGGATAGGAGTACAAGAGTGAGAGAAGGTTCGGACTCCCCCCTCCACAAGGCCAAAACAAGGAGGGGGAAAACAGAGGTCCGTCTAAGACAAAGAACATACATAGTTCGCAAACAGGACCTTGTTGCACTTGTCTATACAAGAGTCCATTTCCCTAAATGTGCTGCTATGGCAAGCACACATGCGTGAGTCCATATGCACAGGTTACCACCATCTTTATATGCATGTTAGCTTGCTCGCACATGTGGTTGTCCCATGTGGTAGAGTTTGGCGTGGAACTGTTCACATGATGCCGTTGGTGAAGTACTGGAAGCCGTCGTAAAGCTTGGTGGTGATGGAGCGCATGGAGCCATCCACCATCTGCTCCACCAGCACCTGTAGCTGCTCCTCCGTCAGGCTCATGTGGAAACGCTCCTTCAGGTGGCGGATGGTGCTGGAGCCATGGAAGCAGGGCAGGTGAGAGCCTGGTGGGGTGGGGGACCCAGGGAGAGGGAGTCAGAGGAGTTGCAATACCAAGACCACAGAGAAAGATAGATCATGTTTATGGAAAACCAACACAACGCACTGCTCATGCTAATATACGGTTTTAGCTAACAGTACCTTGCTGCATGATCTCCACTATTTGGACCACTTTCTCCATGTGTTTGCGAGCAGCTATCAGGCCCTGGAGCATTAGCACCTTGTAGTAGTTGAACATGTCTCCATCCAGGCCTCCCATCACCTGAGAGAGAACCACAGACAAGAGTTTAGTCTTTACACATACAAAACCAACAGGTTATGCAGGCTACTGCAGCTAACCAGCAAACTCATCGCTAATAGAGTCTTTGAACACTGACAAATGTATTTACGCAGATTGTTAGGAAGCTAGTTGTATGATCAATTCCACAGTGTTTTCCAGTTTACACTTTTATATGACAATGCAATTTTGCATGCAGTAGGATTTATTTGACTCACATCCACAAATTCACTGGTGAGCTTAAAAGCAGAGGTCTCAAAGCCCAGGTTCCTGGGAGAGCTGGACAGGATGAAGCCAAAGTCAATGTGGATGATGTGGCCCTCCGAGTCTAGGAGGATGTTTCCATTGTGTCTGGAAAAATGGAGATAAGGGATAGGGGGACTGAATAAACAGTTTAGGAATACAGGAGAGGGTGGGATGTGGTAGTTGAGATCAGACCACAAAAACAGTTTACACAGGCAGCCCAATTCTGACACTTCTGCCTAATTATTGGGAAAAGATCAGAATTGTGCAGCCTGTGTAAACGCAGCCAAACAGGCTCAAAGACAAAGGAAGAGGGGAAATGGAACATGAGTAATAGAACTAGTGAAACTGAAGAGGGTTGAGAAGGGACGGCTGCCCACCTGTCTTTAACCTGCAGCAGGTAGCAGATGAGACTGTAGCCGGCGCAGCTCTCCACAAAGTTGCGCTGGGCGGTGAGGAAGGCCTCGTTGGTGTAACTGCCATGCTCCTGCAGGAAGTAATCCAGCAGAGACAGCTGGCTCTGCTTCCTCACCTGGAGCACAGAGATAGCATTTTGCATAAAATAGCAACAGACCCAATAGTCCATTAGAAAAAGCTACCGACACGAAATTCCAGTGTGTGATGAAACCGTTACTAATATTACCAAAATCTTTCATCCCAAGAGGAACTGGACTACAAAGCTAAACAACTCGGCCTGAAGTTATCGTTAGGCAACTTTGTCATGAGATCAAGTGCCCAATTGGGTCCATTTAATTTTCTCTGCTCACCTGGTGCAGAGACACAGCGTTCAGCACAGGCTCAATCATCCCGCTGTCTGATGACATCACCAGGATCTTATAGGGCTTGATCCACAGGGGGACGCGCTCCTGCTCCCAGATGGACTGGAGAGGAAAGAGGAGAAGTGGAGCGAATTAGTGAGTGAACACTAATAATACTACCACAGAGGACCTTTCTGTGCAATGGGACTCTACTGTGGAGAGTCAAGTACCTGTAGCTGGCTGAGCACCTGGAAGGCCAGTAGCTCTTGCCTCAGGTCGTCCCCACACTTCACGATGACTGACAGCAGCCGCCAGTTTGGCAGGTGAC
Source organism: Oncorhynchus masou masou (assembly GCF_036934945.1). Lineage (NCBI taxonomy): Eukaryota > Metazoa > Chordata > Actinopteri > Salmoniformes > Salmonidae > Oncorhynchus > Oncorhynchus masou. The sequence goes on along the minus strand of NC_088223.1, from coordinate 34,853,055 downwards.
CGTAAGGGGAGCCCTCCCTTATCCGCCTGAAGGATAGAGAGAGGAAGGAAATAGTAAGGACACAGCAAATGACTTGACAATGCATTGTTCTTCGCTGAACTAAGGGTGGTGCACAATTGGCCCAGTGTCGTCCAGGATAGGCCGTCATGGTAAATAAGAATGTTTTAACTGACTTGCCTAGTTAAATTAAGGTTAAATAAAAAAGTGGGATAGACATGCATCCTCAGTGGGGATTGTGTATGCCCACCAACTTTCTGTATCTTCTAGTAATTCCATTTCTATGTACCAATCACCCACCTGACTTTCTCCTTCCAGGGCTCCTTGAGCGCCACAGCGGACGGGTCCTCTGGATCTTTCCGGAACGTTGTGGGGGTGTGGGCCAGGTTCTCTGACAGACGTCGCCTAAGACAAAAGAAACATGTGGTTGTAAAACTATAACAAGAATGTCTTAAAGAGAAACAAGCTAGCAGAGAAATTCTGTCTGACAGTGACACTATACCTGATGTCGCCGGCGGCGATGAAGACAGGCTCCTTGCTCTCCGTGCTGGTGATGCTGTCCACAGAGAACTGGGAAATGTTGTCACTGCTACTGGTGTGGCCTTCTGGGAGCTGGAACCATAGGACCCCAGGGTTAAAGTACATTCAAATCTGATTCACTCCCTCCTTCCCTTACAGCCTAGTCAACAAAATGTTACTTGAAGAAGTCACATTGTGCCACACGGTACCTCCACTTCCAGCTCGCCAATGTCATCCACGGACCAGGCCTCATCGTCGTTGTCGTAGTTGGGCACAGTGGAGAAGCTGCCGGCGCGCTGCTCGGCTGTGATGCCAATGCACTCCGGGAGCAGGTTGTCCGCAGAGCGGGCACTGCGGATGCGCGTCTCTGGGATGCGCAGGGGAATGCCGGATGTCTCGAACCTCTCGCACTCCAGCACCTCCACGTAGATGATGTATGGGGCCTGAGAGGAAGGGGAGAAAGAAGAGGTCAGAAGGCATACTTAAGGACTGGAGTTCTAGACCTATTTTTCCAAGACACATTTAAGCAGGAAGTTCCATTGACAAAGAGCATTGGGGCCCACTCCATTTACACTCAAGGCTCCTCAGGAAATTAATAATAACAAAAACTAACTATTAGGTCTTCTGGTCAACTTGTTTTTGGAGCCTGTAGTGTGTGTGTACCTCATATATATTACAACAAGTCGCCTCACCTTGTCTTTGGAGTTGAGCACCACGGCCTGTGTGTGGGGCATGCGCACCACGTGGTGGTCGAAGGCTGCAGTGGGCAGCCAGACGCGGGCGGGCAGCTTGTGGTTGAGCTGTGACAGCTCTGAGATGAGCTGCCAGGTCTTCTGCTCCTTGGTGGGCAGTGTGGCCAGCTGCTTTCCGATGCTTATCAGAGACTTGATGAATTCCCTCTGCGGCGTCAGGCGCAGCGGCTACAGAGGAGGAGGAGAGTTAGAATCTCGATCAAGACCGATGTCTTTTTGTGTTCTGAAGAAATGTACAATGAATTACAGCAAATAACAAGTGGCACAACTTTCAGGTCCTTTCTTGAATGACTACAAAAACCAAATTAAAAGGCTGAGAAAGGAGGGAGGAAGATGGGTATGATGGGAATTGAATTGAGGATGTTTTAGGAGCGGAATCAGAAGAGAACCAGGGGAGGTATAAGACTAAGAATGCTTGGGCACAGGGAGAAGGAAGCAAATCAATTCTGTCAAACCATTGCAGTACCACAATAGTTAAAATGATAGAGTTGAGCGACACACAGATACCTTGGGCCTTGGAGATGTTTAGTCAACTTATGGTGTCCAATATTCATATCTAAAGTATGAACAATATTCAATACCATTATAATTAGGTAAAAGGAAGTTATTTCTTCTACAGTCGACCATTCTGGCTACTTTGGAATGAGAACCTTATGATTGAGATGTTACCATTTAAAAACGTACGTTTTAATGGAAACAATGAAACAAGCTCCAAGTAGGCAGTTAACATTGTTAAAATACTTAAGAAAAAAAAGGTAGACTCAATGAAATTTGTTGCCACGAGCAGCACTGCAGATATTGAGATGAGCGAGATACAAGACTTTGCGCTCACACAGTCGCACTGCTACAGCACGGTAGCCAGGTGACCAAAACAACGAAGATGTTGAGCCTCGCGCTTCAATACTCCTCGTTGTTGCGGAAATTCACCCACAATGCAGTTTACTTTCTGCATCTACATCATACCGCTGAGTCTACCTTTAATACCAGGTAGGACCATTTTTGCAACATGAACTACTGCCAGTGGCATGATTGTGGCTTAGGACTACCATGTAAAATGTGTAAACATTGTGTCAGCATTGCATGTGACACAGGATCAAGGACAACAACCACACGAGCCACTGCCAGTTCACCCCGCTATCCACCAGAAGGCGAGGTCAGTACAGGTGCAGCAAAGCTGGGACCGAGAGACTGAAAAACAGCTTCTATCTCAAGGCCAGAAGACTGTTAAACAGCCATCACTAACAGAGTGGCTGCTGCCAACATACAGACTCAAATCTTCAATAAATGTTTACATACCCTACATTACTCATCTCATATGTATATACTGTATTCTTTACCATCTACTGCATCTTGCCAAAGGCCATTGCTCATCCATATATGTACATACTCTTAATCATCCCTTTACATTTGTGTGTGTGTGTGTGTATAGAAGGTAGTCATTGTGAATTTGTTAGATATTACTGCACTGTTGGAACTAGACGCATAAGCATTTCGCTACACTTGCATTAACATCTGCATGTGACCAATAAAATTGGATTTCAATTTGGAGCTTTCCATTCAAACATGTTCCCATACTAACCTTTCATTTAGTACAGGTTACTCCAGGTGTCTTTACATTTAGCCGAGTCTCCCGATTCCAAAAATCCCAGGAGTATTTATAAAAAAACATGACGCAAGTTATCTGATTACAGAGCGAAAACGCAAGGGGTTAGAGACCATCGAACCACATGCCAATGTCCATATTAGTATCCTACAGAGAAATCATGCCCAATGCATACATTTGTTTTTAGTTGGTGTGGGCATTGAAACAGCGCCTTAACGGTGGTATTGACATACATAGGTTAGGCCTTGGGCTGTATTACCGCCACACCGGCAGTCACGGGTCATGACCGCAGTTAAATTCCATGACCGTTGGGAATGGTAATCCCAATCCAAAACTGCACAAATGAATGGCACTGATGGATTGCCTACCAAACTTGCTAATGACCCGGAACTCAGCACTATTGTCCCTCTAAATCACTCTAAACACATCATGATTGAATTTGCAATAATCTAAATGAGGACAAATAGTGACTGGAGTTAAAAGTTCCCGTTATGGACCAGACCCAATATGCATATTTTTAAATCATCTTCCCGAAAAGACAACTAGTTCGAGCAGAGTGAGGGAAGCAGCAGAAAAGACAATTGTTTTGCTACTTTATTCAACCGGAGCCATAGAGACAGAAGCTGTAGGCTGTTAGTGAGTGGAGAAAGTTTGGTCGGTGTGTGTGTGTGTGTGTGTGTGTGTGAGAACATGTGAGTAAGACACGGGAGGCTCGGAGCACTATGAGCCTAGAGGCACAGGAGGTAGAGACCGCAACCCCTTAACTTCTTGATAGTTATTTATCCTCCCATCCAATTACACAGTACCTATCTTGACTGCATCAAACCCAGAGAAGCAAGCTAACTAGGCTAATTGAGGCTAGCCATAAAATTAAACACGCTTTTCACCGTCCTACAGTTAGCCTACATATAACTCCACTCCGATTATAGCGTAAATAGCAGCATACCGGTTGGCTTTCGGTCGTGGTCACCCTTCTCTCATTTCCCCTTTAATTCCATCTTCCATTGATTAGATCTCCCCCTCTTACAAATCATCAAGATACAGAGCTGCATCCCATTTTGAATTTTAAGACACTCCCAGGTTTATAGGCCTATCACAACTAAATAATGGATTTTATTGTGATGGCTATATAAAATGTATTAGACTTTTTAAAATCTAGATGTCCCAAAAAGGCACACTAAACATGCTTATGTTAAAAAGGTCAATTACCGTGAGAACGGCAGGCATTTGCATGACTATTAACGCCTGACAGCCCTCATGACCGCCACAGCCCTAGTTAGGCATATTCATAAGCACTGATTTTCCAGAATGAGGAACCCGTATTTCATAGGATTTCCTTGGTATTGTTGTGTTGACAGGCAAACCAAGCAGCTTCCTTTGCGTTCTACTTTTGTAGTCAAATGTCAAAATGCCTTTCCTATGAAGATGTGTATTTTTCTGGATCATGACCAAAACGGCAGACTGCCTGAACATTATTTCCAGTGGACAGGATGTCCTGTTGAGGAAGGGTCCCTGAGTGTTCCTGGGACCCGATTCCCCTATTCAAACCAATCAACTGTTCTAAACAGAAAAATAACTAAACTGATTCTGGACCAGTGCTTAACGAGGCGAAATTATTTGTTTTACAAACAAATAAAGTGGCTGGGTAATACTTCCCTAAATTAAATTCATAGATTTGAAAAGGTTGAGTGGATACCTGCTCTATCATAGAGTCGAGATTAGGCCTGGCTTGCAGTCAGCGTTCTAATTCATCCCAAAGGTGTTCGATGGGGTTGAGGTCAGGGCTCTGTGCAGGCCAGTCAAGTTCTTCCACACCGATTGACAATTTTGTATGAACCTCACTTTGTGCATGGGAGCATTGACATGATGAAACAGGAAAATAGCCTTTCCCCAAACTGTTGCCACAAAGTTGGAAGCACAGAATTGTCTAGAATGTCGTTGTATCCTGTAGCATTAATATTTCCCTTCACCAGAACTAAGGGGCCTAGCCTGAATCATGAAAAACAGCCCCAGACCATTATTCCACCTCCACCAAACTTTACAGTCAGCACTATGCATTTGGGCAGGTAGTGTCACCTGGCATCCGCCAAACCCAGATTCGTCCGTCTGACTGCCAGATGGTGGTTAGCCTAGTGGTTAGAGCGTTGGGCCAGTAAACGAAAGGATCAAATCCCAGAGCTGACAGGGTACAAATCTGTTGTGTTGCCCCTGAACGAGGCAGTTAACCCGCTGTCCTCCGGTAGGCCGTCATTGTAAATAAGAATTTGTTCTTAACTGACTTGCATAGTAAAAAAAAAAAGTGAAGTGTAATTCATCACTCCAGCGAACGCGTTTCCAATGGCGATGAGCTTTACACCACTCCAGCCGACGCTTGGCATCGCGATCTTAGGCTTGTTTGCGGCTGCTCTGCCATGGAAACCCATTTTATGAAGCGCCCGACAAATTATTGTGCTGACGTTCCAAACTGTATCTGGAAGCAACTCGGTAGCGAGTGCTGCAAGAGAGGACATACTATTTGCTACGCACTTCAGCACCCGCCACTTCTGTTCTGTGAGCTTGTGGCGCCTACCACTTCGCGGCGCACCCGTTGTTGCTCCTAGATATCTCTACTTCACAATAACAGCGCTTACAATTGACCAGGAGCAGCTCTAGCAGGGCAGAAATTTGACCAACTGACTTGTTGGAAAGATGACCTATGACGGTGCCATGTTGAAAGTCGCTGAGCTCAGTAAGGCCATTCTAATGCCAATGTTTCCCTATGGAGATTGCATGGCTGTGTGCCCGATTATACTTTTGGTGCTTAATGATACAAAAATAGGTTGAGCTACTCGTGTCGCCCTCTTGTGATGCATTTCAGGAGTCTAGCCAAAATGAGCAATTAGCTGCGCCCCCAATAGACATGTAACCAAAGTACACGTTGCTGATGACAACTACATTGGGGATAGAGTTGACAGGGAGACAGAGCCCGAGGCTTGGGTTACCTGCAGAACGCAACAAGGTGTGGCAGAAATACATTGTCTGTGCATATACGTCAGCAGTAGAGCACATGTCCTTTGCACCTGCAGTCCAGGTGATTTTTGTAACACGTTGCCCAGTTTTTAACACGATATTCTAAGGGTGGAGCTAATCTGGTAACAGATAGCTCCTCTGTACTAGCCTGTCTGATAAGGAAGTCAGTCTAAAGACTTACAACTGATTTCACAGCAATCAAATCAATGTTGAGGCATTTGCCTTCCACCGAATGTCTTGATGTCCAAGTCAACAACGTAGGGCTCGACATTAACACTTGTTCCGAACGGATAAGTAAAACATTTATATAAACACATACAAAACCAGTCAAAAGTTTTAGAACACCTACTCATTCAAGGGTTTTTATTTGTAATATTTTCTACATTGTAGAATAATAGCAAAGACAAAACTAGGAATTAACACATGGAATCATGTAGTAACTAAAAACAATAAGTATTAAACAAATCAAAATATATTTTATATTTGAGATTCTTCAAATAGCCACCCTTTGCACTGATGGCAACTTTGCACACTCTTGCCATTCTCTCAACCAGCTTCATGAGGAAGTCACCTGGAATGCATTTCAATTAACAGGTGTGCCTTGTTAAAAGTTTATTTGTGGAATTTCTTTCCTTCTTAATGTGTTTGAGCCAATCCGTTGTGTTGTGACAAGGTAGGGGTGGTACACAGAAGATAGCCCTATTTGGTAAAATACCAAGTTCATATTATCGCAAGAACCGCTCAAATAAGCAAAGAGAAACGAGTCCATCATTACTGTAAGAAATGAAGGTCAGTCAATACAGATCATGAACTTTGAAAGTTTCTTAAATTGCAGTCACAAAAACCCATCAAGCTCTATAATGAAACTGGCTCTCATGAGGGCCGCCACAGGAAAGGAAGACCCAGAGTTACCTCTGCTGCAGAGGATAAGTTCATTAGATTTACCAGCCTAAGAAATTGCAGCCCAAATAAATGCTTCACGGAGTTCAAGTAACAGACACATCAAGACTTCAGAGGAGACTGCGTGAAGCAGGCCTTCATGGTCAAATTGCTGCAAAGAAACCACTACTAAAAGGACAGCAAGAAGGAAAAAAACTTGCTTGGGCTAAGAAACCAAATGTTTATTTTTGGTTCCAAACCCGGTGTCTTTGTGAGACGCGGTGTGGGTGAACGGATGATCTCCGCATGTGTATTTCCACAGTGAAGCATGGAGGAGGTGGTGTGATGGTGCTTTGCTGGTGACACTGATTTATTTAGAATTCAAGGCACACTTAACCAGAATGTATACCATAGCATTCTGCAGCGATACGCCATCCCATCTAGTTTGGTCTTAGTGGGACTATCATTTGTTTTTGAACAGGACAATGACCCAACACACCTCCAGGCAGTGTAAGGGCTATTTGACCAAGAAGGAGAGTGATGGAGTGCTGCATCAGATGACCTGTCCTCCACAATCCCCCAACCAAATTGAGATGGTTTGGGATGAGTCAGACCGTAGAGTGAAAGAAAAGCAGCCAACAAGGGCTAAGTATGTGGGAACTCCTTCAAGACTGTTGGAAAAGCATTCCAGGTGAAGCTGGTTGAGAGAATGCCAAGTGTGCAAAGCTGCAATCAAGGCAAAGGGTGGCTATTTGAATAATTTCAAATATAAGATACATTTTGATTTGTTTAACACTTTTTTGGTTACTACATTATTCCATATGTGTTATTTCATAGTTGATGTCGTCACTATTATTTCTACAATATAGAAAACAGTAAAAATAAAGAAAACCCTTGAATGAGTAGGTGTTCTAAAACTTTTGACCGGTAGTGTATGTTTACATTGAAACCCACTCTGGGGAAAAAGGGAGCCATCTGAATCCAGCAGTGCCCCAGCCCAGTGGCTGTTGCCAAGACAACACGAGGGGGCAGGAAGAGGGAAGTAGTGAGGCAGAGAAGGCATGCTGGGCACTGACAGCTGGGCCCAGACTGTAAACAAAAGGGCCGTTATGCAACACACAACCCAACCTGCACTGTGGGGGCGGTCCCACTCACATTACAGTGCGGCTCAAAATGGTGGACATATTTCACAGCATTCTTCTTCACTGTGATTGGTGCCTCTTGGTTTTTCCTCACTATTGCTATCCAGCCAGAGGCCAAGTAAAAAGATCAAAACAAAATTAGTCAGTTATTAGGCAAATAACCAGGACCAGCAAGATGGCGAGTGAAGCCTTAGCAATAAGGACTATCAGTACAGTATTTATTATTACAAAGCTAAATGGACTGCTTGCCATCCAACTAGTGATCACTAGTTTCTAAACAGAGGCGCAAACAGCGAGACTTCCCGTAACGCTTGCGAAGCAGACTCTGCAGACCAGACCGGGGTTTGGCAAGTCAATGGGAGAAGTGACAAATCTAAACTTTGTTGTTAATTTTTTTTTTATCCAAAAACAGATTCGAGCCAAGCTTAAGTAGCAGAAACTGTAATTACTACAACCTCGAAAGTGACACGTTTTTATTTCCAACAAAACCAACTTCATATCAAAAGGAGTGCCTTTGATTTGACAGCATGCGCAACCTTTAGGTCCTGTGCAGAAACACATTGGGTCTTCGCTAGCTAACGTTGCCATTACATCACCTACTAGATATTTCTATTGGATCACCTACTAGGTATTTCTATAGGTATTTCTATTAGTGATCGGGTATTTCTATTGGAGAAGCAGTTTCTACCCATCTTTGCTAATAAATCCTAAAGAGCAAAGTCGATTAAATGAAGCGCCCTCGAACTCCTTTGGGCTGTTGGTTGCCTTCTGTGGATTGTTATTGTGCCCTACAGGGATCACTGGCCACAACGTCAGCAGGGAGGTTTGATGCAGGCTGAAGTGGGGAAGGGAGGGAAGGAAAAGAGAGAGGGAGAGTGAAAGAGGATATTAGCTGAGAGAGGGATTGGTAGAGGATATTAAAAAGGATGACAAAAACAGAGAGGTGGGAGGGGAAACATTGGTAGTAGCGAGATAATGCATAACGCAGCAAGATGTCTTGGAGTCCACTTGCCCAGAAAGTCTCTTTTTTTTTTAAGGCGTGTAACTGTGAGGACAGTAAAATATATCAAGGAGGGGAGAGGGACCATCACTCTGCTCTGGTTCAGGACATTGTCCCATCTAAAACTACCCCATTTTATTTATCATAAAAATAACTGATCCCTGATGAGAGAGAGGACTGGCAGAAGGCTGCAAGCCAGAGAAACAGTGAGACTGAAAGAAAGGCCAGACAAGGGGAATCACACACACACTCTCCATCATTCTTTCCCTGTGCACTCAAAGCAATCATAGGGAAACTAGTCTGAAAGTGTCTCTTCCAACCAAGAGGCATGGCTTTTATACGATTTACCACAAGGACTATATCACTCGTCAACACTGACAAATCCTGCCAACACACAAAGATGCTCACAAAAGCATCTGCTAAAACAATCCAATGTCTGCAATGATAGAAAGTGACCCATTTTTTCACCATCTCTCCATTCAAGAGGGACCCACCCTCAACCTCACTCTGACACCAGCTGCAGAGCAATCTGGCTGAGAAGTCCAACCAAAATGGACAGGGAGGAGACTGCACGCCCAAAACAATAGGGAGGGAACTCTGGAGATGTGGGACAGATGCTACCTAACCAACCCCTTTATTAGTTAGGCTGAGGGTAGTCTGGCTAGACCATACGAAAGAGCTGGAATAGAGCTCCTCAAGGTCCAACACTTGTAATCCCGGGCTCCCAGAGAATGTTCAATTTTGACAGAACAGTTTTTCCATATGGAAGAGGCCGCACCTGCGAATAATAAAAGTATTGCTGGCACAGCACAATCCAGAATGGTTGAACCAAGTTTCCCCACAGTGTTATGTAGGACAACTACTTACTACTGACACAGATGGAGAAAAATTTGGGATTCAGGGTAGGGGTTCAGATTCCTCAACTAAAATCCACAGGGTTTACTGTGCTTTATCATACATAGGGATTATAAAAAGAGAGAACATGTATGCAACAGGCCTACTGTTAAAAGACATGATTAAAAACAAAACATAAAGACATTCTATACTCAACAACTGACACCACTCTCCCGTCCCTCTCAGCATGGCAAAATATGTTAAGGCACTCACCTCATCGTAGCCGCTTTCCACCTTGGGGTTGCTGGCTGTTCTCTTGAGGCTAGTCCCCAGGCTCGTGCAATGCGTGGCGTCTGACTTGGACCGCTGGTGTGTCCGCTTGGAAGGCGAGAGGTAGGCATCGGCGGGGTTGATTTGGCTGTCGGGGGCCAGGGACGGCTTCATGGTGTGCCGCTGGTGATGGTGAATGCGGGCACCGACCCGCAGGCCAGGCCTGGCATCCGCAGCACCCACACCTTTAAAAGCTGCATGGGGCTTTAGTTCATCTGAGAGGATTAGCTTGCGCAGCTTGGTGCCGCGAGAGTGGCGCTGGGTAGAGATGTGCATGTCGGAGGAGTAGGCGCCGAGCAGCCATGCCGTCTGCAGGGAGAAGGAAATGCTCTGGCGGCAGCGGTGCACCACATAGGGTCGGATGGCGTCGCCCATATCCTCGTCCATGTGGACGTACATGTTGAGCAGCTGGGGCAGGTGGAAGTCCACGTCTTCGTCTGAGAAGCTGAAGAGGCGATTGCCAATGTAGGCCTGGACACCGGGCTCTTTGGACTTGTACAGGTAGGACATGGCCATGGAGACGTCGAAGAGCTTAGATTCAAAGAGCCGCAAAAGCAAGGACTGCTTGGCCGCCGCAGAGGACTGGTCGCCATTCTGTTGTTGCGACTGAGGGCATGTCTGCGTAATTTGTCGGGGAGGGTCATGCTTTTCTTCTTCCTCCTCCTCCTCTTTAATCAAACCAGTGTCACAAGGCTGTTGTGACGGAGGGCATTTCTGCGTTATTTGTTGAGGAGAATAACATCGTTCTTCCTCTTTAGTGGAATCCGTGTTGCAAGGCTCCATGTATATGGTCTCTTTGGGCAGCCGCCATTGTGGGCTGCACTTTTGCAACAACTCCGGCTCTTCCTCAACCTTCAGGAGTTTAACCTTCTGCAGGACCTCCTGGCAAGCCTTCAAGGCCACTTCGGGATTGATGACCAGGTCCAGCACCACAGCGTCCTCAGATATGATGTCCAGAGGAGGGCTGCAGCCCCGCATGCCATCGCTGTCGCTGCTGCTGCAGCCACTGGGGCTGGAGCTTCTGGGACTGGAAGACGACTGGTGCTGGTTGGGGCAGTCCGAGGAGCAGTCTGAACAGGAGAACGAGGAAGAAGAGGATCCAGGTGAAGAAGGGCAGGAAAATGTGGAGGTGGAGGACAGTGAGGGGCTGAGGTAAAGTGCCTCGATCTGGGCAGGGGAGAGAGATACTTCCATGTCAGCCATGGCGGCAGTCAAATCTGGAAGAAGGAGAGATGAGTCAGTGAACCAAGAGACCAGTGTACAAACAGGGGGGAAAAAATGACATCACATAGATTTGTTAAGTTATGCTTTGGGCTTGCTCTTGAAGTCATAAATACATTTTATCATTTTACTGAACGAGTCAGTTTTTCGCCATTTGAAAAATGTTCATTATCTGGAATATAAAATGGGTGCCTTTCTCCATGACCAAGTATACTGAACAAACATATTTTAAAAAATGCAACATGTAAAGTGTTGGTCCCTTGTATCACGAGCTGAAACAAAATATCAGAGAAATGTTCAATACGCACAAAAGCTTATTTCTCACATTTCTGTTAGTGAGCATTTCTCCTATGCCAAGGTAATCCAGCCACCTAACAGGCATGGCATATCAAGAATCTGATTAACAGAACAATTATTACACAGGGGCACCTTTTACTGGGGACAATAAATAGGCCACCAAATATTTTAGCAATTTTGTCACACAACACCACAGATGTTTCAAGTTGAGGGAGCATGCAATTGGATATTCCGGCAGTCAGCATGCCACCAGCATGCCAGATAATTTAATGTTCCTTTCTCTACCTTAAGCCGCCTCCAACATAGTTTGAGAATTTGGCAGTATGTCCAACCGGCCTCACAACCGCAGACCACATGTAACCACGCCAGCCCAGGACCTCCACATCTGGCTTCTTCACCTGCGGGATTGTCTGAGACCAACCACCCAGACAGGTGATGAACCCGTGGGTTTGCACAACCAAAGAATTCCTGAACCAACTGTCAGAAACCATATCAGGGAAACTCATCTGCATACTTGTCATCCTCACCAGGGTCTTGACATGACTGCAGTTTGTCATCATAACCGACTTCAGTGGGCAAACGCTCCGCTTCTACAGCCACTGGCACGCTGGAGAAGTGCGCTCTTCACGGATGAATCCTGGTTTCAACTGTTTGTTTTATTTAACTAGGCAAGTCAGTGAACAACAAATTCGTATTTACAATGACGGCCTACCCCGGTCAAACCTGGACGATGCTGGGCCAATTGTACGCCACCCTGTGTGACTACCAATCACAGCCGGAAGTGATACAGCCTGGATTCGAACCAGGTACTGTAGTTACACCTCTTGCACTGAGATGCAGTTCCTTAAACAGCTGTGTCACTTTGAAGACTCTCAGACTAACTGTACCAGGCAGATGGCAAACAGCGTGTATGGCGTTGTGTTGGCGAGCGGTTTGCTGATGTCAACATTGTGAACCGAGTGCCCCATGGTGGCGGTGGGGTTATGGTATGTGCAGGCATAAGCTACGGATAACGAATGTAACAGTATAACTTTCGTCCGTCCCCAAACCAGGGACCCTCTGCACACGTCAACAACTGACACACATGAAGCATCGTTACCCATCGCTCCACAAAAGCCATGGCCCTTGCAGAACAAGGGGTACAACTACTTCAGGTCTCAGAGCGAGTGACATCACCCAATTGAAACGCTATTAGCGCACACCACTGCTAACTAGCTAGCCATTTCACATCGGTTACACGAACACAACTGCATTTTAAGATCCTGAGACCCATTGTCGTGCCATTCATCCGCCGCCATCAACTCATGTTTCAGCATGATAACGCATGGCACCTGATCAACTATGTGAATGAGATGTTGCGCCGCATGAGACAAATGGTGGGCATACAAAGCACTGACTGGTTCTGATCCACTCCCCTACCTTTTTAAAAGGTACAGTGGGGCAAAAAAGTATTTAGTCAGCCACCAAATGTGCAAGTTCTCCCACTTAAAAAATGAGGCCTGCAATTTTCATCATAGGTACACTTCAACTATGACAGACAAAATGAAAAAAAACAAAAAACAATCAGGATCAGAAAAAAAGGATTTAATGAATTTGCAAATTATGGTGTTAAATAAGTATTTGGTCAATAACAAAAGTTCCTCAATACTTTGTCATTGCCAACACAGGGTATATAACAGAGGTCAAACGTTTCTGTAAGTCTTCACAAGGTTCTCACACACTGTTGCTGGTATTTTGGCCCATTCCTCCATGCAGATCTCCTCTAGAGCAGTGATGGTTTGGGGCTGTTGCTGGGCAACACGGACTTTCAACTCCCTCCAAAGATTTTCTATGGGGTTGAGATCTGGAGACTGGCTAGGCCACCTCAGGACCTTGAAATGCTTCTTACAAAGCCACTCCTTTGTTGCACGGGCGGTGTGTTTGGGATCATTGTCATGCTGAAAGACCCAGCCACGTTTCATCTTCAATGCCCTTGCTGATGGAGGTTTTCACTCAAAATCTCATGATACATGGCCCCAATTCATTATTTTCTTTACACAGATCAGTCATCCTGATCCCTTTGCAGAAAAACAGCCCCAAAGCATGATGTTTCCACCCCCATGCTTCACAGTAGGTATGGTGTTCTTTGGATGCAACTCAGCATTCTTTATCCTCCAAACACGACGAGTTGTGTTTTTACCAAAAAGTTATATTTTGGTTTCATCTGACCATATGACATTCTATCAATCTTCTTCTGGATCATCCAAATACTCTCTAGCAAACTTCAGACGGGCCTGGACATGTACTGGCTTAAGCAGGGGGACACATCTGGCATTGCAGGATTTGAGTCCCTGGCGGCGTAGTGTGTTACTGATGGTAGGCTTTGTTACTTTGGTACCAGCTCTCTGCAGGTCATTCACTAGGTCCCCCCGTGTGGTTCTAGGATTTTTGCTCACCGTTCTTGTGATCATTTTGACCCCACGGGGTGAGATCTTGCGTGGAGCCCCAGATCGAGGGAGATTATCAGTGGTCTTGTATGTCTTCCATTTCCTAATAATTGCTCCCACAGTTTATTTCTTCAAACCAAGCTGCTTACCTATTGCAGATTCAGTCTTCCCAGCCTGGTGCAGGTCTACAATTTGGTGTCCTTTGACAGCTCTTTGGTCTTGGCCATAGTGGAGTTTGGAGTGTAACTGTTTGAGGTTGTGGACAGGTGTCTTTTATACTGATAACAAGTTCAAACAGGTGCCATTAATACAGGTAACGACTGGAGGACAGAGGAGCCTCTTAAAGAAGAAGTTACAGGTCTGTGAGAGCCAGAAATCTTGCTTGTTTGTAGGTGACCAAATACTTATTGCAAATAAATTCATTACAAATCCTACAATGTGATTTTCTGGATTTTTTTTCTAAATTTGTCTGTCATAGTTGAAGTATACCTATGATAAAAATTACAGGCCAATCATCTTTTTAAGTGGGAGAACTTGCACAATTGGTGGCTGACTAAATACTTTTTTGCCCCACTGTATCTGTGACCAACAGATGCATATCTGTATTCCCAGTCATGTGACATCCATAGATCAGGGCCTAATGGATGTATTTGTAACTCAGTAAAATCTTTGAAATTGTTGCATGTTGCATTTATATTTTTGTTCATTGTATCAATCTAGTTCAGTACATTTACCAAAATCAATTCACAAAGCATGCAGTTCCAATCAGCATAAGATCTACTGGGTCACAAGGTCAGAGTCTTCCAGACATCTGGGATCACACTCATGCTATAACCAAGTCCAAATCCATGACAAACAGCACTCTACACAGCTGCACGGCCAAGGTTTCCCAGAATGGGTCTGAGCCAATGAATCAAAAGCCTCACAGATGTGCTTGAGGCCCTTTCCAAATCCCGGGGGAACGGAAAGGATAAGAGCATTACGCAACCAGGCAGATTCACCTCATTTCTTGAAGGGGAGAGGATGGTACTTATGTGACAGTGTCCATGACAGCATTTCCAGTCAAAATGTCTGGGAAAGTAAGCTCAAGATTTCACATTCATTGTGTGTCCATCATTCATAAATAGAAATGTCAGGAGAACAAAATGCTAGTCATTTTCAGCAAACAGGGAGATTGGCACTTTTCATAAAATCTCTGCTAAAGCTAGGGTTTTGCCTTAAAATACTATTATGTAGTATTTAATAGGAATTCAAGGGGGGGCTAAACGATGGAGGCTAAAACCAGGCCTTTTTTGGATGGATTTCTGGATGGATAGATTTCTATAATGAGAATTTGGCAAAAAATGTCAAATGTATTCAAAATAAGACACTGTGCCATAAACTAGGCATCAGTCTTCAGAATTATAGTGGTTTGTTGCAAATACATAATGGTATTCTAACAGAATTTGCTACTGCCATTGTTAAAACTGGTTTAATGAGAATCACCCGCATGCGTGTCATTCAACAGGTTTCAGCATGCAGTCAGGTAGAGGGCTGGAAACTGTGTGCAAATGTCACCTATTTATAAACACAGGTCTGACCAATAACAGTGAAAAAGATGATAAATCACTTATTTTATCTGTACCTTCAAAGTTTGACACTTATAACCGACTGAAAGTGGACCTATGGCTTCCACGTCATCCCCCTTTGCTGCTATTACAGCTTCCACTCTTCTAGGAAAACTTTCCACTACATGTTGGAACATTGGAAGCAAGTCCCCACAGCATTCAGCCACAGGAGCATTGTATGGACCTCCCTTTGTATACAGGGGCATTGTTATGCTGAAACAAGAAAAGGGCCTTCTCCAAAGTTGGAAGTACAGAATTGACTAGAAGGTCATTATATGCTATAGCGTTAAGATTGTTTTTCATGATTTGGGCTAGGTCCCTTAGTTCCAGTGAAGGGCAGACCCAGACCATTATTCCTCCTCCACCAAAGTTTAGTTGGCACTATGCAGTTGGGGAGGTAGCGTTCTCAAAGCATCCGCCAAACCCAGATTAGTCCGTCCGACTGCCAGATGGTGACGTGTAAATTCATCAGTTCAGAGAACACGTTGACACTGCTCCAGAGTCCAATGGCAGTGAGCTTTACACCACGCTTGGCATTGTATAGGCTGATCTTAGGCTTGTGTGTGCCTGCTCGGCCATGGAAACCAATTTCATGAAGCTCCAGCCGAGCAGTTCTTGTGCTGACGTTGCTTCCAGAGGCAGTTTGAAACTCGATAGTGAGTGTTGCAACTGAGGACAGATAAATTGTTATGCACTACGCACTTCAGCACTCAGTGGTCCCGTTCCGTGAGTTTATGTGGCCTACCACTTTGCGGCTGAGCCGTTGTTTCTCCTAGACGTTTCCATGTCACAATAACAGCACTTACAGTTGACCGGGGCAGCTCTAGCAGGGCAGAAATTTGACAAACCTTTTGTTGGAAAGGTGGTATCCTATGACAGCGCCACGTTGAATGTCACTGAGCTCTTCAGTAAGGCCATTCTATTGCAAATGTTTGTCTAGGGAGATTGCATGGCTGTGTACTCAATTGTTTACGTCAGTCAGCAACGGGTGTGGTTGAAATAGCCAAATCTACTCATTTGAAGGGGTGTCCACACACACAATGTTGTGTAGAGGTTGTTCTCTCCAGCGATGTCTGTCCAAAGGTCCCATCCGTCCCTGGTCCCGTCCGTTCCTGCAGTTGCAGAGAATCAGAGGGCACTGATACGCCACAGCTAAGCTGAACAGTTTGTGGCATACACATTGCCATTCCAGCCTCAACTTTGAAAGAACACAAGTAATCTACTTCCCTCTCAATGCCTGCGTTTTAACACTTGGCCTACATGTTAAGCACAGACCACAATACAATATTCTGACACTTATTTCAGGTCCCAAGAACACATTGTGCTATTAGCCTAAGCCTGTTCTTATTACTACAGCTTTAGAGTCAAAATGTATAAGCTAGGCCAAGCCTAATTAATTCAGCCAACCAATGTTGTTTTAGAAGCCGATCTGAGATTAGCACACAATGGAGATTGACTTTCCCATGCCTATAGGCCTAGAGTATCAATTAACAGTGACACGTGCCCAAAGCTCTGATTTGGTACTGATAAGATTACACATTGACCTCCAATGACATTCCCACAAATGTTACTACAGCACTTTAAAAAAAAGTATTGCTCAGAGATATGGATAGACCTGCCTAATAGTGTTTCACCGACTTTACAAGCTGTAACCTAGGACACGACTCATTCTTGTGGGACGTGCTTGATGTTCCGATTTCATGAGTGATGTGCCAGTTGGCACCATCAGAAATTCTTTATGCGGAATTCCTGGAAATATTTACAGCAATTAAAAAATATATATTTTAAAAAGTGCACTTCGACAAGTGAAGGCCATGCGAGGCTCTCTGGTTGTAATGGTTGCACACTCGGCCAACTGTATAATACAGCACAGATGCGACACGGTCATGATTAAACAAGCATTATGAAATAATGGAGCCCATGCCGGCTCCTCCAGGCAGTGTATGGGACGATGGCTTCCAGATGTGGGGTTTGGAGGATGTAAGAGTGGGCGTCTGCCTCCACACAGCTGCTGCACTCTGCAGGAAATTGGTCTGCTGCGCCACAGAGCAAGTCAAATACAGTACAGGCAAGAGAGCCTCCAACAAGAAGAGAGCATCAACAAGTGTGGGTGTGAGCATGTCAGAGGCAGTGAGAAAGTTATTTACCAAACCAAAGGTTTGAGGCAGATTTGCACTTGATAATTATGAGGACTCATGCTGGCACCTCTGTTTCTCATTTAAGGAAAGTATTACAACTGCCAACTGGGCTGGAGATATTTGCAGGTAAATGTAGGCCAAACCATGGCAGTAAACCACTTGGCCTTCAAGTCTATAAATGTAGCCCTTTAATGTGTTATGCACAAATAGTCAGTGTGCCAGCCTGAATGGCCTTTATTGTGGTTGGGTGGTTAAGGCTGGAGTGAAATGCAGGGTGTTCACTGTTACCAATCTCACTCCAAACACCAACAACATCTGACCTAGTTGGCCTGACCAACCTGCGATGTAGCAGGAGGAGCCCATCTGCTGTCCTTCCCTCCTGAATGCCAACCCTCAGTTATCGGGAATCTAAAGTTGTACACTGGCTGAAGACAGAATTTCATCACCCCTTAAACAGCATGTAAAAACTTGTTGGAAAACGACCATTCCACTGACCCCGTAACATACAAAAGCTTGTGTGAAAAAAGAAAATGAGTGTGACAGGTGGGCCTGTGTATCTCAGTTGGTAGAGCATGGTGCTTGCAATGTCAGGGTCGTGGGTTCAATTCCCGTGGGGGACCCGTATGAAAACTTATGCACTCACTACTTAGTAAGTTGCTATGGATAAGAGGATCTGCTAAATTACTCAAATGTAGGAGAAATAGAATTTCAGACTGTATTTACTATCTTTAATTCGTTTTCATGTTTAATTTATATAGTGTGGACACTGGACAGTCAAAATAACAGGAAGGGCAGTTAGTGGGGTGGAATATCAAGCGCACAAAGCCCTACATCTCTCATGTCCCTGTTTATTATTTAATGAGGTAGTGGCACACTGGCACACCCAGGCAGAAAACACTGATTGGGGTCTCGCTTGCGCTCCGAAACCGTGACCAGGAGGATCAGTTACTTCAGTCTTTCCATCACAGCACAGATGGTAAAGTTTCTCTGCTATAGCAGGGGAGTGAGTAATCTGGCACCGGTTCAAATCATGATCTCTCACACATTAGGACTTCACCAAGAAAATCCCCTGGCTATTAGAAGACCTACATTGAATAAACTGAATGATATTACATGCCATTTTAGAGTGAGAATGTGTGGTTGTGTCGTCAATCAATCAACAAAAACCCTCCAACACACATCTCCAGTAGGCAGCTTGTCCATATAGGTCTAGCCTAGTAAGATTTTATTCAATAGAAGAGAGCAACCAAACAGGAAGAGAACTGGCTGGCTTATTCTTTTAAATTACTCTTCCATGTCCATATGCAGGTAGACAGCACTTCCTGATACTAACTGTCCTTTTTTGTATTGGTCGTGTGTTTTTGCTCTATTACATTGTTATTGATCACTGCATTGTTCGGTTTAGAGTTTACAAGAACGGTATTTCACTCTACTTGTGCATGTGACATTAAAACTTGTGCTCTTGAAATTCAGTGTTCGATTGAACAGAGATGGGCAGGTAGGTATACAATGCCTGAACTAAAATGTCACATTGTCACCAGCTAATACAAGTAATGTTTGCAGTGAACTTGGTCTATCTTGTCTTGGTCGGATATCACGTTCATCGCTCATGGAGCAGTACTTACACACCGCTCCAGCGTTCCACCACTCCGCAAAAAAAAAAACGTTCCTAGAGCAAATGGAGAAAAAATAACTGCCGCTCCATTCATTAAAAAAAAGAAATCACAATTTACCCAACACCCATCTAGTTGTGTGACTACCTGGACATACCATTTGGTTTTTAAATAATGAAACCAAACTTTTTGATTTGAATGAAAATTATTTTAATAAATATGAAAGGGTGAATGTAAAAAGCAGTCATTTCAAATAGGCTACATGTCGTATTAAAAAGCATATAAACACTAAATTGGTTAGGAGCCAGGAAGCCCAAGAAGGGACGAAAATGAATTATTATTTAAGCTATTTTCTTCAGTGTCGTTGCATTAACTATTTTGAAACACAAGTTAGGCCTGGCTCATGCGATGGTGCCAGCAGGCCAGCAGCGGAGAATATCCTGTCCACCTTCTTGCCAGGTGAGCAGAGAAAGAGAGCTATACATACACGTTTTGTTTAGGCAAAATAACCTAAACAAAACAGAAAGCGGGAATATGCCATGGCTATTGGGCCAAAATAAATGTATAGATAATATAACAAAAATGAAGTAAACTTTTAAGAGATCTGATTTTTTGTTTATAAATACTTTGATACAATGACACACTTAGGCATCTACCCACCTAATTTATTTATTTTAGCATGTGCAAGTAGCAAGTACACCATCATGCTTTCGGGATATGTGCATGTTCTGATCCCACAATGATTGTTTCGTTGTGGACACTACATCACTGCTCTCCATCTTGGTCCTTATCTTTGTAAGTCACCTTGATTTTGGACCTGTGTGTTTCATCAGTTTCTTTCTGAAAATATTTAATGAACTCCATGACGAGTAGCTTGAGCAAGGGGCTATAGCAGTATACAAGCAGACTACAAATGCATGCTACCCGGGCATGCCCTGAAGTGAGCGCTACTGGAACGAAATCGGAGTGGGCGAGAGTCGTTGGTCCAGGCTTTGGAAATCTCGCCCAGCGCTCCAGTCAAATGGGGCACGCTCCGTTCACATACTCTGGTTGGTATTGCAAATGCTTGGTGCACTGTAAGATAAACCACCTGAAAGTGAATCAGTTTGCTTGGACATGACCAAGGGAACAAAGCGCATTATTCTATATTCTTCAGTTACAAATGACCAGGCAAATAATCAATTTACCTAACTAGGAGGAATGACGACGTCTCCATGAAACTGATAGAGGGGTCAATTCTCGAGCGTTAATGATGGACAGTGGTGTGACGTCTCGTCCTGGGCAAAGTGTCAAGAGGCACGTGCAGTTAAAAACAGTGCACTAAGGTAACCATCCGTCATGTTAAGACTCCTAAACCGGCATTATATATTTTACAAAATGTTTAAAGTACATAGACGATAGCTAACTGGTTACGCTTTACAGTCAGTTGTTGGCTATAGCCAGAAAGGAATAGGCGAAACCAATCAACTATAATATTTCCTATGGAGATTTAATTTAGGCAATAATCTGGTTTACTAGCTATCAAGGCGTGCCACAACGCCATCGTCATTAGTCACAGTAGCTAATGTTACCTATCAAACAATCAATCCACGTCACTGTCCAATGCACACCTGAGCACGACGAGCGTCCTATCTGTATTCAATGCCCCGTCTCCGTCGCACATACATTGTTCGGCTAATGTTCACAGAAGGCCAGTTCAACAATCTCACATTATCCGGATTTTATGGAACTAACGTTAGCTAGCTGCGTGAGAGAACCAGGCTAGCCGCCCCCATAGCCCAGCGCTTCTGCTAACTAGCTACCACTTAAAATATCCCGAACGTTATAAATAGTAGGCTAGATTCTTCAAAATCACTGGCTTCAACCTCCCGTCGTAAAAAAAAGACAAATCCATTCATATTGCTAAACTCAAAAAGAGCAAATAAAGGCTTGCTTCTCTGACTGATTTGCTCGCTAACGTTACTGCGTCGCCCAGGAAGAGAAAATTCTTTTCTAAACAGACCAGCTGGAGCAACAAATATTAGTTGTTGAAACACTAACGTTGGGTAAGTAAATTAAATACATTAAAACAAACTTACCTTCTTGACAAACAATGTCGATTTTAGGGTCTCGATCAATCCATTTGATTTGTAATTCCATTTGGAACGACTCTAGCTCCCCAGCTCGAATCTCATTCTAATGCTGCGCAAATTCCGAAAGAAATGCCTTCCTCCAGCTGACGGATCCGCCTCAAAATATTTAAAAGAACTGTTGACGCCAGCGTTATCACATCAATGGGCAGAGAATCTGAGCGAACACATCCCTTGGCATGAAACCAACGTTTGATGCGTCATTGGTCCTGTTCAGTACCAAAGTCATACATACATAAACACAAATGATGGTTTATGGTTTCTACTTTACATTGTGTGATTTGAAAAGAAAATCTCAGAATAACCAATGTTGGAAATAAATAACATTGGAATATCGACTTGCTATGTCACAACTTTCTCCAAGACTCAACCTAGAATAAAATCACGAGTCTTTGGAATCTTCCCAAATGAGTTGTGTGACTTCTCTCTGCGTATCAGGAAGATTTTATATTTGTCTTGTGCACTCACTGCGTTAATTTGCATATGTCCATGGCAGTGGAGTCTGGTGGGAGGAGCTATAGGAGGATGTGCTCATATTTGCATTAACTAATTTTTTGTATGTGGCAGTGGAGGCTGGTGGGGGGAGCTATAGGAGGATGTGCTCATTGTAATGGAAGGATTGGAATATATGGAACCGTATCAAACACATCAAAGATATGGAAACCACAATTTTTATTCAGTTCCACTAATATAATTCCAGCCATTACAAAAAGCCTGTCCTCCTATACCTCTTCCCACCAGCCTCCACTGGTCTGTGCATAGTATGCCACCCGGTGGCCAATGTGGGAAGAGACACCAGTCCTTGGCCTGAACCCTCATTTCCCTTTTACTCCACTGTGGTACAGTAAAATCACTGGTACCAGTACAACGGGTGAATTTCTGTAAATTGGTTGATCATTGGGACCAGAAAGGGCATTATGGTACACTACCCAAACTACAAGGAAATGAATAGACAATACATAACATACCTTTCATAATTCAGGGCTGCAATTCTGAAAAACCTTTGGCAGAAAAAACAACAACATTTTGGGACCCTTAGCCACTGTGGCCAGGCAGAGCAAACTTCAATTCAATCATTGATTTACCTCTTGACTGAATTTGATTCATATGACTGTAGAATCTCCTTACATCTGGTCTGGAAGAGCTTAATATGGGTTCCGAGATTAGGAAGAGCTCAAAGCGAAGGCCTCTTGAACATGAATTATACGTACCCATTAATTATTGGAAGAATATAGCTTCCCACTGGGCACAGACGTCAAATCAACGTCTATTCCACGTTGGTTCAACGTAATTTAAATGAAGTGGAAACAGCATTGATTCAACCAATTTGTGCCCAGTGGGTTATAAATGCCTCATGAGCTTAGTTCAACTCGCATACCCCCTCAGAACCCGAAATATAAGCTTGTTTTACTCCCAAATTAAATATACACTGTATAGCCTCAAAACATGACTAAAACTATAATTGTGATATCATGGATTGTCAGTCCTTGCATCCATAACTCTGTCTATGAAGTGGTTACATTTCTCGAGCCCCATCCCTCAGCTTTTTAGCAAAACAGAGGACACTTTCTTATTGTTTCAGCTGCTTATTGCCACTTCAAGAGAAGAGTTAAAAAATGACACAGAAACGATCAACACCTACTGTAACATCTCTCCAGTTACCTTTAACAACATTTATTACAGTCAGCATAGGAAAATATATTCACATTAGTCGGTGGCATCATTTTGTTTAGTTGTGTTTTTTTAAAGGAAGCATAGATGTAAATGTCACAAAATCTCTGAGACGATGATTTACAAAAAAACAAATTGGAAACAATTTCAAACAAGGGCATTCAGAGTCGCATGTATAAAATTACTAACATGTAAGGTGTGACACTTAATTATCAAATCAGGATTCTGTTTTTTATGTGTACACCAATTATAAATGACTTAATCTTCCGGTATGAATAAAGTGCAAAACACAACCTGGGGGATTATACATGTAAACTAAAACAGATAATACATCCCATTTTTAATAAACCCCCTAGTCAATACATTTTAATGTTTTGACATGTTTCTAAGCTAGGAGTAACAGTGTTTTTATTTTTTATTTTAGAGTAATAGAATCACTGTCACATAAAACCATGCATGGATAGGTTTCTTTGAACTGTAAGTGTCTTTGAAATTCAAAGACATTCATGTTAAAACTGCACATCAAGTGACCTGTACAATACATGAAACTTCACAGACGTATATCAACAAAAGCACATATGATAAAAATGTTTTCGTAGATTTGAGAAAACAACAATATTAACAAAATTACTCATTTGCAATCTTTTTATTTGCATGAACTCAAACAAACCGCAAAGCAAAGCTATGAAGCTACTTAACCCCTACATAGCTAGCCGGGCTAGTTTAGAGTGTTACCACCATCAACAGAGCATCTGCAAAGCTTGACCGTGGTCGGTCATGATGTGGTTTAACCGGCAGTTAAGGTCAAGGCACTGCTACCCGTATCCCGATCCTTATCTTTGATTCTCTGACCCGTTTCTTTTGAGCACTGTGGCTCCACAGTGAAAGTTCTCCCACTCACTCATTCACTTGCTGCAATACTCATTTAAATGCACACTAAAGGACATGTACTTATTTATGGAAGAGGTTCCCCATGTAAGTCCCCTGGGCCTGCAGTTAATCTGTAGTCGTCATTCAAACCTACCTCTTTTGCTGATATTAACTTGATCTGTCGATTGACTAATACAACTCAGGAGATCATTGCTAGCTCATAGTCCAATGTCATGAATGAGGATAAGGTGAGTTACTATAACCATGTACATGTAATTACACAATTAACAGACCAATAGAATATACTAGATCAGGGGCGGCACATCGTCCTCACTGGGGAGCTACAAAGTGTGCAGGATTTCGTTCTAGCTCTGCTTTAACACAACTGATTTAGCTAATAATGAGCAGTTGATTAGTAGAATAGAATCAGGTGTGTAAGAACAGAGCAGGGACAAAAGCCTGCCTACAAGAAGGTTGGCCACATGTATGTCTATGGTTGGTCACCCCTGTACTACATACAGGCAGGGAAGAAAATCGACAGGGTTTGAAGACAGGGAATCCCTGTTTTCCCGGGAAAATACCGTAGTGTGTAGACAATCTTGAGTCATCACCATTACAGCACCAAATGCATGCACCATGAATTTACATCCAGTTTGTCTCTTCATAAGCCCATAGTTTACAGAAGGACAATAATGTGGCATAAACTAATAATAAAGTATAATTCTGTTGTGTTTATTCTCAATTCAGTCAAATTTGACCATCAACTCCATTGAAAAATAAAGCTAACATTGCTTGTTCCAAAACTACCTCAAGCATAACAATCATGTTTTTAATCATAGTTTAATTAAGAAATAAGGCCCGAGGGGATGTGGTGTATGGCCAAAATACCACGGGCTAAGGGCCATTCTTAGTCACAACGCAACGGGGAGTGCCTAAACACAGCCTTTAAACATAAACCCCCGATGTGCCTTATTGAAATTATAAACTGGTTAACAACGTAATGTTTTGTCATTCCTGTGGTATACAGTCTGATATACCACAGCTTTCAGCCAATCAGCATTCAGTGCACGAACCACCCAGTTTATCATTTCTAGTAATCATTACTATTATTAACTAACATGCTCTTCCCTTTTTGCTTTCTTCATATCAGTGCAAATATTCTTGACATCCGTTTCCATTTAATTCCAAAAGGGCTAAGGCTGGAGATTTAAATTTGTAATCTTCCCTTGTCAAAGGATGGAAGGTGTAAAAAAAAACACATAACCAGTCTATTTATGGTTGATCATAACTTTGGATGATAGGCTGGATTTGGAGAGACGGGTATCAGTATCTTACATTATCATGTACTGCTACGTAATGCATATAAGATGTATGCACCCCTAGGCAAAGCCAGAGTTTGAACGTTTGGCAATGGTGGCTAAACAACAGTTGTCTCTGCCAGACAGTTTGAATTTGTGAAAATTATATTATAGTACTAGAGTGTATACAGGTACTTCTAAAAAAGGGTTTGGCAACCTACATTAGCATTAGCATCAGGCTAAATGATTTACTAAATCAGCTCTAATATTTCATTAAGTCTCTTTGCCACGCTCAAGGTTTTACACTAGGCTCGCAGGTTTGTGCTTTAATGCTTTCGTCTGAGGTGCTGTAAATTCAAAATGCAAAGGCAAACCTAAACGATGTTTGTCATAGTCTTGCCTATATGGTGTCTATAATGTTTTGTCATTTACACTAAGTAGCTAACAGGAAGTGCTGTAATATTGGAATTACGCCCAGGTAAGTGCTTGCTTTTCCGTCATACTCCAGCTTAGGGGTTTTGGGAAAGAGGGGCAAACTCACAATCTTGTCACACAATGTTTTAGAATACAGTCGCATATCCAGTTCCGATGCCTGACAGGGGCATCATTTAAATGTAGTTCCACCAGCAGTGTCATGCCTTCTCCTTTCTTAAGGCGTCAGCATGCTTCAGTTTGGTTGGCGACTAGCCACACTTGGCT
Source organism: Oncorhynchus masou masou (assembly GCF_036934945.1). NCBI lineage: Eukaryota > Metazoa > Chordata > Actinopteri > Salmoniformes > Salmonidae > Oncorhynchus > Oncorhynchus masou. The sequence continues at coordinate 34,827,021 of NC_088223.1, read as the reverse complement.
TGGCAAACCCAACGAGTGTGCAGCAATAGTACTGTTTGTCCATTTTGAGATGCCGTAGCCAATATACACTTCCTCTAAATAGACAGACTTAATCGAAGATAACTCAAGAAATCTGTCATTAATTTAGACGTTTTTACAAAGATCTTAGTCGCGCAATTTTACATCTAACTAAGATGTTTGTTGCAGTATTTCTCAATGAAGTAATGTGCATGAAAATGAGTCGTCTCTTGTTAAATGACAACAAAGACTTTATTGAAGAATCCCGACTGTTGACCAATTACTGACGAAGGGGCGTAGACTTCGGCTACCGACTTCGGCTACCGACTTCGGCTACCGACTTCGGCTACCGACTTCGGCTTGGCTCTAGAATTTTTTGGGGTGTTCCCGAACAGAAGTCCAAAATGAACAGAAACGTCACATAATGTCATCATAATATATGCACAAACTCTTCCGAACTGTTTAGTCTGGGAAGCATGCGGACGCCTTTACTCTGGAAGTCTATTTGAAAGCACAACTACAAACATCAACATAACACAACCAAAGATATTTAAAAAAATAACGCTTTGAGGGGAGTTCCTCTCGGGGAGAGTAGCACTTAGAACCTCGAATGGTCCGAACCCGTAAATAGCCCCTCCTCGTCATCAGAACTACAAGAAATCCAATCTCAGGAGTATAGAGCCGCATTTGTCTATATCTTCGCTCACAATTACAAAGAAAAACATGCAGTTAAGAGTCACAGCAAAGAGTTATAAACGGCCCTTTTTACATTGTCAAATGCAAGGGCTAATGGAAGGTCAACATGGGTATGTAGCGGTTTGGCTTCATCAACCCTTCTTGGCTCTCTGTGCCGCCAATCTTGGATTTCCACCAATCGGTAAAATGGGAGAGGGACTGTGTGGAGCCAGATAAAGCTTGCTACCTGGGAGAAGATAATTGGGGGATTGGGGGTGGTTATCTTCATGCTGAGGGTAGTATAAAGTCCCTTAGTGCTCCCTAGTCTCTGGGACAAGGAGGGTGAGGTTCGGGACTGGGAGGGCCAGTGCTAGGGTCTTTCAACCTTAGTGCTGTCATCAGGCGCAGGGCGGCCCTCCGAGCTAGCCTGGGTGGTGGGGGTCGGCAGATCTTCCGAAGGCTCCATGGGGGTGAGGGTGATCTCCACCTCACCTCGATCCTCCAGCAAAGTGGGCAGGGGCAGGCGGTGCTGGGGGATAGACTGGGAGTTGTTGTTGTTCTTGGTGGTGGGGGGTCTCGGTGCCCTCTGGATGACCTCTACCATAGCCCTGCCCATGTCCCAGTTTGCGTGGCTGGTCCCTGGCAGCAGCAGCAGGGGCCGTGGGTCAGTCTCGAGCACCACACCCCGGTGCTCTGGGTTGCCAGAGTCCGCTACCGAATGTAGCTGGCCGAGCACCACGGCATGCTGGTCCTGGAACACGACCTCCACCACCTGGGAAGAGGAGGAGGACGAGCAGGCTTTCTGGATCACCCCTCCAGTGAGGGACTTCGTGATGTGGGCTTGGTTGACCGAAGGTAAGGATGGAGGGGGCGGTTGCGGAGAGGTGGTGTCCTCTGGCCGTGGCTTCCTGGGTCGTCCTCGTTTCCGTTTGACCGGCGTGCATCCCGGCTCGGGGCCTCCGCTGGTTGCAGTCGGAGCCTCGAGGGCCCGTTTGGTCACGGCACGGGCCCTCTGCACCACTGACGTCGGTGCCACGGGCACCATGGTAACCGGCGGGGCTTTTTCTGGGTAGGATAGGCTGACGGTGTGGGGGAGGATCATAACGGGGAGGGCGCCGCCTTGGGACTTATCCGGGACGGAGCTGCGAGGCAGGATTCGGGGCAGGTGCTTCATCAGAGCCTCCACCTGCAGGTCACGACCCCCCGGGCGTACTGACTCCGCCCCTTTGGTTGGCTTGTCACTGGACTGCAGTGTCCCCGGTGACGACTGATCCCCAACTTCTTTATCCCTCTGAGAGAAACAATATCATTGTGTTACATAAAGTCGATATGAGTAGATATGGCTCATTATTACAACTTCGAGAAGTATGTTTCTGTACTTTGCATTTAGTCTTTGAAAGGGTATTGTTGATGCTCTACCTTAGCATCAGAGCTGCTCCCTTCTGTCTCCGGCCCACCTCCTTTTGACGGTATTGGGTTCTTCTTGATCACCTTGTGGGGCTTTGCAGGTCCTCCTGTGAGACACAAAGAAAAATGACTGATGGTTACAAGAAATTCCAATCATGAGATGGTTGCGGATGGTATTGGAGATGTGTAATGGAGATGAGGAAAACTGAGACTTACCTGCCATCGCGGCAGAAGTGACGAGTTCAGCCTGGCTGCAGCGTGGGTTGACGATGTGCTCCTGCACAAGAAAACGGGCGATCTCGACCACTGTGTCGAAGGAACGTTTGAGGATCTTCTGGGCCCAATCACAGATGAGCTCACAAGCCGCCTCCGTCACCTCTTGCTTGTAGGTCTGCACCAGCTCCGTCAGCTCCGACTATATGGAAGAATAGTCTTAATCACCATTGACTGTCATTTTTGCACACAACTATAGCAAAAGCAATGGTTGTGTCCTATCATATAAACAGGAAGTGCAGTTGACTAGTCATACGTACTGGGTCATTTTTCAGGTCCAGGTTTGGCAACAGTGGCATGTTTAGCACTGTCTTCCTACGGATTCCACTATAACAATACGTGTCAGCGGAGGAGTTAAGGATGAACTGTAAACAGAAAGGGGAACCGCAACCTATTGATAAGTGGAGAGGGTATGGTAATACTTGTTTGATCCTTCGTACTCGGTGGCATCATTCTATCCACATTTCCCACATTGTGGGAAACAATATAAAAATAGGATGCAAATAGGATGCATTGAAGTATAGGTGAATCCCTGAATTCCATCTCGCATTCAGGGATGCGCTTGAATACTTAATTTGCAGGTGTCAAGGCAGTTGTGGCAAGCAAAAGTAAAATTGTGTTAAAATACTTAAAGGGCCTCCCAAAACAACCTCCTGACAGACTAAAAGGATATTTGGACTGTCCCCTGCCACCGAGCCTCCGGGCTTTGATGTTGGGGAAGATGTCACGTATGATCTTCCCAAAGTTGGCAGCACTCAGAGGCCGGTGCTGCAGGTTTTCACAGTATCTCCTGGGTTATTACGGGGCAATAGATCATAACATTAGCTGTGTCGATTTCATTACGGCACACCGTAGCAAAGCATTTGCAATGAAAAACAAAAAAATTGTATTTCTTATTGATGTCCAGGTAGTCCGGGTTCACAAGTACATTTCTAATTCACAGTCACAGCTGTGCCTCATTACAATAACTTACTTGTATGTCTCGTAGACGTCTTGCTTGGGCAGGCAGGTGTCTACGTGCTCCTCCAGGTGGCTGCGGATCCAGTTGCAGGTGTGCAGCTGGTCAGCTGTGTTGAAGGAACTGGGGTCACTGCTGCTGCTGCTGCTGCTCAGGACAAACATAACCAAGCTATCAGTATATCTCAGCAGCCATCTTTTGCTGATAAAACAATACATTTTTCTTGTGGAGGAAAAAAGTGACAGTTCAATGTTGACAAATATAAAACGCAACATGCAACAATTTCAGAGATTTTACTGAGTTACAGTTCATATAAGGAAATCAGTCAATTTAAATAAATTCATTAGGCCCTAATTTATGAATTTCACATGACTGGCAATACATACGTGCATCTGTTGGTCACAGATACCTTTTTAAAAAAGGTAGGGGCATGGATTAGAAAACCAGTCAGTATCTGGTGTGACCACCATTTGTCTGATGCTGCGTGACACATCTCCTTCACATTAGAGTTAATCAGGCTGTTGATTGTGGCTTGTGGAATATTGTCGAAACCGGGATTCATCCGTGAAGAGCACACTTCTCCAGTGTGCCAATGACCATTGAAAGTGAGCATTTGTCCACTGAAGTCGGATACGACACCGAACTTCTGTCAGGTCATGAACCTGGTGAGGACGACGAGCACGCAGATGAGCTTCCCTGAGATGGTTTCTGACAGTTTGTTCAGACATTCTGCGGTTGTGCAAACCCTACAGTTTCATCAGCCGTCAGGGTTGCTGGTCTCAGACGAGGTCCTGGGCTGGCGTGGTTACACGTGGTCTGCGGTTGTGAGGCCGGTTGGACGTACTTCCAAATTTTCTAAAACGACGTTGGAGGCAGCTTATAAAATGAACATTCAATTATCTGGCAACAGCTCTGGTGGACATTCCTGCAGTCAGCATGCCCATTGCACTCTCCGCCTAAAACTTGGTGGCATTTGCACGTGGGAACATTTCTTGGATCTTTTATTTCAGCTCATGAAGCATGGGACCAAGACTTTACATGTTGCCTTTATATTTTTGTTCAGTATAGTTAAGGTGGTGAACATTTTTTTTTTTATGTAAGAAGATATGCACATCCCAAACATCTCAGAGCCCCAGAACATGTTAACAAATAATAAGATGAAAAGCCAGCACACGGTTCATGTTGCTGCTGTTTTATTCCAGCTCAAACATGCACTGTGGAACTGGCAATAATAATAGTCAATGTGCACAAAATAACAATCACACAATTTCAATCATTGTGTCATAACTGTTTTTAACCGATTGATAAACTATTAACTAAATAATTAAGAGTTTATAAATGACTTATAACAGCATTTATAAATATTTTTAAGTGTTACTGGGGAAAAGGTCTATGTGACTGGGTCACTGGTTATCAAACAGATGTAGTACATCTCTGACCTTTATTGAGCTTTGTATGCTCCTTGAGTTTCTATGTGTACATGTTGACAATAACACCCTTGAAAACGTGGACCTCTTCCCTTACCTTGGCAGTGTTCTGTCCTCCAAAGCTTACATCAATGCAGAAATACACCACCGCCTAAGTTGTGCCAGCGGGGCCATTGCCAGACTGAGAAAAAGAGTTTGTGGAATTTGGAGATGTGTGCATGTTCCAGATACATAGATCTGCATGGTCTGTTGAAATCTGTTGATCTGTGCAGAATCTTTGCATCTCAAAAGCACACAATAACATCCAGATCAAAACTCCTCTACAAACCTTAAACCACCAGTAGGTAGGTACAGTACACCCCCTCTGGATGGAGCACTGCTTTAATGCTTGATTGCATGACACCTATTGCATCTCTAACAGACTGAACGGAAATAAAACAAATGGGGGAAGGCCATCCACAGTGGGGCTGCACAACACGAAAAAGACCTCAACCATGCCACTGAGGACAAGCGGCAACAACAAAAGGAGAGGCTAAACATCAACCACTATCAACCACTACCGCCACATACACTGGCCTCTTTAGTGGGATTTGTGGTCATACATCAGCCTCTTCAGTCACCTGAAGAGACACAAATATGTCCCACCATGAGGACAATCATAGTGTGCTAGACCCAGAGTGATTGCTGATGATAATGATGCTCACCTTTTCTCCCCTGAACTGGGGCCAGAAGGCAGCTGGAGGTAAAGGTAGAGTTTGTCGTTGTCAGAGAAGCGCTGCACATCTTGCTGTGGGTAGGAGAGACATAGGAAAATCTGGGTCTTAAACCATTCATAGACAAGGCCATTCATACACAATACAATACCAAAGATGTTTCGGCACTCACCAGGATAACATCCACTTTCCCCTGTATATTCTTACTACGAAAAGAAACAACAATTACAGTTATACACAAACACATTTCTGAAGACGTTCTAATGACACTGATGGATTAGCTGTATGAGATAAATAGCAGGTAATGTTGGAGAGGGTGCTGATACGACACAATACTTTATTGTCCATTTTGATCATTTAAGCGGTGGCTGTGTGGACAGAGGGGGGGGGGACTTACGAGATGTTGCTCTTTAGTTTCTGCAGCAGCAGGCTAGGCTCTGTGTCTCCCTCTCCTGAGTCCAGACCCTCCCGCTTGGAGGGGTCTGCCTTCAACCTGTCCTCCGTCATTGTTTGCTCACACAGCGGTGGCAAACACACCCTGAGGCCTCTGAAATTAGGAGAGGGGGGTAAATGTGATAAAACTGTTCAAAGCACTATGGCATTTGGCTGGGGGCTGTCATTTTACATTTTAAAAGTACGTTTTAGTTGAGGATGGAAAATGTATCCCTCCACATCCAACAATGCTGGTTATTGGACATGCACAATGTTAGTGATTTTTCATCTGATAAGCTGCCTAGTGGTTAGAGCGTTGGACTAGTAACCGAAAGGTTGCAAGATCAAATCCCCGAGCTGACAATGTAAAAATCTGTTGTTCTGCCCCTGAACAAGGCACTGTTCCTAGGCTGTCATTGAAAATAAGAATTTGTTCTTAACTGACTTGCCTAGTTAAATAAAGGTTTTAATCTAAATGCAAACTGACAATAGCAGCTGTTTTGGAAGGTAAAACTTGAGGATCATACCTGACTATGATGATGGTAGTACTGATATGAGTTGGCAGGGTTCAATGTAGCTGACTAAACTCAACTCCATGATGAAGGAAGTTTCTGATAAATTCCACCAACAGAGTGGAGCAGAGACAATGCTTTGTGGAATTCAGCTCAGACAACATGCCGACAGTCAATAACAAAAGTAAAAATATTATGCAACGCTTCCATTTACCTATGTTTATCCTCTGGAGTTGCGTGCCTTTGTTTGCTTTGTTAGGTTCTGACAAACAGAGTGAAAAACTAACAGACAACCAGTCAAAGCTCAAACCAAGTTTATTCACCCATTGGGTCAAACAGCTGAAAAGACATGTTTACACAGGCCCATATATTTATACCCTCCTTCTAGGTGGAGGCTCCTCCTTGCACATCTGGATAGCCAATGCATCTCGGCCCACATTCTTCACTCATCCCTAACTCATGGCTGTCCTACCTTATCAGTGACTGAAACCAGGCTGTTGCCCTTCTCCTCTCCAAAGGATACATGAGATTTAACAATAACATGTTCTGATAGAATGTAAACTTTTTGCACTCCCATTTCTCACTCAGTAGATTTCCATACACCCAGTTCTAATATGGTAACATGAATAAGGATATTTCAAGTTAGAACCCAACAGCTTAAATCCATACTTTTTCAATAAATGTTAGTCAAATACAACCACAGACTGTTTGCTCATCGCTGTTGCACTACGATGGCAACTCAGAGCAAGTGTGCATGTGCCAATTGAATCTCAACAAGGAACAAGTCGGCGGTTTTTGATGAACGTATATTGAAAAAGTATGGATTTCAGCAAACAAAGAAAGACACGCAATTACAGAGGACAAACATATGTACAAGGTAAGCATTTCATAATTGAAATGTTTTGAAGTATTGACCTTGGGCGAATCGATGAAGTTGGAGCTGAATTCCACAAAGCCTGTTCTCTGCTCCGCTCCGTTGGTGGAGTTCATCAGAAACTTTCTTCACCCTGGAGTTGTCAGCCAGGTTCAATTATAAGATTTAATGGAATGCAATGAAGTAGGGTGTTCAATCAAAACCGCATATTCTGACCAATGGATCAAATAATCTGTTCCAAAGTATTCCCAAGCATAATAGAGAGATATGTGACTAATAAAAATTGATTTGATATGATTTGATTTTGTTTAACAAGTAATACCTTTTTTCTCAAAAAGATAGGGGTCAAAATTACTGACATGTCTAAAGATTCTTATAAATATAGTCAAAAGATTAGAATTTTGTCCCATATTCATAGCACGCAATGACTACATCAAGCTTGTGACTGCAAACTTGTTGGATGCATTTCTACTTCGTTTTGGTTGTGTTTCAGATACTTTTGTGCCCAATATAAATTAATGGTAAATAATGTAGTGTCATTTTGGAGTCACTTTATTGTAAATTGGAATATAATATGTTTCTAAACACTTAACCTAATGTTGATTCTACCATGATTATGGATAATCTCGAATTAATAGTGAATAAAGATGAGTGAGAAAGTTACAAAGGGCCAAAGATCGTACTCCTCTCCTGTTATTGGTAATGGGGAAAGGTTAGCATGTCTTGGCTGGGGGTATGATCTTTGACCCTCTGTAACTTTCTCTCTCATCGTTATTCACGATTAATTCAGGATTATTTATAATGGATTGTACTGCAAAAGTGAAATAGAATATTTTTTTCCTGTCAATATTTTCAATGTACTGTCAATACTATCAATATTTGCATTTTATTATTTTTTAAAAAATGATCAAGTCTGGTGTGTACTGTATAGCCAAGATCTAGTACAATGAAGCGTGCAACAGCAACAAGGCTTTCACCAAAATAGAAAACATCAGTCAATTGAACAGCCAGGGACACTCCCACTACGGCACTATCAGTGTCTGGAATAATAATAACAAATGGGAGTAAAACATGCGCGATGCTGTCTGCGTTTCCAAAACATGACAATAGGGCGATTAAGTAGGAGAATTAAAACAGAAGTGTTCATTATTATAAAGCTTGACAGGCATAATGCAATGGCGCATTGAGCAATGACAGAGTGCAGCCGCTGTGAAGCTGGCTCACCAGGCTGTCACTACAGTAGCACGGTGCCGAAATACTATAAGAGGCATGGTTTTGGAGTAACACTACCAGCCATGATGGGTCTTTATCTCACTAGCGTTGGAAGCTATTCGCTTCGCCTTCTTAGCTTGCTACCAACTTTAATTTTTTGAGACCGTTAACAATGTATTTTTCATGTCGGCATATGCAATTCCACAATTTGCATACTTCCCGCTTTTTGGGTTTATCGACACAACATGTTTCAATTCACTGTGGCTAGCTAGCAACACACTGGTTGACAGTTTTCTGGGGATTTAAATGCACATATAACAAAGATAACTAAACAAATTCGACAGGCATTTAACACTTGTAGATTCACTGAATGCTGTTATTTAATCTTAGCAAGTGACTAACGTTAGCTAAGCTTAATAGCTAGCTAGCTATCTTTAAATGCTAACATTAGCAAGCATTGAAACATCTTTTGAAACATGAATTGTAACAGAATTCAAACTTTTTCAACAATATATCAAAGTAATGTTTAAATTGCACATACTATTCTGTGATATATATGATACAAACCTATTTAAGTATTTATTTTATAAAAGAAAAAGAAAGTACCTGAGCCAAAGCTACAGCAAAAATCCCCTTTCAGAATTTTTTGTGATTGGACAACTATGTTATGTCTGCCTGACTACAAAGCAAACGTCAATTCCAATTGGTGGATTGTTCTAATTCTACTCAGATACCAAGTGCAACTTAAATTCTATTGGTTCAATTCCTTTATTTTCTTGCTAAAGATTATTCTGATAGGAGGCGTTATGACTGGTCTGCCCAGTAACTGAGCTGATGGCTCGTCTGGCAATATTCTGCCTAGTGACAGAAACTTGATTGGTTTACACGTATGTGGATATGTTATTTCCTATTGGGGCGGATGTTCAGAATCAGTTTACTACGGGTGCGTTCGTAAATTCGCTCTGGCTATCCGTTTTAAAAGCACTATCGACTGAGTGTTTATTTATTTTATTTAACCTTTATTTAACTAGGCAAGTCAGTTAAGAACAAATTATTATTTTTGCCAGAGCGCACTGATGAATTTACGAATACCCAACACCCGTTGAAAATGGCCGGTGTCAGTAAACGTCGGCAAAAAAAAACGTAATGAAATCGTTGCACAGTTACAATCACCAACGCTCAGGATAACATGAACACTGCCTAACCAGCTCTGCTAGGTCGAGGAAAATGGTCAGAGTGAGGTGTTCTCTCATTTATGTCTGGAAGTAGATAGCAAGCTAGCTAACTTTAGCTTGGGTGCTTGACAGCTGTTGTGATGTCAAAACACTCGGATCAACTCTACTCCCCGTCCAATGTGCGCTCTGAATGCTCCGAGAGCTGAATGCACAGAATTTACTTTCAGTGCAATCTGGCACTCCAGAGTGAATTTACGAACGCACCATATGTAAACTTGACCTACCAGCATTCAGTACAATTTAACTCCACTCTATTTCTACTCCTTTCATTTGGACTAAATCATCAAACATGTATAATAAAACTAATACAGCTATTGTTGAGTTTCTTGTTGTATTGATTATGCTACTGGTAAACGTTTACATGTAGTTAGAAATAAGAGATGTAATTTTGTGCTTGAGTTAAAATGGTCTGCCTCCTGTTTCCCACAATTCCATATTCTTTGCAGCAGAACACAAAACAAGGTTTGTCGTCACATCCGCAAATTTGCAACATGGATCCAAGCGGGTTTAAACTCAATTTCTGGGAGAATGGACCAAAACCCGGACAATTTTATTCATTTCCAGGCAGTAGTCTAACCCCAGGATGCGGACCTATCAAACACACGCTGTAAGCGAATCATTTTGAGTAGAGATCCCTAATAATGTCCTCACGCTTTCGATTTCCTCGGTAAGCTGCATCATCATGGTGGAGCAAGCCGATGGAGCTACTCTAGCTACTAACGCTAGCTAGGTAACGTTATCTAACTAAACTTGATATGCTCTCGGGATTTCTTATTCTATATCCAACAAATTGGCTGATGATAAATTGCCCATCTATGCCTCGCTAGTTGGCTACCTAATCATAGTGCACTTATGGTAGTTAATGCTAGCTAACAAAACTCACCACAAAGGATACTATTGAAGCATATTATTTAACTAGTCCTACTCCCGGCATGGTTTCATTATATATGCATGAGTCCAAATAAACGTCCAGCAGTTCAGCATGCATCACTCTGTAACGTTAACTAACAAGACTTACTCATGACACTTTCACATTTTTCCCACCCTGAACTCAAGAAACCCCATGGTGACGGGAACATCAGTACTGGGAGTGAAGTTTACAGGTGGCGTCATAATCGCAGCTGATATGCTGGGCTCCTATGGTTCCTTAGCACGGTTCCGTAACATCTCTCGACTCATGAAAGTGAACGACAGCACCATCCTGGGTGCCTCCGGCGACTACGCAGACTACCAGTACATGAAGCAGATCATCGAACAGATGGTGTAAGTTTAAGGTTTCTTTCAGAAACCTAAATCTTTTTTTTATTCCTTTATTTAACTAGGCAAGTCAGTTAAGAACAAATTCTTATTTTCAATGACGGCCTAGGGACAGTGGGTTAACTGCCTTGTACAGGGGCTGAACTATTTGTACCTTGTCAGCTCAGGGATTTGAACTTGCAACCTTTCGGTTACTAGTACAACGCTCTAACCACTAGGCTACACTGCCACCCCGGGTTCAAGTCCGGGCTCTCGCTGGGCCACTCAAGGATATTCAGAGACTTGTCCTGAAGCCACTCCTGCATTGTCTTGACTGTGTGCATAGGGTCGTTGTCCTGTTGGAAGGTGAAACTTTGCCCCAGTCTGAGGTCCTTAGTGTTCTGGAGCAGGTATTTTCATCAAGGATCTCTCTGTACTTTGCTCCGTTCATCTTTCCCTTGATCCCGACTTGTCTCCCAGTCCCCACAGCATGACAAAAAAACATCCCCACAGCATGACATTGCCACCACACTTCACCGTAGGGATGGTGCAATTGTAGGTACCGGTTGGAGTTGGGTGTGATTCTGCAAATGGAGAGAGAAATAATAGGGCCAAATCTGAATTGATTTAGATTGTTTCAGAGAAACATTTGTAATCTGTGCAGGTCAACTTGACAATTGCATGCCATGACAAGGAAGCTTCGGTATTTAGCCAAGTAGCAAGTGAATGCAGAGCAAATGACCAATGGTACCCCTGGAAGTTTGGGAGGCTTATTCCACCTGAGGTCTTTTGTCTCTGTAATATGGATTTTTTATTTTTTTATTTTTTTCCAGATACATGGAGGTTAAGGAGTACATTTTATTTCAATCTCCAAGTGGTGTTGAAATTGGGGGGGAAAATATATATTAAATGTTCGACCACTGAAATGTGATTGTAAGATTTAGTCCATCTGTTTCTACATCTTCTAAATACTTTTTATTAAAATGTCAGTACAATATTTAGCAAGGAAGGATACATTCAATGTATAAAACGTTGGACTACTGGGGGATATATAGGAAGAGACGACTGGGTTATTGTTCAGTGGTAGTAATGCAGACTTCCACCGATTGATCTTGTGTCCTGCAATTTTTCTAGAAGCATTACAGATATCTTAAAGGTGGGGAAGAGACTGAGAAATATTCTGGAGGGGCTGCTTTGTTTGAATGGTTTCTGGCATTGTTTCCTTTGCTTGGTTATCTCCCTGAGTACCACCAGTGATCAGATCTCTCTGGTTGTGTCCCAGGATCGATGAGGAGCTCCTAGGTGATGGCCACAGCTACAGCCCAAAAGCCATCCACTCCTGGTTGACGCGGGTAATGTACAACCGCCGCAGCAAGATGAACCCACTGTGGAACACTGTGGTCATCGGTGGATTCTACAATGACGAGAGGTGGCTTGAGTTTTCAGCATCTTCAACTAGTCATTTTTTGTTGTTGTCCTTATTAGAGTTCATGCCAAGAGGTGGAGCTCTTAAAATTGCTTAGAAATGTGGGAGTGCCCATTGTCATGTTAGACTATTTTAACCATGATCCTGGTTAGTTTTTGCCTTTAACAAACCTCCTACCCTGGTCTCGAAGTTAACGTCAAACTGACTGGGGATCTGCAGCTATAAATAATTATAGTAGCTAGCTACAACAAAATCTATTAATAACTTGTATTTTTCTCTAGCTTCCTGGGCTACGTGGACAAGCTGGGTGTGGCCTATGAGGCACCTACAGTTGCTACAGGGTTTGGCGCTTACCTGGCCCAGGTGAGAGGACAAATGAGCTAATAAACGAGGGGACTGCTACTGTGTGGCAATATTAACTTCTATACGTTTCATAGTTTATAACTTATCTTTAGCAATTGAAAGATGCCATAGTTTCTATTTGAAAGATTGGTTGTAAAGTTGTAATTCCTTTTCCAAGTTGTAGAGCTGAGCTTCACTAGTTCATATTGAAATTGTGGCAACCTTTTCTGGGACAAGAAATTGTATGAATATAATTGGAAGTAATCTATACTGCATGATGCTTCTGCATCCTATCAAATCCGATGTTACTGTATGTAAAAATGGATGTTCCACAGTTGTAAGTTCTACACAGAACCTTGCAGTATGTCTGGGTTTGTTTAGTGTACGGTTATTCTTTGTGTCCATGCAGCCCCTGATGAGGGAGGTGGTAGAGAACAAGGTAGAGATTACGAAGGATGAGGCCCGGGCTCTGATTGAGCGCTGCCTCAAGGTGCTATACTATCGCGACGCTCGCTCCTACAACAGGGTGAGTCGTTAGTCTCGGGAACTGTCCAGAATTTAATGTTATTTTCAACAGCACATTGGGAATGTCAATGTTTCTCTTTTGAAGCTACCAGTCTCGTAGCCATTTGTGACGTTACTGTTTGTCTATTTATAGCATGAAATTGCCATTGTGACAAAAGAAGGCGTGGAGATTGTGGGCCCCATGTCCTGTGAGACCAACTGGGAAATTGCCCACATGGTCAGGTAAGTTATAGCCACATAACCTGTTTCGACTGTCCAGTCAGAAGTGTCAAAGGTTCATAGAGCTGGCATTGTACTATCACTTCAGGAAAATTGTTTAAAGTTATAATTTCTTTGTCCTAAATTGATCATAGCATTTTAATTGAACAACTACATAGCTTGTGGAATATTTCACACAGCATGTGCCAGTTACATTTAATATAATGTACATTTTCTTTTGCAGTGGGTTTGAATGATGACGATAAGGACTGTACGTTAAGCCACACTTGGTCTGTCCATTCTACAATGTTACCGCTTTGATAGGACTGCTATGTAACAAATCCCCCCCCCCCTTTGTAATATGAAAAATAAATGTTGTAAACTTCTGAATGGGTGAGTTATTTAAACTTGAACGACAGTCAGGCTTAAATTAAATCTGGTGAAATTGAGATTATATTCATATACTGTAATTGGAAAGGTCCACACATGCAGAGTTGCTGGCAAACATTCATGGGAAGAAATTACATATTTGGACTTCTGTAATACCCAGATTTATCCACATCAGGGGTAAGAGGACCCTGTGTCAAGAACAAATCTTGTCTGTTTCCATGTTAAACACTTTTGGTTCAACCATACAGAACTGCACCAGACTATATGCTGTTAATACCACAAAGGGAAACCAACTTAAAGCAGACCCAACACTTTATTTCATATTTAAAAATAGTTAATTGTTCAGGTGAAGAAAATAATACAAACCTGAGAGGTAGGATGGAATCCAAGAGATGGCAGTCTAAGGCATGATCTGAGATTTCATGTGAACGGTGTGGTTGGTCTGAGGTAATTTCTCATTAGACATGGCTACATTGCTTTCAATAAATTGAAACTATGGCCAATTGATAAGGGATGGGGCTGTTTGTCTTCGCTAAATCCATCACAGCTTTATAAATAAAGTAGATCGGAAGATGTGTCAGAGCTTTGGCACCATTTCTACATCCACATAGTCAAACATTCCCTACTAGAAGTGACTTTCTGATCCCACTAATAAGAAAGAGTACAAGTTATTTACAAAGCGTGTAGTCTAGTGTTGACAGGAATAGACTTTAATTGCATAAGACAGTGAAGGATTTATCAATAATGACTAAATGTATACATTTGGCGCCAAGTTATAATTCACGGAGTGGTCTGTTAAAGAATGTTGGTACATAGGCCAAGAGGAAGGGTCAACAGACAACTCGTGTTCACAGTAAAGATGTCTGGTCTCCAACCAGGGAGGGGAGAAACCGTTGGGCGTGCAGTAGATTCTGTGACATGGTAGCAGAAGATACGCAATGTGTATGTGTTGGAATTGAATTGAAAAGCAGCTTTGTCATGATCTAGGAGGGACATTTTTGTAAGACATGACATTATGTGTGGTATATAAACTAATTTTATAAAAAGAACCTTACAAATTCTTAAGTGGACAAAGTATTTTGCTTTGTCACAAGTGAATTGGTTAATGAACAGAGGAATTAAATTCCTATAACGCACAGGTTGTTGTTGAACCTTATAGGGTTACACAAGACACAGCAGCTTGTCATAGAAAATGTACAAAAACATTTGAAAGT
The DNA here is from genome assembly GCF_036934945.1 of Oncorhynchus masou masou. Lineage (NCBI taxonomy): Eukaryota > Metazoa > Chordata > Actinopteri > Salmoniformes > Salmonidae > Oncorhynchus > Oncorhynchus masou. Next base: position 34,811,975 of record NC_088223.1, on the reverse strand, counting down.
TGCATCACCTTCCCAAGTGAAAGGAACAAGCATGTGTACAGTTTAACGGTACATTCTCCAGAGCTATCCCATCTCTGCTTCAAACGTCACAATTCCCTTGGTTTGAAAGTGTCAAAAGATCCAAGTCTGAGGTGTCGGTCCGCCAATGATCAACAATCAGTTTCCTCAAAACCGTGAAAAGACTCCAGATCGCTGTCCTTCTCAAACACGTGCTTGCGGGTTGGGTGGCGGCGAGGGCAAGGTGTACGCCGACATAATGTCCGAGCTCACCCCATTGTCCTTCATTAGCACTTCAGCGCTCTTCGACCTTGCTGGAGAAAACATGACAAGAGCCTCGGTCAGGCTCTGCACCAGTTCTGCCGGACCTTTCTCGCCTTCCTCATGCGGTGTGCTAACCATCATGAAGGACTGCTGGAAGATCTGGGGCTGCGTTGCCAAGCACGAGACCACGTCACCTAGACATTCCACCAGCATTAGGGCCAGGTCACCTGGCCCCAGAGTCACAGCTCCTTCATTCTGGGTGTGCATCGCACACCAGCGTGCCTGTAGAAACTCCTTCGTAACAGGCGCCACGCACAGCTCCAGGGGCTGAAGGTGGCAAGAGCAGCCGATGGGGATCACCGCCGGCAGGGTGTTGCTGCTGTTGAGGGCAGCCAGGAAGTCGTCAGCCAGGTGGCCGTGGTGGGTGTCCATGATCAGCAGACCTTTTCCCCCTGCCTGGGGGTTCACATGCTTCTGCCACACCTTAGAGAGCCACAGCTGGAGCCGCTCGTTGTCCGTAAAGCCTTGCGGGCGCGCCTCCAGGAAGACAGAGTCCGGGATGGCCTTCGGCAGGTGTGGAGGGTTGCCTTTGAGGAACACCATGGTGGGCAGCATGGTGCCGTCGGCCAGCCCTGCTAGGACCACCTCTATCAGGGGCTCCCCAGTGCCGATCAACTGAAACGCCTCGGGGTCTGTCTTGAGCTTATCCAGGTCCACGAACACAGAGAGCTCGTCAATGCATCCGATGGAGGGTGGCCGGAAACCGACATCTTTGACTTGCTTGCAGACAAAGCGAGTGAAGATGCGGACGCTCTCGTAGACGTTGCGTGGCAGCGGGTGCTTGGCCGAGCAGGTGGCCTGCAGGCTGAGGTTGTGGCGGAGCATGAAGTCCACAGCCCACTCGTAGAACTCACCGATCTCGTGCGACTCCTCCAAGGCCTGCGTGGCTGTCTGGAGCAGGTTTTCCTCTGTGACTGGCAGCTGCTGCTCCCGCTGGCACATCACCCACTCTGCGATGCAGTCCGTGCTCCAGATCCAGTCCTTCTGGAGGCGCCGGATCTCCTGCTGCAGCATCCAGGCCTGGATGAGCTCTGGCTGGGTGCCAAAGTGCAGGGATGCCTGGGAGAAGCCATTGCACAGGGCATAGAGCATCACCTTCAGCTGGTGCACCGTTATTTTGGTTGACCCTTCTTTCCTGGATTTGTCCATCCTGGCCTCTCCTCCGTGGAAAAGCTCTCTGTGGCTCAGCCCCTCGGACCCCACTGCCTGGGGCTCCATCCCTTGGCCCGAGCCACCAACCTTGGGGGTTGTCCAGACACCATTGGATGCAGCAGGGGCAGTGGAGTGCATGGTTTTATTGGGACCAAGGACCGTGATGGTCATGCTGGGTTTGGAGGATAGGAGCGGTTTGATAGAGAGCAGGGTGGAACTATTGCCAGCTGGTAGCAGATGGATAGGCACAAAATACCCCCCTTGACCTGGGTTGATTTCTGGAACAACAATGCTACAGGGGGAAAAGAAAAACATGTTAGTTTTCAGGAAGTATAACTAGGCTTCAACTTGAGAGCCAGCTCAATTCTGTCCTACTAAGTTATTTCACTCAATATATAAAGAGGATATTAAATACCTTTGAGAAGCCTTCTCGGACACATCTGAATGAGAGAAAAAAATCAACAAAGAGGTTGCCATATAGAAAGGATTGACCTTTTACAAAGATAGTTCAATATCAGAAGGTGGAACTCAAAACTTAATAACCTTCCACCTCCAGCTTGCTGAAGCTTGCAGTATCATGGTCTGGGTGATCCACCAGGTGGTTGGCCATCATATCACCCACCTTGGTTCTGTAGTTACATGACATGCACCTCATCTCATCCATTCTGAAATGGGACCAAGAGGGTTTTGAGCAATCAGGATTTTAAAAAAACACTACATTCAATTAAACACTGCCCCCCAAAAATTGAGGAAATTATTGTTACCTTGAGTATGACTCGTACATGGCCAGATATTGGGTGGTGCTCTTGTGAGTCACGTGGTTACTGCGAAGAGAGACAGAAAACATGTGTCATACACCTTTCTCCAAACCAACATTTCGGGAATCTTCAGTTGAACAATGTCACTCACTTGATCATGTGGTTGGCGTAAGCTCGGGAGCAGCAGGTGCAGTAGCGACACAAGGAGCAGTGGACGTAGCTGGGGAAGTGGTTGGCAAAGTCAGGAATCTTAAAGGTGCACTCCATGCAGTTCTGTTGGGCCAGCGATGCACTGTGGGGAAGGAAGGCAGAGACAGGTTACCCATGGTGCACAGCGATGGAATGTCAAGCTTATCCATTTTTGATATTCAATTTCTAGCCGCATCATCCTAGACAACTGCTCCAAATGATAAAATGGTCAACAATTTTGCTATACGGCAAAGCTAAACGCTAAACTCAATCGAGTCTGAATAAAGCTTGGCGTCAATTCCATTTCGTGCCAATACAATCAGGGGGAAAAACATCAACCCTTTACCTCCTCTGGAACTTAGTGAGCAGCTTCTTCAGGCTCTTAACAGGTTTATTCTTGGGCTCTGGTTTTTGGGGAGCAGACGGAACATCAATCACTTTGGAGGGTCGGAGGTCTCCTCGGCCCGAAGACTCCTGATAGTAGTACTGCTTGCCCTGCAGCGCGTAGGCCCGGATAGTCACCTGGAACACAGAAATATTCTTAGACCACTTAATATACATGACTAATATTCCCATAATGCACAGGGAAAATGCATAACATTCACACCACTATATACTTTCGAATCACGGAGAAGAGACAAATATGTATTTTTTGGTCTATCACGCACAAAAATTCAGAATATCACACCCTAGCAATCACTCACGCATGTGTGTGTGTGTGTTACCCCCCCATTCAAAGGTTTGGGGTCACTTAGAAATGTCCCTGTTTTGTCCATTAAAACAACATCAAACTGATCAGAAATACAGTGTTAATGTCGTAATTGACTATTGTAGCTGGAAACAGCAGATTCATTATGGAATATCTACATAGGCGTACAGAGGTCCATTATCAGCAACCATCACGCCTGTATTCCAATGGCATGTTGTGTTAGCTAATCCAAATGTATAATTTTAAAAAGGCTAATTGATCATTAGAAAACCCTTTTGCAATTATGTTAGCACAGCTGAAAACTGTTCTCTTGATTAAAGAAGCGATAAAACTGGCCCTCTTTAGACTAGTTGAGTATCTGGAGCATCAGAATTTGTGGGTTTGATTATAGGCTCAAAATGTCCAGAAACAAAGCACTTTCTTCTGAAACTCAGTCTATTCTTGTTCTGAGAAATGAAGGCTATTCCACGCTGTGTACTACTCCCTTCACAGATCAGCGCAAACAGGCCCGAACCATAATAGAAAGTGGAGTGGGAGGTCCCAGTGCACAGCTGAGCAAGAGGACAAGTACATTACAGTGTCTAGTTTGAGAAACAGATGCCTCACAAGTCATCTGTGTTTTATTTTGCCCATCCAAGCCATATCTCAGACTGGCCAATAAAAATAAAAAAATAAGATGGGCAAAATAACAGACACCGGACAGAGGAACTCTGCCTAGAAGGCCAGCAACCCAAGTCGCCACTTCAAGGTTGACATTGAGACTGTTGTTTTGCGGGTACTATTTAATAAAGCTGCCAGTTGAGGACTTGTGAGGCGTCTGTTTCTCAAACTAGATGCTAATGTACTTGTCCTCTTGCTCAGTTGTGCACCAGGGCCTCCCACTCTTTATACTCTGGTTAGAGCCAGTTTGCGGTGTTCTGTGAAGGGAGTAATACACAGGGTTGTACGAGATCTTCAGTTTCTTGGCAATTTCTCGCATGGAATAGCCTGACAAGTTTCAGAAGAAAGTGCTTTGTTTCTGGACATTTTGAGCCTGTAATTGAACCCATAAATGCTGATGCTCCAGATACTCAACTAGTCTAAAGAAGGCCAGTTGTATTGCTTCTTTAATAAATATACTACAGTTTTCAGCTTATGCATCATTCCACTGATATGCATCAGTCCACGGAAAGACAAATTGTCTATAAATGAAGAAAGTTCAGCAATGTTGCTACTCTCCCTAGGAGTAGCCGTCCTGCAAAGATGACTGCAAGAGGACAGTGCAGAATTCTCAATGAGGTTAAGAAGAATCCTATAGTGTCAGCTAACATCTCGGTTGTCTACGATACGTAAAACACTAAACAAGAATGGTGTTAATGGGAGGACACCACAGAAGAAGCCACTGTTGTCCAAAAAAAAACATTGCTGCACATCTGAAGTTTGCAAAAGTGCACCAGGATGTTCCACGGCGCTACTGGCAAAATATTCTGTGGACAGATGAAACTACAGTTGAGTTGTTTGGAAGGAACACACAACACTATGTGTGGAGACAAAAAGGCACAGCACACCAACATCAAAACCTCATCCCAACTGTAAAGTATGGTGGAGGGAGCATCATGGTTTGGGGCTGCTTTGCTGCCTCAGGGTCTGGACAGCTTGCTATCATCGACTGAAATGAATTCCCAAGTTTATTAAGACATTCTGCAGGAGAATGTTAGGCTCTATCCACCAATTGAAGCTCAACAGAAGTTGGGTGATGAAACAGTATAAGGACCCAGAAGCAAATCAACAACGGAATGGCTTCAACAGAAGAAAATACACCTTCTGGAGTGGCCCAGTCAGAGTCCTGACCTAAACCCGATTGAGATGCTGTGGCATGACCTCGAGAGAGCAGTTCACGCCAGACATCCCAATAATATTGCTGAACTGAAACAGTTTTGTAAAGAGGAATGGTCCAAAATTCCTCCTGACCGTTGTGCAGGTCTGATCCGTAACTACAGAAAATATTTGGTTGAGGTTATTGCTGCCAAAGCAGGGTCAACCATTTATTAAATACAAGGGTTCACATACTTTTCCACCCTGCAGTGTGAATGTTTACACGGTGTGTTCAATGAAGACATCAAAGCGTATAATTGTTTGTGTGTTTATTAGTTTAAGCAGACTGTGTTTGTCTATTGTTGTGACCGAGATGAATATCAGATGACATTTTATGACCAATTTATGCAGAAATCCAGGTTTGTCACACATACATACACATATCTATATACACTGCTCAAAAAAATAAAGGGAACACTAAAATAACACATCCTAGATCTGAATGAATGAAATATCTTTATTAAATACTTTGTTCTTTACATAGTTGAATGTGCTGACAACAAAATCACACAAAAATTATCAATGGGAATCAAATTTATCAACCCATGAAGGTCTGGATTTGGAGTCAAAATTAAAGTGGAAAACCACACTACAGGCTAATCCAACTTTGATGTAATGTCCTAAAAAAAAAATCTAAAATGAGGCTCAGTTGTGTGTGTGGCCTCCACGTGCCTGTATGACCTCCCTACAACGCCTGGGCATGCTCCTGATGAGGTGACGGATGGTCTCCTGAGGGATCTCCTCCCAGACCTGGACTAAAGCATGGAGCGAGACATGATGTCCCAGATGTGCTCAATTGGATTCACGTCTGGGGAACGGGCGGGCCAGTCCATAGCATCAATGCCTTCCCCTTGCAGGAACTGCTGACACACTCCAGCCACATGAGGTCTAGCATTGTCTTGCATTAGGAGGAACCCAGGGCCAACCGCACCAGCATATGGTCTCACAAGGGGTCTGAGGATCTCATCTCGGTACCTAATGGCAGTCAGGCTACCTCTGGTGAGCACATGGAGGGCTGTGCGGCCCCCCAAAGAAATGCCATCCCACACCATGACTGACCCACCGCCAAACCGGTCATGCTGGAGGATGTTGCAGGCAGCAGAATGTTCTCCACTGCGTCTCCAGACTGTCACATGTGCTCAGTGTGAACCTGCTTTCATCTGTGAAGAGCACAGGGCGCCAGTGGCGAATTTGTCAATCTTGGTGTTCTCTGGCAAATGCCAAACGTTCTGCACGGTGTTGGGCTGTAAGCACAACCCCCACCTGTGGACGTCGGGCCCTCATACCACCCTCATGGAGTCGGTTTCTGACCATTTGAGCAGACACGCACATTTGTGGCCTGCTGGAGGTCATTTTGCAGGGCTCTGGCAGTGCTCCTCCTTGCACAAAGGAGGAGGTAGCGGTCCTGCTGCTGGGTTGTTGCCCTCCTACGGCCTCCTCCACGTCTCCTGATGTATGGCCTGTCTCCTGGAAGCACCTCCAAGCTCTGGACACTACGCTGACAGAAACAGCAAACCTTCTTGCCACAGCTCGCATTGATTTTTCATCCTGGATGAGCTGCACTACCTGAGCCACTTGTGTGGGTTGTAGACTCCATCTCATGCTACCACTAGAGTGAAAGCACCGCCTGCATTCAAAAGTGACCAAAACATCAGCCAGGAAGCATAGGAACTGAGAAGTAGTCTGTGGTCCCCACCTGCAGAACCACTCCTTTATTGGGGGTGTCTTGCTAATTGCCTATAATTTTCACCTGTTGTCTATTCCAGTTGCACAACAGCATGTGAAATTTATTGTCAATCAGTGTTGCTTCCTAAGTGGACAGTTTGATTTCACAGAAGTGTGATTGACTTGGAGTTACATTGTGTTGTTTAAGTGTTCCCTTTATTTTTTGAGCAGTAAAATATAAATTATATATATATATATAAAAACACACACAAATTCAAAATATCACACACACAGACAAACCTTGGTACCAGGCTTCAGGCCCTCCAGCTGCCGTGGCTTGAGGTGGGTCTTGTGGTACTGCACCTTGTGCTCTGCCCGGTCCTTGGCGAAGAGGAATTGAAGCCGGCACCGGTCGCATTTAAACACTTTTTTTTTCTGCACACAAACACATAGGAAAATGGGTGGAGTGGAATAGACTGGCTGCCAATGGCCATAGATGTACCACATGTATCTGATGTGGCATATAGCCTCATTGGGTTTACCTGGTGGCGGCTGTAGTGGTTCTGGTAGTTGCTGCTGGAGCGGAACACCCTGAGGCAGTAGGGGCACAGCAGATTGGCCGTGCCGTTGTGGAACTCACGGAAGTGGGCAAAAACATCCACATACAGGGACGAGCGGTAGTCGCACACCTTCACAAAGTAGAGAGAAGAGGGAGGGGTGAATTGCATTAGGAGACATTACATGTTGATATAGTGAGCTTTTCCCCTCGACAGGACATTGCGTAGAAATGCACTGACCGGACAGTTTATTCGACCCCCCTGTTCATGAAAATGGATCGCTCATACAGACAATGAGTCACGTGGCTTGCAAGCAGACAAACATCAGGACATTCCTTTATTGTTCAGTTTTACTTTGGAATGGGCAAAACGAGTGACCAAAGCGACGGAGCGTGGTTTTACCATCGGTGCCAGGTGCGCCGGATCCAATATCTCAGAAATGGCGGCCATCCGGGGCTTTTGTGTAAGCTAACAGGCAGACCACAAACAGGCAAATAATGGTGCAGTAAAACAGTGGTATGCAGGCATCTCGGAATGCACAACTCATCAAGGATGGGCTTTTGCAGCAGACAACCACACCGGGTTCCACTCCTATCAGGTAAAAACAAGAAGTGGCTTGAAGAAGTTTTCTAGAGGGTGGATCAGCTTAATATTGCGGAAAGAATGTTGCTTCCAATGTAAATTGTCTGCATGATTTCCAATCCCCCATATTTTTTGGGTAAATAAATATACAGTGCCTTGCGAAAGTATTCGGCCCCCTTCAACTTTGCGACCTTTTGCCACATTTCAGGCTTCAAACATAAAGATATAAAACTGTATTTTTTTGTGAAGAATCAACAACAAGTGGGACACAATCATGAAGTGGAACAACATTTATTGGATATTTCAAACTTTTTTAACAAATCAAAAACTGAAAAATTGGGCGTGCAAAATTATTCAGCCCCTTTACTTTCAGTGCAGCAAACTCTCTCCAGAAGTTCAGTGAGGATCTCTGAATGATCCAATGTTGACCTAAATGACTAATGATGATAAATACAATCCACCTGTGTGTAATCAAGTCTCTGTATAAATGCACCTGCACTGTGATAGTCTCAGAGGTCCGTTAAAAGCGCAGAGAGCATCATGAAGAACAAGGAACACACCAGGCAGGTCCGAGATACTGTTGTGAAGAAGTTTAAAGCCGGATTTGGATACAAAAAGATTTCCCAAGCTTTAAACATCCCAAGGAGCACTGTGCAAGCGATAAAATTGAAATGGAAGGAGTATCAGACCACTGCAAATCTACCAAGACCTGGCCGTCCCTCTAAACCTTCAGCTCATACAAGGAGAAGACTGATCAGAGATGCAGCCAAGAGGCCCATGATCACTCTGGATGAACTGCAGAAATCTACAGCTGAGGTGGGAGACTCTGTCCATAGGACAACAATCAGTCGTATATTGCACAAATCTGGCCTTTATGGAAGAGTGGCAAGAAGAAAGCCATTTCTTAAAGATATCCATAAAAAGTGTTGTTTAAAGTTTGCCACAAGCCACCTGGGAGACACACCAAACATGTGGAAGAAGGTGCTCTGGTCAGATGAAACCAAAATTGAACTTTTTGGCAACAATGCAAAACGTTATGTTTGACGTAAAAGCAACACAGCTCATCACCCTGAACACACCATACCCACTGTCAAACATGGTGGTGGCAGCATCATGGTTTGGGCCTGCTTTTCTTCAGCAGGGACAGGGAAGATGGTTAAAATTGATGGGAAGATGGATGGAGCCAAATACAGGACCATTCTGGAAGAAAACCTGATGGAGTCTGCAAAAGACCTGAGACTGGGATGGAGATTTGTCTTCCAACAAGACAATGATCCAAAACATAAAGCAAAATCTACAATGGAATGGTTCAAAAATAAACATATCCAGGTGTTAGAATGGCCAAGTCAAAGTCCAGACCTGAATCCAATCGAGAATCTGTGGAAAGAACTGAAAACTGCTGTTCACAAATGCTCTCCATCCAACCTCACTGAGCTCGAGCTGTTTTGCAAGGAGGAATGGGAAAAAATTTCAGTCTCTCGATGTGCAAAACTGATAGAGACATACCCCAAGCGACTTACAGCTGTAATCGCAGCAAAGTATTAACATAAGGGGGCTGAATAATTTTGCACGCCCAATTTTTCAGTTTTTGATTTGTTAAAAAAGTTTGAAATATCCAATAAATGGCGTCCCACTTCATGATTGTGTCCCACTTGTTGTTGATTCTTCACAAAAAAATACAGTTTTAGATCTTTATGTTTGAAGCCTGAAATGTGGCAAAAGGTCGCAAAGTTCAAGGGGGCCGAATACTTTCGCAAGGCACTGTATATAGACATACATACTTTTTTTAAGAATATACCTTTATTATTATTCCCCGCAAACCCTACCGCCAATCCCCCCAATTGAAGTAAACTAATAAACACTTCTGCTTCTACCTTCAATCCATACATCTTATACACATTCTATAGACACAGTCTACTTTACAGTAGTTCTCTCGTTTGTTCTTAGTCCTTCCTCTATTTCTGATGTCCATCCATTTTGATTTCTATTTGTAACTATGCTAAGACAGAAAGTTTAGTTTACTTGAGTGGCCTGGTCAGTCCTTGGACCTCAACCCAATAGAGCATCTTTGGGGTGAGATGGATGGAATGGGCTGCTCGCAGCATGAATATACCGCCGTCCAATCTGCAGTGATGCCATCTCGTCAGCATGGACCAACATCCATGTGGAACATTTCCGACACCTTGCATAATTATCCAAAAAGTTCAGGCTGTTCTGGAGGCAAATGGGGGTCCGACCTTGTACTACATGGGTGTACCTAATGAACTGGTCAGAGAGTGTATATTGACTTAGAGACAGTATAAATAATGAACAAGGGGCCGATTCCGATCCGAGTTAAGTGCGCTTAAATGGAACGCGGTTTTATGACCATGAACTTAAAGGAAAACTACCAATTTTTTATTTTTATTTGTTTCAGTAGACATTTTTGATATAGTCCCAAAATGTTTTGCATGTCAGCAATCACATTTTGAAGATCTATAACTTGCAAAATACAGAAATAACCCGGTATAACGCATTTTGCTGCATTTCTCTTGATATATATTATATTGAGTCTGCAGAGAATTGTAATTTTATTTAAAGGGATGGCATTCGATAAATGTACAGAAATCCCTATTGAATGGAAAATGGTTGGCCAGCAAGTGGGAGTGTTTTTAGCAGTTTAATCAAATTTAAGCCACAACCAACAAAGCCCGTTACACACCTGCATATGGTAAGTCTAAATACCAACTACTGAAAAGTGCTTCAATCAAAATGCACAAAAAAGGAACAGATTTCCTACGTCTGAATCGGGCCCCAATTGGGCCCTGTTTACCTGGCAAATGTAGGGCATCTCTCCCGGTTTGTGGGTGTTCTTCATATGCTGCAGGAAGGCAAGCTCGCTCTCGTATGCCCACTCGCAGATCTTACACTTAGCTGTGATAAACAGAAAAAAGGCCCGAGAGTCTAAGTGCTCAGTCCTCTTGTTGTATGCACGTATTGAAAGTCACTGAATAAGAGTGATTGCTTACTAGAGTGGCAATGAAGTTCTAAACTATTACATGAACTTGTTTTAAGATGGTCATGCCAAGGATCATTTAACTATTTGGTTTTGAATTTTAAGACCCCTTAAGGTATCAAAAAAGAACATGAAACATTGAATTTGCATTACTGCTATTAACCAATAGAAACGTATTGAATAACAGATTCACTACATGGAAGAACAGATTTTTTTTTTTTTTTTTTACCTTTATTTAACTAGGCAAGTCAGTTAAGAACAAATTCTTATTTTCAATGACGGCCTAGGAACAGTGGGTTAACTGCCTGTTCAGGGGCAGAACGACAGATTTGTACCTTGTCAGCTCGGTGATTTGAACTTGCAACCTTCCGGTTACTAGTCCAACGCTCTAACCACTAGGCTACCCTGCCGCCCTTCTAAAGGAAGTTTGTTCTGAAGTGACTGTCCTAATATCTGAGAGATAAGAAAGATCAGGAAACAATTGTTTCTTTTTTTACATGTATTCTAGGCACTAAACTATCTCCATATACACTTCCATTCATTTTTTAAAACCGGGAACCTTCAGACAAGTCTTGTGAGCGACCTGGCGCATGTTCACGAGAGTCTCAGCTTTCAACAGAGGGGTCATATTAGTGTGTAGCCAAAATCATTCGGACACTACATTTCGTAACAAGACAGATTATCGGGATGTCTCATGGTCTGACATTCACCGCAGATATATCAGTGAATACGGTGGATAGAGCCGCAGCCCATGCAAAAAATAAATGTAAAAAATTGATATTTCGAGTTTAAACAGATGGATTTTGATGGGGATTATGTTCATTTGATTTCCGCGGTGGGCGTGACCATCATAGGCAAAGGGTTCAATTCACCCAATTCCCAACAAGGCAATATATAAGCATCAAGTGCTGATAATGTGCTCTGACTACGTGGGAGAATTTTGGTAGGACGGCAAGTGCCGATAGATTCACTTTGTTTTAGCGACAGTGACTGTATGTGTTATGACTGAATGGTTGATGGGCGAGTGGGGAGCTAGCTAGTCCTTACTGGTGGACTCCAACTGGCTGTGGACGCTCTCCACGTGGCACTGCAAGCGGAAGGGCGTGTCCAAGTTGCGGAAGCAGTGCTGGCAGGCGGTGTGCGTGTCCACCTCGCCGTTCTGCTGCGCCGTCATCTCCACGTGGTGACGCATGTGGTTCATCAGCCTGGAAGACAGGGAGGAGTGGAAGATGGAGGACAAAGCGGGTGAGAGGGTAAGATTTCAGTCAATTCAGTAAAATGTGAAAATGAATTCCTGTTTCCCCACACTACATCCACTCACTTGATGTTAGTCTTCAGGGTCTTTTCGCAGTGGACACACTTGAAGATGCCTGGCGGCTTCTCCACTGGTGCACCACTCAGGTTGCGGCCCTTGTCCACGCCGTAGTAGAAGTCTTCCACCAGCATGATGAGCTTGCCCTGCTGGTCGGTCTCCACGACGGAGCTGCCACCCTCGGGCACACACACCGGTCGCACCGGCGTGGTGATTGGCTCCTTGGAGGTCTTGGAGAAGGACAAAGAGGAGGAGGAGGGAGAGGAGGCGGTGGATTTGGAGGACTTGGAAGATTTGGAGGAAAGCGTGGCATTGATAGCATCCAGGCTCAGGGCGATCTGCTTGCTGCAGAGCTAGAAGAGGGACCAGTATTGTAAATATCAATATTCATACATCTCTATCTATTACCATTATCAGTGTTCACAACTTCACAGGACGCTTCTAGAGAAGATGACATAATAGCAGAGGATTTTGCCACATAAGGACGAGCTTTCCACAACAGTCCTTCACGGTCGGGCCTGGGCTAATAATATCTATATGAACGTCAACATCCACTAAAAAGTTATATCCATTTCCCAAAGAGAGTAGAAAGTCTACCTAAGGCACACTTACACACATGAAGCCCCGGAGGGCGTTGACCAATTTGTACTCTGATCCACAGCGCTTGCACATCTTGGGGCTGGCGGGGGCTTGTGCACTCACTGCAAAACAAACACCAGTACACTGGGTATGAAAACTATTTAATGTTGCAAATCACAGTACACATCGGGAGGCTTGGTCAGTAGTAAATTACCTTTGACTTCAATAGGATATTCTATTAGTATAGACAATTTCTTGTTTGGAGTGGTGAAACACCAACAGGCTACACAGTAGTAATATCTGAACGATGTATGCAGTACACCATCCTATTTCTGTTAGCTGTTACAGGAAAGCTGTGTGTTCCTGGAGACTACTAACCTCTGAGGGGTGCACTAGGCGAGGGAGCCGTGCTCGGACCACTGGTAGCAGGGGACCTGTTAGTGCTGGGAGCTGGTTGCGGGGTTTGATGCTGTTGTGCTCTGGGTGAGATTGTGAGGGGTCTCACAGCATGGCTTCCTGCTGCACCTGAAAAACTGTCTGAAACAACCCCCCCCCCCACACACACACATACACACACCAGGATTAGTGTCCAAGACAATGATCCATAACAGAAATCAGAAGGTGGCTTTTTTTTAACAATAAAGTCAACCCTTTGAGATTAGACTTAAATTCATACGGACAATAATTGGTTTGCTAAGACTGTAATTTAACTTACAATCCCTGTGTTGAACTTGTGGAGAGACTGATGGCCCACAAGGAATAGAGCCTTCCTTACCTGTGACAGATGGAGCGGTGGTGTGGAGGGTCGTGGGGGAGGATGAGAGGGTGACGGGGATCTGCACTGTGGTGAAGCCGCTGGCGGACGGTCTGCCCCTGGGCTGAGACGGGACCTGCTGGGGCGCTAGCTGCAGCTGGGTTCCCTGGCCTGGAGGAAAAACAGTAGTGAGTCGCTCACAATAGGAAGGTTTATTCGACAAAAGCAATGTCGCATAAAAACATAACATTGCGACGGAAGCTACAGGAGAAATGTTCTAAATGGTCGACAACATTTTTATCTGTGCGACTGAGGTGGATTTTTACTTTTGTCAAACTGAATAAATTATTATTGGCAGAATTTTGATGGCATGCGGGGGTACGTGATGTTATCTATAAAGCTCTACTCCACATTTAATTTGAAATGCTGACTGTTTGCAGGACAAGGATTGTCCTGACTTTCAAGAATGCCTAAAATTGCTACGCTTTGTTTTTCCTGCTTGGCTGGATGCAAGTTTCACCATCAAATGATGTCAGATCTACAGGAGTGCAAGTCTCACCATGGCGCAGACCGTTAGGATATGTTGGCATATAACAATTATTAGAATATGGCAAATATTAGTCAATTCTTGCATTCTACCCATGCTGGCTTTTGCAGCCTACCTAAGACATGAAACGGACGGGTGGGAGGGCATGCAGCCGGTTGCCAATTTATGAACCACTTACATTTCTATTTGACACAAGGTTTTTGCGAGGTGTGACATTATTACATCCAGCCGTTTTTAAATCGACACAAGACAAGTTTAATGGAAATGCACTGTAGCAGGCAATTGTTGCATCTATTTCTATGCAAACTTTCTAAATGTAGACAAAAAAAATTAATCACTGGAATAATAATGGAAACATAGCTATTGTCTATTTGCACTTTACAAATCACTTCCCACTGGAAGAAATATATCCTTTCTTTTATGACCCAAAGTTTGCATGACACAAATACAGAACACAAAACACTCCCTGTCGCATTTCTCTGGATCCCACTAAAAAGGTGGTTACTTCTAGGTTTCCGGTGGGCAGTGAAATACTTGGGTTATCTATCAGGACATTGATAAGATAACAAGAACAGACATGTCTAATGGTTAGCTACTTACCACCAGGCAGCACGGTGATGGGCTGGCCATTCAGGATATATCCTACCGGTTCGGCACTTATGGTCTGTGCCCCCCCTTGAATGTTCTGCACCACAGAAAGACAAAAGATCCTAGCAATGACTTAACCTCATTATTCCTATAGAAAAACAAGTCTGTGAAGCGCAGCCTGGCCCACTGTCATCAACCTAAACGTTTGCTGCTCAGCAGTAATCTAATTGAGAACAATGAGGGCAGGGTTCAGTTAGAAATATATGATATAGAACAAACACGTCTCTCTCTGAAATTCAGAAGAAGCAATCACGTCTGCTCGATTCAGGATATACCCTGCTGGTTTGACACTTATGGTCCGTGTGGCCACTTGACTGTTCTACACCACAGAAATGACACAGCAATCAGTACGTTTACATGCACACTAATAATTCAATATTAAACTGATTATGGAAATAGGCCGAATATGACATTAGTCATGTAAACACCTTACTCTGCATTAGAGGTCGATCGATTATGATTTTGCAACGCCGATAACGATTATTGGAGGACCAAAAAATAAAAGCTGATACCGATTAAATCGGCCGATTTATATATATAAAATTGTCATTATTACAAATAATATATTTGTAATAATGACAATGAACACTTTTTAACTTAATATAATACATAAATAAAATCTATTTTGTCTCAAATAAAGAATGAAACATGTTCAATTTGGTTTAAATAATGCAAAACAAAGTGTTGTAGAAGAAAGTAAAAGTGCAATATGTGCCATGTAAAAAAGCTAACGTTTAAGTTCCTTGCTCAGAACATATGAAAGCTGGTGGTTCCTTTTAACATGAACTTCAATATTCCCAGTTAAGAAGTTTTAGACTAAGAATTATAGGACTATTTCTCTCTATACCATTTATATTTCATATACCTTTGACTATTGGATGTTCTTATAGGCACTATAGTATTGCCAGCCTAATCTCGGGAGTTTATAGGCTTGAAGTCATAAACAGCACAATGCTTGAAGCACAGTGAAGAGCTGCTGGCAAATGCAGGAAAGTGCTGTTTGAATGAATGCTTACGAGCCTGCTGCTACCTACTACCGGTCAGTCAGACTGCTCTATCAAATCATATACTTAATTATAATATAATAAACACACAGAAGTACGAGCCTTAGGTCATTAATATGGTCAAATCCAGAAACTATAATTTAGAAAACAAAACGTTTATTCTTTCAGTGATATACAGAACCGCTCCGTATTTTATCTAACGAGTGGCATCCCTAAGTCTAAATATTGCTGTTACATTGCACAACCTTCAATGTTATGAAATAATTATGTAAAATTCTGGCAAATGAATTACGGTCTTTGTTAGGAAGAAATGGTCTTCACACAGTTCGCAACGAGCCAGGCAGCCCAAACTGCTGCATATACCCTGACTCTGCTTGCACAGAACGTAAGAGAAGTGACAGAATTGCCCTAGTTAAAATAAATTAAATGTTTGCAGGCGATATTAACTAAATATGCAGGTTTAAAAATATATACTTGTGTATTGATTTTAAGAAAGGCATTGATGTTTATGGTTAGGTACACATTGGTGCAACGACAGTGCTTTTTTCGCGAATGCGCTTATTAAATCATCACCCGTTTGACGAGGTAGGCTGTGATTCGATGTTAAATTAACATGCACCGCAGGACAATCAAGGTAACTACACATGGTTGATGATATTACTAGTTTAACTAGTGATCATGTTATTAAGATTGATTGTTTTTTTATAAGATAAGTTTAATGCTAGCTAACTTAACTTGGCTCCTTGCTGCACTCGCTTAACAAGTGGTCAGTCAGCCTGCCACGCAGTCTCCTCGTGGAGTGCAATGTAATCGGCGTCCAAAAATGACGATTACCGATTGTTATGAAAACTTGAAATCAGTCGACCTCTACTCTGCATATCTTAAATTGGCGTACGGTCATAATCAAAGTAAGCATACGCTGATTAAAACAACTGGCTTTCTGAGCAATCTTTTGAAATTTTAGGACAAGCAAACACCTTAATCAGCATTCTAGATTTGTATTTGATCTGCACATAGGCTTGCACAAGTGTCACGCCCTGACCATAGATAATAAAAAGCTCTCCATGTTGGTTAGGTCGGGGTGTAACTAGGGTGGGTCATCTTGGTGATTATATTTCTATGTTGGCCTGGTATGGTTCCCAATCAGAGATAGCTATTTATCGTTGTCTCTGATTAGCGAGTGAAGTTAGTTTTTCTGAACTAAATGTGTATCTTTGAAATACACTGTACAAAACATTAGGAACACGAGACTGACCAGGTGTATCCAGGTGAAAGCTGTGATCCCTTATTGATGTCACCTGTTAAATTCACTTCAATCAGTGGTTTCCAAACTTTTTAATAGTCCTGTACCCCTTCAAACATTCAACCTCCAGCTGCGTACTCCCTCCAGCACCAGGGTCAGCTCACTCTCAAATGTTTTTTTTTTCTTTCATCATTGTAAGCCTGCCACACACACACTATATGATACATTTATTAAACAAGAATGAGCGTGAGTTGTCATCACAACCCGGCTCGTGGGAAGTGACAAAGAGCTCTTATTGGACCAGGGCACAAATAATAATGTTGCTCTTTATTTAGCCATCTTACATATAAAACCTTATTTGTTCATCAAAAAACGATAAATCACCACATGAAAATGACAAGTGTGTGATTGAAAGAATACACATAACTCTGCAGTGTTGGGTTGTATTGGAGAAAGTCTCAGTCTTTAATCCTTTTCCAGACACAGTCTGCCTGTATTTAGTTTTCATGCTAGTGAGGGCCGAGAATCCACTCTCACTTCGGTACGTGGCTGAAAAGAGCATCAGTCTTAACAGAGCGATTTGCCAAGGCAGGATGCTCTGAGCGCAGCCCAATTCAGAAATCTGGCTGTGGCTTGTGATTAAATTTTCACAGAACCGCTTGTTGCAATTTCGATGAGGCTTTCTTGTTCAGATATTGGTAAGTGGACTGGAGGCCAGGCATGAAAGGGATAATGAATCCAGTTGTTTGTGTCATCCGTTTCGGGAATGTACCTGCGTAATTACGCACCCAACTGACTCAGGTGCTTCGCTATAAAACATTTGACATTGTCCGTAAGCTTGAGTTCATTTGCACAACAAACAAAACAATCATACAATGATGGAAAGACCTGTGTGTTGTCCTTATTAATGCAGACAGAGAAGAACTCCAACTTCTTAATCATAGCCTCAGTTTTGTCCCACACATTGAATATAGTTGCGGAGAGTCCCTGTAATCCTAGATTCAGATCATTCAGGTGAGAAAAAACATCACCCAAATAGGCCAGTCGTGTGAGAAACTTATCATGCACGCAGTCTGACAAGTGAAAATGATGGTCAGTAAAGAACTAAGCTTATCTCTCAATTTTTAAAAATGTGTCAATACTTTGCCCCTTGATAACCAGCGCACTTCTGTATGTTGTAGAAGTGTTACATGGTCGCTGCCCATATCATTGCAGTGGAGAAAATACACAAGAGTTCAGGGGCCTTGCTTTAACAAAGTGAACCATTTTCACTGTACTGTCCAAAACGTCTTTCAAGCTGTCAGTCATTCCCTTGGCAGCAAGAGCCTCTCATGGATGCTGCAGTGTACCCAAGTGGCGTCGGGAGCAATTGCTTTTATGCACATTACCACTCCACTATGTGTCCCTGTCATGGCTTTTGCGCCATCAGTACAGATACCAACATGAGCAGCAGCTACGTTTGGTTACATACGGACCATTAGTGGAATTCCTGTGAGAAGGTAACGGTTAATGTGATTGGATGGTAATTATTTGAATAGGCCACCTGTATTTGACATTGTGTTGTTATTTCGCTGAAAACTAGATGGTTTCATTTCATTTTTGGCAGTGAAATGAGCCCCCCCCCTCCCCAAAAAAATAATAATAAGCACCTGAGGCATGGAGGTCGGAAGAGGCTGCAGCACTTGAGTCAGGGCCACTGGTTTGGGTAGTAATGGTGCTGCAGAGATGGGCAAAAGTCAATATACTCCCTATGAGGCTTAAACATGTTGGTTGCATGTGTCCATTGAAACATGTTTTATGCTACAGGTCAGTAACTCAAAAAAAGAAATTAAGTCAAAACAGTTGCCAAGCGTATGTGTAACTGCCAAAATAATGGAAACACTTGAGTAACTGAGGGATACAGAGTATACTGTTAAAATATAAAACGCAACATGCACAATTTTAAAGATTTTACTGAGTTACAGTTTATATAAGGCAATTAGTTGATTGAAATAAATTCATTAGGCCCTAATCTATGGATTTCACATGACTATGCAAGGGCGCAGCCATGGGGGGGCCAGGCCCATCTACTGGAAGACAACAACCAGCCAATCAGATTGAGTTTTTCCCAACAAAAGGGCTTTATTACAGACAGAAATATTCCTCAGCACCCCCTCAGACAATCCCACAGGTGAAGAAGCTCGATGTGGAGGTCCTGAGCTGGCGTGATTCCACACAGTCAGCTGTTTTGAGACTGGTTGGACATACTGCCATATTCTCTAAAAAAACATTGGAGGCGGCTTATGGTAGAGAAATTAACATTCCTGCAGTCAGCATGCTAATTGCTCGCTCCCTCAAAACTTGAGACATCTATGGTATTGTGTGACAAAACTGCATATTTTAGAGTAGCCTTTTATTGTCTCCAGCACAAGGTGCACCTGTAAATTTATCATGCTGAAACTATTGCTATTGATAATTGAGTCCCAAAACATACAGAATGACATAACCGAGGGAAGCAGGTTACACCGAGTCTGCACACAGCACGCTCACCTTTACTGGGTCCCTTGCTTGTGTCTTCCATTTCCTCATCTGGTTGATGTTGCCACAGCGTCAGATCCTCCTCCACACACTCCATGTGGAGCTCAGAGTCTGTGGCGTTGACCTCAGAGTCTGTCATATTGACGTCTGAGTCCGCCATGCTCATAACTGTAGATTAGTTGATATAATATGGATGTTATGATGATATCTATGATCATGTTTTAGAATATTGGCACATGACCTGGACAAGGCAGTGTGGCAATCATGCAAAGTCAGAAAGTGGAGCATCAGCTCTTGCTCCTTGTGTATTTTATTCGCTGCATATGTGTTGTCCAGTTAAGGGGGAAGCTGGTGTGGTTGTAGTTAGAGGAAGAGAAAATGGTATTTTTATTGTCTTTACCAAATGTTGTGCATGAACTGTGTGTATAAATCCCATTAAAGATGCACTATACAGAAATCACTCTTCCATTTCCTGGATGCTAAAATTCTAAGTTTGCTTAATTTCAGTTTGTGTGACAAAACAAGTAGTGTAGAGAATCATTGTACCATCTAAACCGCTATGAAATATTTTAATATTTTATTTTCAGCTGGTGTACAAAACTGAAAGTAAAAGATGCAAAAACGAAACTTAAGAACGGAAACATAGACATGCTTTCAAAGCGAATGACAGATCTATAAAAAAAACATTTCTATGTCAATTTGGTCTGGTCGCCCAAAAAGGTGTGAAGAGAAAATGCTGTTCATGAACACTGGTCCAAGATCAGTTTCCAGTCTTGTAATCTTTACATTCCCTATAACTAGCAATACAAACTAACTTGTTCTGGATCAGTAGTGACATTCGGATAGTGCAGTGTGCATGGCTTCCTTGCAGCCCACTCTGCAACGACTCCATGCAAACAGCAAGACTTGAGCTAGCACCACTGCTAACTAGCTAGCAAGCTAACTGAGTTCAACAACTGGCAACATCTACATCTATTCACGAAGCATGCAAATGACTTACCTTGTTCACTCTTTTGCCGAAGTTTAATAAAAAGTACAACAAACCGCGGAGAAGTGAAGCGGAAAACAAAGATATGTAGAATGGTGACTGCTATCGTTTTTCCCTTTTTGGCTCGCGTAGGAAGGCGCAAGAAAATCTCTACGTCACTTCCAGTTTTGATGTAGACGCTTTGATTGGCTACGATCTTAAAACAAGGGCGGGGTGACCATCTCCATCATGAAAAGCACACGATTCCAAGTTTTATCATGTTTCCATCTTCCAAAAATATAATTTCTTCAACTCCTAATACACGCGCAGATATATTTTGATAAATTTGTGGATGTTGTATGACTATCTCCACATCATGCATATTCAAATTCGATACATTTCTCCATGGTACAAGTTGTCAGGCATGTTGTTATAATGTTGCAGCCATGCATGTGAATGTCATAATAATCCAATGTAAAAGGCTCACCACTTTTGCTTTCAAAGAGTCGTTTCATCTGTAGCTCTATTTACCTAACTGCGATTACCAGAAGCAATAGTAGTATGCTAATATACCATATAGCTAACATTCATTTTGTCAATCTGCAATTTCTACATGTTTTGAAGAAGTGTCTGTAAACTGCACGATCATGTGCAAGTAACACCGACGTTGCTCTCAAACGCCAACCCGCTATTTTAAGGCCCACAACCGACTACATAGCAAGTTGATATTTCTGAATTTCTTTCTTAATTTTTTGGGAGGGTTTTGTGTGTATTGTTAGGTATTACTTCACTGTTGGAGCTAGAAACATAAGCATTTCGCTACGCCTGCGATAACATCTACAAAATGTATATAATGTAAGCAAACAATAACATTTGATTTGACCTAGGCCAAACCATTAAACAAAAATGAGCTAGCTCGTGCGTGGGAGTATAGGTGTTGGCAAGATAGCTACTAGCTACCTATCCTATCATCCGACCGTTGCCCCTCCCGTTTCCGATCGGAATCTCTTGCTAGCTAGCTAACGTCAGGTAGCTGGTGTTAACTAATTTAACTAGCTACTAATCTGTATGTATCCTTGTGCACCAGTCCAGCTACCGGAGGAGGTAGGGTCGAGTGACAACTGGGGGTATTAGCAGTGGCTAACAAACTGACAAAGCTGGTTAAAAAAACGACTAGCTACCTAACGTTACTGTAACAATTAACTAACGTTAGCCAGCTAGTAGCTTGGTAACGGTAAGCAGAGTATTAGAGTATTTCGCTGTAACCGGCGGCGCCGGTATACATACAGGAGCGTCCCCACTGTTAGATGATGAGTCTAGCTCAGCCGGCTAAATGACAAAATTCACATGCGCATATATTTTTTATTTAATTTTTTCCAAATTCACTAGTTACTAACTCATTATTGATTCGAGTGCAGCCTGTAGTGGCGACCAGTCATTCAGGGCAGGGGGTGTTTAAGCATGTTATTTTGGCATTAATACTTGTCACATATCAGTTTGCAAACAATGTAAATAAATATAATAACAAATCATTGAGTTAATAAAGATGCATACAAAGATGGTCTCTTTTTTTTGCTTTCTGGAGTAAGGCAGTTCCAAAATTCAGGTGTTTCAGCCCAGCTCAGTACTTTCTATAGTGGTGGGGCAGCCAGCGGAAAATGTTATATAGCAAAATCTACGGGGAGAGCTCGAAAATTCAAGACCTTGAATGCTGCTTTTGAGATACATTAGAAGTGCTCATCCAAGGCGGCTCAAGGTCATTGGCCACAGATAAAAGGACGTCAAATCACGTTATATCTACAGTAGCTTTGATTGGTCTGATCATATAAACATCATACTCATGTCAACATCATACTTTCAAAATGGTCATCATCATTAATCAAGTCGACAATCTACTGGCAAATCCTTGTCATATGAAGAGAAATTATAGATAAAATGTATCAGTGTTGGACATAAACATTACAGAACAAGTTGGAAATCGCAAATTCAACAACGAGTGGTTTGGAAGGAATAAGTGGCTAACTGCAAGAATTGCAAAGCAATCACTAGCCTGCTATTCATTGGAGTGGATGTGTGGTCCAAGTCTGGGTTTAAGGGTATCTTTTCCAAGCTTAAAAGGATAAACATTCAACATTGGCCATGCTGTCAATCCAGCATGACTTCTCCAGCTTTCAAAACAACTTGGAACTGGGAAATCTCAGACTTCAGTGAGTTCAAGACAACTGGGAACTCAGAAAGAAACGAGCTCCGACTGGGAAAATACATTTTGAACAGTAATTCAACTCTGATTTTCAAGTCGGGATCTCTGGCCTCTTTCTAGAGCTCTGACCTGAAGATGATTCAATCGTGTTTTTTTTTCAAGTTCCCAGTTCTCTTGAAAGCATCATAAATCCAGAGAATGCCAGACTTTGATGAAAGAATTTGCCCACAAAGGACCACCTTGCCACCTTCATGTTCAAGTGAGCACAGTACAACAAGATGAGCCCAAAAATGTATTCTATGCTGCTGCATAAATTATGTGATATGCCAGGGAGATATGTATATGGTAGCTAAGAAAGCAATACTAAGTGTATGTTGTGTAGTAAGCTGTTAGTAGCCCATGTGCCTAAACCTAAAAATGTGGTTCCTTTTCCCTTCATGTAGTCCAAAGTCTGTTTTTAAGAAATGTCATCATCGAATATTGTAAGAGCTTTCATTATGTGTTTATATTCCCCCTTTTATTTATCCTACGGTTCTGACTTGGTGTACAGGGAGGATACTGTAAGAATGGCATATGTTCTGAATTCTGTCGCTGTACATTTCAAAAGTGCTGAACAAATAGTTGATTATGTCCATCCTAGCTCGCTCATGAATGTCTTAATCGCAATTTTGAATTGCCTCTTATCCGCTCGTCATCCCCTTATGCCATAGTTTGTACATCTCAATTGTCAGTAGAAACCACATTTGTTTACACAAGTTAGCCATATCAGCTATGTTTTCTTAAAGGCAGTAAATTAGGCTGAATTAACTGTTTCGCTGCAAGACAAGATTCCGCTGATAGCCAGGTGCAGTAGTGGTAAGGTGTTGGGACTGCTGTTGGGACTCTGCTGTTGGGACAGTTTTATGTAGGCCCATAAGTTTGTGGGCACAGTTTGTCACCGTTATAGTCCAATTAATGTATTGTTTAGTGTTCTGTTGGGTTGTGTATTGGCTTTGCTGGAGTTTGCCCCACCTAGATTTACATGCTAATATAACCACTAGTAGCCTGCCAATCAAAGTGTTTGACAACATCAACAATATGATTACCAGATTTTTTTGTAGTAAAATAACTTCCATTCATTATGAATAATTAGCCAATGCAAAATCTAGCTACATCTTTTTGTCCTATTTTCCTTTACTATTACTATTTTAAAATGGTAGCCCTACAATAGGCCAGTAGGTGGCACTTTAGGTCCTACCCATACCTCAGTGGGTCCTACCCATAGACTAGGTCCTTTCATGTATCATCATAACAAAAGTTGAAGTATTAGTACACTCAAATACACAGAGAGCATGCTGTTCCCCTGAGAGACAGGGACTATGCCACTACTACTACCAATGTTGAAATTGAGGGGGAGCAGCTGGACCAGGGCTTGGACAATCTCACTGGACCAGAGGTAGACAAGATCTGTCTTTAAGGTGTTCTCTTGACAAATACACTGAGTATACAAAACCTTAAGAACACCTGCTTTTTTCATGACATAGACTGACTAGGTGAATCCAGGTGAAAGCTATGATACCTTACTGATGTCACTTGTTAAATCCACTTAAATCAGTGTAGATGAAGGGGAGGAGACAGGTTAAAGAAGGATTTTTAAGGTGCAACTTAAAATTAGGAATGTGTTCCTAATGTTTGGTATAGTCAGTGTTTAAAGACACCACACAATCCCACTTTAAGGAATTTTCAAGGAGGAGAACCATACTAGTGTGCCATACTTGTGGTGCACCATTGACTGTTTAAGGAAGTAGTTCTGGTTTAATCTGGCTATAAGACTAAACCTCCTATGTAAGATACTTAGACCTATTCATAGCCACTCGATCTGTATCACTGCTCGTGCTGTAACAACATTCAAAGCAACACAGTTCAAGAAGAATAGCCAGACTCGCTAAGCTCGGGATTTACTAGGCTAAGTTGTCTGGTTTGGGGTAGTCAAACTGTTCTGGCAACAAGAGTTGATAAGATGTGGAAAGAGTTGAAGAAAAACCAGCTAGTCAAGTACGGTGCTGTGACCACAGTGACAACCATCAGTAAGTCACAGCTCTACTGCTATGCAAGTTATCTTGATGTATTGTGGGTCTCAGATCTCCTTTCAATTACTTTTACAGTTTTCTATAATGGTAATATTGTTCTAACATTTCTACATGGAAATATATGCTAGGGGAATAGTAGCCTAATTTCAACAAAAGTTAACACTACTAAACCACCAACCAAGTGTATTGTATATCAAAACTGACTGTATGAAGTATGTTGTGCCGTGTTGTAACATACAGGATGTAAAAGTCTTCAGATTGTCAATTTTTCTTGACTTACATGACAATCCACAGAATCACTGAAGCATGACTGACCGTGGTATGTGGTAATGCTTGATTGTAGTGTCTATTTAAGGATTGTGATTTGTAACGTGTTCACTCCCTGTAGCTCCAAGATCCCAACATATACTGTTATGTGTGTAAAGGCTTTACAATTGCACATACAGTATATGCTATGTTAACAATTCCTATTTCCACAAGAAAGGATATTTTACGCAGACTTGAAAAATGTTAAGCCAGGATTAAATCTTGTTTGGTTGAGAGATTTTAATTGTGATAGATTAGGGCTTGTGACATTCCTCCCATATGGAACCAGTCCAGTGCCTTTTGAACTGTTGTCTTAACAGCACTTCTCTATTGGACTGTAACTGTTCACTGTACCTGTATCGACCATAGACGTTTACACAATACCAGTAATAAAGGTTGTGCCCTCAGTTGCTCTATCTTTCCCTGTCCATGGATTGATCACATTGGTGCTCCAAAATAAGGATGTTTACTCTTCCACATGTTTCACATATAGTCCCAGGATTAAAAGCAATGAGAAACAAAAGTATTGTGGGCCAATGTGACCAATGAACATGCTTTCTATTCCCATGAGAGAGGTGGCCAACCTGTCAGTACTTACACAATCAACAGATAGGGTGCCTCTAGTGGAAGGTTCATAGGTCAACATAAGAAGAAGTAAGAGTGATATTTTGGCTCAGTGCCGTTTGTCTCCAAACCAGGCTATGTTTTACTGCGAAAGTGGATCGCCGGTGGGATATGCCGCAGCCGTGCCAAACTGCATGGAAGGACTGTGGTGATCACTGGTGCCAACACTGGCATCGGCAAGGAGACGGCCTGGGATATGGCCATGAGAGGTACAGAAGGCCTATGCCACTTCTCTATTGGACTGTACTCTAATTGTGTTGTGATTTACATTACCTTTCATGGGGTCCCTTTTGGACACAAACAAGTTCCAATGCGATCTGAGGAAAATGTGGATTTAAGGGCAACTGTGGGGCTTTTCATTGGAAGGCCTGAGTGTAGGAGGCTTAGTGATGGGGTATGATAGATAGTGGATGTTGTTCAGCTGATGATAGGGCTGATCCTATATATTCTATTGGAGGGGAAAGTGATGAGAGTGTTCTCAGACTGACGGTACTGCATGTTCTCAGGAGCTCGGGTCATCATGGCTTGCCGAGATCTCACCAGGGGAGAAGCAGCTGCAGCAGAGATCCGCAGTTCCACAGGAAATACTAACGTGGTGGTGCAACAACTAGACCTGGCCTCCCTCGGTTCAGTACGTCAGTTTGCTCGGGAATTCATTGCCACAGAGACCCGTCTGGACATACTTATCAACAACGCAGGTGAGACTGATGCAGCAGACTGGGGTGACAGGTTGCCTAGTGGTTAGAGCGTTGGACTAGTAACCGAAAGGTTGCAAGACTGAATCCCCGAGCTGACAAGGTACAAATCTGTCGTTCTGCTCCTGAACAAGGCAGTTAACCCACTGTTCCTAGGCCGTCATTGAAAATAAGAATTTGTTCTTAACTGACTTGCCTAGTTAAATAAAAGTTAAAAATATATATATATTAAAAAAAAGATTTTACCCAACATGCTTTGAGAGCCTGACTTGTGTTGGTGTTGTCATTGAAGATCCTTCTTACTCTGGATTTGCTTTGAAATAGAACATGTTTCTTATTGTCAAAGTTGTGGGCTTGAGCTTTTTGAACCATCCTTTAAATACTCTCCCTCTACTCCTCCCAGGTATAATGCTGTGTCCCAAAAGCCTCACAGTGGAAGGTTTTGAGAGTCAATTTGCCGTCAATCACCTAGGTCACTTCCTATTGACCAATCTGCTCCTGGACATGCTGAAAGCCTCCACCCCCAGCCGTGTCATCAATGTGTCTAGCATCGCTCATCAAGGCGGTAAGCCCATCCTGTTCAGATATTTTTGTAATAAAATAAATATAATCAATTGAGTTATATTTTTATCTGGCTCAACCTCATCTTCTTTCAGGGAAAATCCACTTTGAAGACCTTAATTTTGATAAGAAAGGTTACAACTCAGTAATCGCCTATAAGCAGAGTAAACTGGCCAACCTCCTCTTCTCTAGGGAGCTGGCACGAAGGACCAAAGGTGAGGGGTTGCCTTATTACAGCTCTATTACTACTCATATACATGTAGTTAGAAATTAGACAAATTCAAAAATGAATTAACCTAGTTATGTGTAGGAAATGTATTAATGTATCTAGGGGGTTTTTACATTTCCACTGCATATCATGTTCACTGGCTAAATGTACAGTAATCAAATCAACGTTTATTTGTCACGTGCACCAAATACAACAGGTGTGTAGACCTTACAGTGAAATGCTTACTTACAGGCCCTAACCAACAGTACAATTTCTAAGTAAAGAAATAGGTATTAGGTGAACAATAGATAAGTAAAGTTTTAAAACAACAGTAAAAAGACAGTGAAAAATAACAGTAGCGAGACTATATGCAGTAGCGAGGCTATATACAGGCACCGGTTAGTCGGGCTAATTGAGGTAGTATGAACATGTAGGTATGGTTAAAGTGACGATGCATATATGATAAACAGAGTAGCAGTAGTGTAAAAGAGGGGTTGACAGGTGGTGGGTGGCGGGACACAATGCAGATAGTCCGGGTAGCCAATGTGCGGGCGCACAGATTAGTCAGGCTAATTGAGGTAGTATGTACAGTTGAAGTCGAAAGTTTACATACACCTTAGCCAAATACATTTAAACTCAGTTTTTCACAATTCCTGACATTTAATCCTAGTAAAAATGTCCTGTCTTAGGTCAGTTAGGATAACCACATTATTTTAAGAATGTGAAATGCCAGAAAAATAGTAGAGAGAATTATTTAATTCAGCTTTTATTTCATCACATTCCCAGTGGGTCAGAAGTTTACATACACTCAATTAGTATTTGGTAGCATTGCCTTTAAATTGTTTAACTTGGGTCAAATGTTTCGGGTAGCCTTCCACAAGCTTCCCACAATAATTTGGGTGAATTTTGGCCCATTCCTCCTGACAGAGCTGGTGTAACTGAGGCAGGTTTGTAGGCCTCCTTGCTCACACCGATCTTTCAGTTCTGCCCACACATTTTCTATTGGATTGAGGTCAGGGCTTTGTGATGGCCCCTCCAATACCTTGACTTTGTTGTCCTTAAGCCATTTTGCCACAACTTTGGAAGTATGCTTGGGGTCATTGTCCATTTGGAAGACCCATGTGTGACCAAGCTTTAACTTCCTGACTGATGTCTTGAGATGTTGCTTCATTATAGCCACATAATTTTCCGGCCTCATGATGCCATCTATTTTGTGAAGAGCACCAGTCTCTCCTGCAGCAAAGCACCCCCACAAGATGATGCTGCGGGTGGCGTTCTTTGGCTTGCAAGCCTCCCCCTTTTTCCTCCAAACATAACGATGGTCATTATGGCCAAATAGTTACATTTTTGTTTTATCAGACCAGATAATATTTCTCCTAAAAGTACAATCTTTGTCCCCATGTGCAGTTGCAAACCGTAGTCTGGCTTTTTTATGGCGGTTTTGGAGCAGTGGCCTCTTCCTTGCTGAGCGGCCTTTCAGGCTATGTTGATATAGGACTCATTTTACAGTGGATTAAGATAATTTTGTACCTGTTTCCTCCAGCATCTTCACAAGGTCCTTTGCTGTTGTTCTGGGATTGATTTGCACTTTTCACACCAAAGTACGTTCATCTCTAGGAGACAGAACGCGTCTCCTTCCTGAGCGGTATGACGGCTGTGTTGTCCCATGGTGTTTATACTTGCGTACTATTGTTTGTACAGATAAACGTGGTACCTTCAGGTGTTTGGAAATTGCTCCCAAGGATGAACCAGACTTGTGGAAGTCTCCAATTTTTCTCTGAGGTCTTGGCTGATTTCTTTTGATTTTCTCATGATTTCAAGCACATGGGCACTGAGTTTGAAGGTAGGCATTGAAATACATCCACAGGTACACCTCCAATGGACTCAATTGATGTCAATTAGCCTATCAGAAGCTTCTAAAGCCATGACATCATTTTCTGGAATTTTCCAAGCTGTTGTGGTGGTTGATTTCTGTATTACTAAATGAGGAGAGACAAACTTCACACACCAGTCAGAGTTATACTTAAACTACATCTTTAATAATAAGAGCTTTCCAATAGCACTGACTTTCAATGATGCACCATCTCTAATGAACCATTGAAAGTGACAACACAAAAATACAAATATCTTTTATAGCCATGATACACCCCTCTCAATCTACATGATGAACAACAGATACATAGAATGGTCACAAGGTTAAGATTTGTATGAAAGGTATCTATAATACATAGCAGACAGTTACTGCTGTGTCAACAGTTTTCATTGTATAGACCAGTGTCTGGTCCTCCTACTCCAAACTGGAACCGTCTCACCCTGGTACGGTATAGCACAAAAACACCAACTCATCCAATGACATAACTCAATTGTCAACTCTTGATACTCCTAACTCAGGTAAAGCCCCTTCTCAACCCCACTCCTGGACAAGCTCACTGAGGAGAGTGAGCCTCTAGGTCATACACTATCCCAGGATAAGTGCAACATCAGAGAGGACATACAATGGTTCCAGACACTGCCATACACCTCCCCCCAATGCCAAAGGAGGGAGTGACTAGTGCACAGACATTGTGGAGACAAGTAATTGGTTCCCTATTAATCATGCCATCCCTTCACATGGTTTAAGAATAGGTAAAGACACATTCACATATGAAGACAATGTTCCATCCTGTCCTCTTCCCTTTCTGATATTCTGCATAGCACCAGGGATATGTGAAAGACAAGCCTGACCTCTCCCCTCTCTGGGCCCCAGGTGACTGAGCCCCAGCTGAGGGAAGAAGTGCAACTGCCAACACTAGAGTCCAAAGAAATACATTCTAATAGACAACTATATCACATAAGCATATTATGCAGATAAGACATCTTAATTACTTATGTTACCCAACTAATTATGATTCATCCACCACACTGTTTAAAGACACAGTCAACCTAGTGTATGTTAACGTCTGACCCACTGGAATTGTGATACAGTGAATTATAAGGGAAATAATCTGTCTGTAAACAATTGTTGGAAAAATTACTTGTGTCATGCACACAGTAGATGTCCTAACCGACCTGCCAAAACTATAGTTTGTTAACAAGAAATCTGTGGAGTGGTTGAAAAATGAGTTTTAATGACTCCAACCTAAGTGTATGTAAATGTCTGACTTCAACTGTACATGCATGTATAGTTAAAGTGACTATGCATGTATGATAAACAGAGAATAGCAGCAGCGTAAAAGAGGGGTTGTGGACCCCAGCTCTTTACATGGAAATACATTACCAATGGGCCATAACTTTGTGCGGGGTCAGAAAATAGATGCTCCAACACACAGGTCTACATTTAGTTGTATTTTACCATAGTTATGGATGGATTTTACTGTATACTATTATGGTTTAGCAATGCATGGCTAAAGATAAGGTAACTAATGTTTACTAGTGGATTAAAGCCCATACATTTGAAGCCTTTGTCAAAGAGTACTCATCAAGTATCATGACCTTTGCCATTACCCCCCCCCCCTCCCCCCGTCAGTAGCCGTCTTAGTATGCACAACAAAAATGATACAAACAAATAATGTTGCTTCAAAATCAGGTTATAACTGGTGTACAGTGCAGTGCTACCCTGCCACATGATGTCTCTGAATGTCAACATTCTAAGGTTAGTGGCCCTATCCCTACACTCACCCCATCAGGTACTGGAGTGACATCATATTCCCTGCACCCCGGAGTTATCCGGACAGAGCTGTGGCGCCACTCGCAGTCAAAGTACCCCACGTTGAGTGCCATGCTGTCAGCCCCCGCCTGGCTCCTGATGAAGACCCCCAGGGAGGGTGCCCAGACCACCATCTACTGCGCCGTCAATGAAGGGCTGGAGGAGAAGAGTGGCTGCTACTTCAGGTACCACTTTCACTTTAGCATCCCTGTATGTATAGTGGATCAACCTGAATCAGTCTCTCTGTGTCTGTGTGTTTGGGGGTTAATTGGAGTTGGATGATTTACATTTACAAGAGGAGTGTATTTTGTGTGTGTATGTGATGGTTAAGTATCCCATCAAGAGTATGTTTGTACAATGTGGTGTATATTCTGACTGTAGACAATATAAATAACTAGGCGTTTAGGTGAGCTTTAAGTTAACATGTGTTTGTTTCTCAGTGACTGTCAGGTAAAGGAACCAGCTCCTGAGGGAAGAGATGATCTTGCAGCACTGAGACTATGGGGTGTTAGCGCCGGGCTAGTAGGACTCATTAAGAACAACTGAACAACTCGCCTTGCAACAAGGTGACACTCCCAACCCCACCTGCAAGGGCCCCCCGGATACTGCCATATTTTTTCCATGCTGGCTCTTAACTTTCATATCAGAAGGGTAATTGTAAGATATCCTGTATTCTATATATATATATATATATATTGTGGGAAAATACACATTTTCTGTACTATAACCTCAACAAAAAAATAAACGTCCTATCACTGTCAACTGCGTTTATTTTCAGCAAACTTAACATGTGTAAATATTTGTATGAACATAACAAGATTCAACAACTGAGACATAAACTGAACAAGTTCCCCAGACATGTGACTAACAGAAATTGAATAATGTGTCCCTGAACAATGGGGGGGGGGGGGGGGGGGTCAAAATCAAAAGTAACAGTCAGTATCTGGTATGGCCACCAGCTGCATTAAGTACTGCAGTGCATCTCCTCCTCATGGACTGCACCAGATTTGCCAGTTCTTGCTGTGAAATGTTACCCCACTCTTCCACCAAGGCACCTGCAAGTTCCCGGACATCTCTGGGGGGAATGGACCTAGCCCTCACCCTCCAATCTAACAGGTCCCAGATGTGCTCAATGGGGTTGAGATCCAGGCTCTTTGCTGGCCATGGCAGAACACTGACATTCGTGTCTTGCAGGAAATCACGCACAGAACGAGCAGTATAGCTGGTGGCATAGTCATGCTGGAGGGTCATGTCAGGATGAGGGAGGAGGATGTCTTCCCTGTAACACACAGCGTTGAGATTGCCTGTCATGACAACAAGCTCAGTCCGATGATGCTGTGACACACCGCCCCAGACCATGACGGACCATCCACCTCCAAATCGATCCCGCTCTAAAGTACAGACCTCGGTGTAACGCTCATTCTTTCAACAATAAATGTGAATCCGACCATCACCCCTGGTGAGACAAAACCGAGACTTGTCAGTGTAACGGATGTGAAACGGCTAGCTTAGTTAGCGGTGCGCGCTAAATAGCGTTTCAATCGGTCAATCTTTTGTGGAGCGATGGGTAACGATGCTTCGTGGGTGACTGTTGTTGATGTGTGCAGAGGGTCCCTGGTTCGCGCCCGGGGACGGTCAAAAGTTATACTGTTACATCAGTGAAGAGCACTTTTTTCCAGTCCTGTCCTGTCCATTGCGGACAGTCTGAGCACTGTTGGAGGGATTGTGCGTTCTTTGTGTAACTTGGGCAGTTGTTGTTACCATCCTTTACCTGTCCTGCAGGAGTGATGTTCGGATGTACCGATCCTGTGTAGGTGTTGTTACACGTGGTCTGCCACTGCGAGGACGATCAGCTGTCCATCCTGTCTCCCTGTAGAGCTGCTTAGGGGTCTCACAGTATGGACATTGCAATTTATTGCCCAGGCCACATCTGCAGTCTTCATGCCTCCTTGCAGCATGTCTAAGGCACGTTCACGCAGAGGAGCAGGGACCCTGGGCATCTTTCTTTTGGTGTTTTTCAGAGTCAGTAGAAAGGCCTCTTTAGTGTCCTAAGTTTTCATAACTGTGACCTTAATTTCCTACCTTCTGTAAGCTGTTAGTGTCTTAACGACTGTTCCACTTGTTTATGGTTCATTGAACAAGCATGGGAAACAGTGTTTAAACCCTTTACAATGAAGATCTGTGAAGTTATTTGGTTTTTCAGAATTATTTTTGAAAGACTGGGTCCTGAAAAAGGGACTTTCTTTTTTTGCTGAGTTTATATTGTGGGAAAATACAAATGCATCAATGCTTGTATCATGTTTTATTATAATACTGTATGTTTTGATCACATTTTTTACTGTATTGAATTGCATTGCAGTTTATTATTGTTACAATGGTCGTCATGCTGTTGAATAGACTGACGAATGTAATAAAATTCAGTATTTTTCATGTTTTAAATTTTTACACCACAGTTATTTTGTTTAGTTAAACTACCTTTAAAAATTGTTACTTACTTTAAAGACTGTAATAAATTATATGCTATTTGTACATCTCAATATTTAGCAATGTTGTCAGAAGTAATAACAAAATCTCTTTCATTTGAATGGTTTGCCTTTACCAAAAAGGCGTCCTCGTCTTAAACAATTGGCGATGCATTGTGGGATATAACAAACATATGCTAACTTCGGATCAGTGAAATGCATGCTCAGTTAATGCTTTTGCCTGTGCGTTTGCTCTACAAACTGGTCCTCGATCAGTTAACCAATTCTTCACCCGGAAATGTATCTCGAGGTTCATTTCGAAGCAGACAGCTGTAACCAACCTCAGCTGAGCTGAACATTTGTCAACAATAGTTTAATTTGACCAAACGAAGTGAAGCGTTACCTGGTATAAGAGACCTTTACCGAATATAATTCGGCCTTTGTGTATTATTCAAGCTGCCATCATTAGCATTTTAGAACATTGTCAAAATGAATGTGACACTTGCTGTCAAGCAGTATATCTCCAAAATGATAGAAAACAGCGGACCAGGGATGAAGGTTCTGCTCATGGATAAAGAGACGGTAAGTAATTGTAGCTAGAATGGTTACAATGTAGTAGTTCTAACGATGTAACGTTACAGTGGTTACAATGTATCAGGTTACTTTTGTTGATACCCATTGTCTATCAGAGACAGACACGTTGAAGGGACAGAACCTTGAATTATTCAACAATTCCTGGGAAATGTTAATAATATAGATAGGAGAACCAAGATTTTTCTGATAATGTCATACTGTCTGCAGCTATTCCCATTGGAAGTTGCATAGGAAAAAGATCAGAGAGGTGGATACACAAATGTGGATAGGCCTGCATCATTTGGACTCAAGACCATATTCAGTACTGTAACCTTTCAGCTGTTACAACCAGTGATGGAAGGAAAATAATGAATCTCATTAATCTCTCAGCAAAATCTCTGGCTCAGGTAAAAAGGAATGTACTGCACCACATGCCCATTTGTTTGTGTTTGTCTCATCAGACCAGCATCGTCAGTGTGGTCTACACTCAATCTGAGATACTACAGAAGGAGGTCTACCTATTCGAAAGAATCGACTCACAGAATCGAGACAACATGAAGCACCTCAAAGCCATCTGCTTCCTCAGGCCAACCAAGGTGCCCCAGTCACTGTATACACATTGTAGCCAGCCTTTGCTCTGCATTAAAGGTCCAATTAATCTGTTTTTATCTCCATATCTGAGAAACAACTAAGTAACTTTCTATGATTGTTTTCATTTAAAAATAAATAAATAAATAAACAAATAGCTTCTTGGCAATTTCACCATGGAAAGCCAAAACAGACTCAGGCGGTCTTTTCAAACAACTCTTACACTAAAAGGGATAATCTTTTTCACAAATTCACAGTATTATTCCAACCTCATAGTGTGGAAATATATATTAAACACAGGGGGAAAAATAATGTTTTTTGACTGCACCAGGCCTTTAAGACTTTAGCCTACACATTCTGTATCTACTGGATTGTGTCCATCCATAACTGTATGAATGCACATTTCAACTGCTTCATTGTACCTATACCGAATGTACACTCCATACTGCATTGCATCCATACACTGTGCACTATTTGGAGGCAAAATACTTTAGTCGTGCTCAATTTTGGATTTGTATGACACCCCTGACTTTTCTCTCTGCCCTCATTACAGGAGAATGTGGAAAATCTGATACAGGAGCTCCGGCGACCCAAGTACAGTGTCTACTTCATCTGTAAGGATTTCTGCACTGTTGTTCAAATCATATGGTTCAATGTTCTGATTCTTGTGAATGTTTTTAGATAGTCCTTGTTATCTGTATTTGATCTAAGATCTTATGTCTCTGGATCATTTATATTGTTTAGAACTATAGACTCAACATTGATTGCCCATGCATCAACAGCGAATTATGACAACTCAGTAATTTCATGGTGACGACAATTGCCCATACAGAAAAAACAATATATTGACACGTGTTTTAACAACATGTACAGTACCTTTTTTGAAAGTATTCAGACCCCTTGACCTTTCACACATTTTGTTAGGTTACAGCCTTATTTCCCCCCCCCCCTTATCAATCTACTAAGAATACACCATAATAACAAAGCAAATACAGGCTTTATACATTTTTCCAAATTTGTAAAAAAATAAATAAAAAAAGGTTAAAAATATATATATATATTACATTTACATAAGTATTCAGATTCTTTACTCAGTACTTTGCTGAAGCACCTTTGACAGCAATTACAGCCTTTAGTCTTCTTGGGTATGACGCTACAAGCTCGGCACACCTGTATTTGGGGACATTGTCCCATTCTTCTCTGCAGATCCTCTCAAGCTCTGTCAGGTTGGATGGGGATCGTTGCTGCAAAGCTATTTTCAGGTCTCTCCAGAGATGTTCGGTTGGGTTCAAGTCCGGGCTCTGGCTGGGTCACTCAAGGACATTCAGAGACTTGTTCTGAAGCCACTCCCGTGTTGTCTTGGCTGTGTGCTTAGGGTCGTTGTCCTGTTGGAAGGTGAACCTTCGCCCCAGTCTGAGGTCCTGAGAGCTCTGGAGCAGGTTTTCATCAAGGATCTCTCTATACATTGCTCAGTTCATTTTTGCTTTTATCCTGACTAGTTTCCCAATCCCTGCCGCTGAAAACCATCCCCACAGTATGATGCTGCCAGCACCATGCTTGACCGTAGGTATGGTGCTAGGTTTCCTCCAGACGTGACGCTTGGCATTGGGGCCAAAGAGTTCAATCTTGGTTTCATTAGATCAGAGTATCTTGTTTCTCATGGTCTGAGAGTCCTTTAGGTGCCTTTTGGCAAACTCCAAGCGGGCTGTCATGTGCGTTTTACTGAGGAGTGGCTTCTGTCTGGTCACTCTAACATAAAGGCCTGATTGGTGGAGTGCTGCATAGATGGTTGTCCTTCTGTAAGGTTCTTCCATCCCCACTGAGGAACTCTAGAGTTATGTCAGAATGACCTATGGGTTCTTGGTCACCTCCCCGACCAAGGCCCTTCTCCCCCGACTGCTCAGTTTGGCTGGGCGGCCAGCTCTGGGAAAAGTCTTGGTGGTTCCAAACTTCCACTTAGGAATGGGCCACTGTGTTCTTGGGGACCTTCAATGCTGCAGACATTTTTGGTACCCTTCCCCAGATCTGTACCTCGATACAATTCTCTCTCGAGGCTCTACGGACAATTCCTTCTACCTCAAGGCTTGGTTTTTGCTGTGACGTGCACTGTCAACTGTGGGACCTTATATAGACAGGTTTGTGTGCCTTTCCAAATCCAAAACATCTCAAGGATGATCAATGGAAACAGGATGCACCTGAGCTCAATTTCGAGTCTTATAGCAAAGGGTCTGAATACTTATGTAAATAAGGTATTTATGTTCTTTATATTTAATACGTTTGAAGATGTCCATAAATGAAGTTGTCCATAAATGATCCCCAACCAAATTTACTGAGCCTGAGCAATTTTGACAAAAAAAATGATGGAACGTTTCAAATTGTGATTGACAGCTCGGGAAAATAGATTTACATACATTCAAGTGTCATTTTGAAACACCTCAATTCTTTTTTACTATGTTTTATAAGTGACAGTTAGGCTATACCTCAAAAGCTGCAGAATTTATTTTCAACTACAACTCAATGATCCAACTTTTGCATGCAAAATGCCATTTTGGTACTTTAGCATTAGGCTCCCAGAGGTCAATAGATACTCAACATTATCATTGAGGTAGAGAAGGTTGTGAGGTGTGAATGTGTATTTTTTTCAAATATATGTACATATATTTTATTTATTTATATATTTGATCAATACATTTCCCAAATATATTGAAATATATTCAGATTTTATTGAAATATATTCAAATATATTTTCCTGTATGGGTGACATCCTCCTCATAATCCTTTCTAGACTTCAGCAACGTCATCAGTAAGAGTGAAATAAAAGCCCTGGCCGAGGCGGATGAACAGGAGGTGGTCGCAGAAGTGCAGGTAAGTTAACACTAAGGGCAGTACTGTAGGACAGGAACCATGCTTTAGGTACCCAACTTTTCTTTTTTACGATTCTGGACTTTTATTTGTATAGTTGTTTTGGTAGAATGATGCTCCATAGGTTTATCCTACTTGTCCTAAATCTAAATGTTGTATCATTTCCAGTTAGAACCCCTTTACGCTACATGTAGTCTTGTAATAGTAGAAATATCCTTTGACATTTTAAACTGGAAATTAATAAGTTCTCTCATATGACTGCAGGAGTTCTATGGAGACTTCATTGCTGTGAACCCACACCTTTTCTCCCTCAACCTCAGTGGTGTGGCAAGGGTAAGACATGCAAATAGGCCATGACGCTTTAGATATGTGACAGTTTATAAAGTGAACCATTATTCATCTGCATTGATTTTAGATTAACTTTTTCTATTTGTCTCTGCGTATGTCATATTCCCTCTGTATTTTTGATCTATTTACAGAGTGCATTCATATCTCGTGTGTGTGTGTGTGTGATGTGTGTATTGCAGGGTCGTAGCTGGGAGCCAACTCTCCTGCCACGTACCACCCAGGGTCTGACCTCGGTGCTGCTGGCCCTGAAAAAATGTCCCATGATCCGCTACCAGCTGTCCTCAGACATGGCCAAGCGACTGGGAGAGAGCGTGAAGGTGACTAATATCACATGCACACCTATCACACGCACATACACACAAACGCAATCTCACTACCCATCTCCTCCCCCAGCAAATAATCACCAAGGAGTATGAGCTGTTTGACTTCAGGAAGACAGAGGTGCCTCCTCTCCTGCTCATCTTGGACCGCAGCGATGACGCCATCACCCCACTACTCAACCAGGTCAGAGCTAAGAGTCAGAGTGATGACTCCATCACCCCACGACTCAACCAGGTCAAAATTAAGAGTCAGGGTTGTATTCAGTATGCACAACAAAAGTAAATGCTCCAAAACTAAGTGAAACTAAGTGTTTTTGGGGGAACTAATAGAAAATAATTCTAAGATAATCTACATAGATAATATATGTTTGGTATACATGTTTTCTAGCCAGGGACCAGACTGAGTGTTTTATCAGTTGGGAACCCAGGCTACATTATTACAAAAGATAGGCAATGACCAGGTCATTATAGTCATACTATGTACAGACAGTATATTCACATCATTCTGACGTGTACTGCAGCCTCTGATCACTTGGGGGCAGCAGAGTCTTGTACTTACATTTACCAAGCCTGCAACCTGCACTGTAAACTAGGTCATGTACTCTAGGCCCTTTGTGTCACAGCTAATGAACAAATCTTTAGCTCATTAGACAAGCTAATCAATTGGCGAAACTACATATACTCTTCATCGCTGAAGGAATTTAGAGATGACATTAACTTTATTTCATTGTAGGTTTCATTGTTTTGGTTTCATTGTTTGTTTCCCTGCTCCATCTAGTGGACGTACCAGGCCATGGTGCACGAGCTGCTTGGCCTCAACAACAACCGCATTGACCTGTCCAGAGTCCCAGGGATCAGCAAGGACCTGAAGGAGGTGGTGCTGTCTGCAGAGAACGATGAGTTCTATGCCAATGTGAGTCTCTAGGCCTGGTTCCAATTCTGCACAAATGTGCCCTTTGGCTTTGAAATGGTCCCATTGGGCTGGCTGGCTGGTAGCCTAGAGCAGGGTTATACAAATTTTCTTTTCTTAATGTTGGACATAAATTATTGTAAAAACACCAGTATTATAGCACCAAGCGATTTTAATTTTTGAAATCTGTTCCAAACTATTCCCATGCATAATAGATAGATATGTGATCATATACAAATGTAATCAAGATTTGAAATTATTATGTTTCCTTCAAATGTTCTATCTATTTGGGCTTCTTGCAGGTCAATTTGCAGTCTACACATTTTTTGTAATTATGTTCCGGCCCCCTGACCATCCACTCAAGAACAAATTGTCTGTGCCTTTTTATTTTTTATTTAACCTTTATTTAACCAGGTAGGCTAGTTGAGAACAAGTTCTCATTTACAACTGCGACCTGGCCAAGATAAAGCATAGCAGTGTGAACAGACAGCAACACAGAGTTACAAATGGAGTAAACAATAAACAAGTCAATAACACAGATTTTTTATTTTTTTTATTTAAAAAAAGTCTATATTACATTGTGTGCAAAAGGCATG
This sequence comes from Oncorhynchus masou masou, assembly GCF_036934945.1. Classification (NCBI taxonomy): domain Eukaryota; kingdom Metazoa; phylum Chordata; class Actinopteri; order Salmoniformes; family Salmonidae; genus Oncorhynchus; species Oncorhynchus masou. The sequence continues at coordinate 34,772,615 of NC_088223.1, read as the reverse complement.
AGGAGGTAGGTGAATAATTACAATTTAGCAGATTAACACTGGAGTGATAAATGATCAGATGGTCATGTGCAGGTTGAGATACTGGCGTGCAAAAGAGCAGAAAAGTAAATAAATAAAAACAGTATGGGGATGAGGTAGGTAAATTGGGTGCACTATTTACCGATGGACTATGTACAGCTGCAGCGATCGGTTAGCTGCTCAGATAGCAGATGTTTAAAGTTGGTGAGGGAGATAAGTCTCCAACTTCAATGATTTTTGCAATTCGTTCCAGTCACAGGCAGCAGAGAACTGGAAGGAAAGGCAGCCAAATGAGGTGTTGGCTTTAGGGATGATCAGTGAGATACACCTGCTGGAGCGCGTGCTACGGGTGGGTGTTGCTGTCGTGACCAGTGAACTGAGATAAGGCGGAAGGAGAGTTTAGTCTAGCCAGACACCTAGGTACTTATAGATGTCCACATATTCTAGGTCGGAACCATCCAGGGTGGTGATGCTAGTCGGACGTGCGCGTGCAGGCAGGGAACGGTTGAAAAGCATACATTTTGTTTTACTAGCGTTTAAGAGTAGTTGGAGGCCACAGAAGGAGTGTTGTATGGCATTGAAGCTCGTTTGGAGGTTAGATAGCACAGTGTCCAAGGAAGGGCCAGAAGTATACAGAATGGTGTCATCTGCGTAGAGGTGGATTAGGGAATCGCCCGCAGCAAGAGCAACATCATTGATATATACAGAGAAAAGAATCGGCCAGAGAATTGAACCCTGTGGCACCCCCACAGAGACTGCCAGAGGACCGGACAACATGCCCTCCGATTTGACACACTGAACTCTGTCTGCAAAGTAGTTGGAGAACCAGGCAAGGCAGTCATTAGAAAAACCGAGGCTACTGAGTCTGCCGATAAGAATATGGTGATTGACAGAGTCGAAAGCCTTGGCCAGGTCGATGAAGACGGCTGCACAGTACTGTCTTTTATCGATGGCAGTTATGATATTGTTTAGTACCTTTAGCGTGGCTGAGGTGCACCCGTGACCGTCTCGGAAACCAGATTGCACAGCAGAGAAGGTACGGTGGGATTCGAGGTGGTCAGTGATCTGTTTGTTGACATGGCTTTTGAAGAACTTAGATAGGCAGGGCAGGATGGATATAGGCAGGGTAGGATAGGTATAGGTCTGTAACAGTTTGGGTCCAGGGTGTCTTCCCCCTTTGAAGAGGGGGATGACCGCGGCAGCTTTCCAGTCCTTGGGGATCTCAGACGATATGAAAGAGAGGTTGAACAGGCTGGTAATAGGGGTTGCGACAATAGCAAGGTGGATAGTTTCAGAAATAGAGGGTCCAGATTGTCAAGCCGAGGTTGGAGTAGCCAGGAGGAAGACATGGCCAGCCGTTGAGAAATGCTTGTTGAAGTTTTCGATAATCATGGATTTATCGGTGGTGACCGTGTTACCTAGCCTCAGTGCAGTGGGCAGCTGGGAGGAGGTGCTCTTGTTCTCCATGGACTTTACAGTGTCCCAGAACTTTTTGGAGTTAGAGCTACAGGATGCAAATTTCTGCTTGAAAAAGCTGGCCTTTGCTTTCCTGACTGAGTGCGTGTATTGGTTCCTGACTTCCCTGAACAGTTGCATATTGCGGGGACTATTCGATGCTATTGCAGTCCGCCACAGAATGTTTTTGTGCTGGTCGAGGGCAGTCAGGTCTGGAGTGAACCAGGGGCTATATCTGTTCTTAGTTCTGCATTTTTTTGAACGGAGCATGCTTATCTAAGATGGTGAGGAAGTTACTTTTAAAGAATGACCAGGCATCCTCAACTGACGGGATGAGGTCAATATCCTTCCAAGATACCCGGGCCAGGTCGATTAGAAAGGCCTGCTCTTAGAAGTGTTTTAGGGAACATTTGATAGTGATTAGGGGTGGTCGTTTGACTGCGGACCCGTAGCGGATACAGGCAATGAGGCAGTGATCGCTGAGATCCTGATTGAAGACAGCGGGGGTGTATTTGGAGGGCCAGTTGGTCAGGATGACGTCTATGAGGGTGCCCTTGTTTACAGATTTAGGGTTGTACCTGGTGGGTTCCTTGATGATTTGTGTGAGATTGAGGGCATCTAGCTTAGATTGTAGGACTGCCGGGGTGTTAAACATATCCCAGTTTAAGTCACCTAACAGAACAAACTCTGAAGCTTGATGAGGGGCGATCAATTCACAAATGGTGTCCAGGGCACAGCTGGGAGCTGAGGGGGGTCGGTAGCAGGCGGCAACAGTGAGAGACTTATTTCTGGAGAGATTAATTTTTAAAATTAGAAGTTCGAACTGTTTGGGTATGGACCTGGAAAGTGTGACGTTACTTTGCAGGCTATCGCTGCAGTAGACTGCCACTCCTCCCCCTTTGGCAGTTCTATCTTGATGGAAAATGTTATAGTTGGGTATGGAAATCTCAGAATTTTTGGTGGCCTTCCTAAACCAGGATTCAGACACAGCAAGGACATCAGCGTTGGCAGAGTGTGCTAAAGCAGTGAGTAAAACAAACTTAGGGAGGAGGCTTCTGATGGTGACATGCATGAAACCAAGGCTTTTTCGATCACAGAAGTCAACAAATGAGGGTGCCTGGGGACATGCAGGGCCTGGGTTTACCTCTACATCACCTGCGGAACAGAGGAGGAGTAGAATGGGGGTGCGGCTAAAGTCTATCAACTTGTCACCTAGAGCGTTGGGGACAAAGAATAAAAGGAGCAGATTTCTGGGTGTGGTAGAATATATTCAGGGCATAATGCACAGACGGGTATGGTGGGGTGCGGGTACAGCGGAGGTAAGCCTAGGCACTGGGTGATGATAAGAGAGGTTGTATCTCTGGACATGCTGGTTGTAATGGGTGAGGTCACCGCATGTGTGGGAGATGGGACAAAGGAGGTATCATAGGTATGAAGAGTGGAACTAGGGGGTCCATTGTAAACTAAAACAATGATAACTAACCTGAACAACAGTATACAAGGCATATTGACATTTGAGAGAGACATACAGCGAGGCATAAAGTAATCACAGGTGTTGATTGAGAGAGCTAGCTAAAACAACAGGTGAGACAACAACAGCTAATCAGCTAACACAACAACAGCAGGTAAAATGACGATGACTAGGCAGAGATGGTCAGATTAACTACACACAGAGCCTGAGTTCGCGGCTGGGGCCGACAGATAAAAAATAAATAAACAGAATGGAGTACCGTGATTAATGGACAGTCCAGTAGGCATCAGCTATGTAGCCAAATGATCATAGTGTCCAGGGGGCAGCAGTAGATGGAACAGGGGAGCCCCACTACGCTAGCAACACAGCGTTTAAAGTTAGTAGCGTCTGCTCCGGCTTAATCTAGCTGATGATCCCTTGCCTAAAGGTTAGGAACGCTAGCCAGCAAACCTCTTTAAGAAGACTCCGGATGAAAAAAAATGGCAGAATGTGTAGCGGCCGGTCAATGGGGAAGGTTAAATAATTCCGACAGGGCCAGATGTTGGCTAACAACTTCCAATTCACTCTCACATTCTCTTATTCAGAATCTGTACCTGAACTTTGGAGAGATTGGCACAAACATCAAGAACCTGATGGAGGACTTTCAGAAGAAGAAGCCCAAGGAGCAACAGAAGCTGGAGTCCATCTCTGATATGAAGGTGAGACCTGGGCACTGTTGTCGCACAAGAACTCAATTTCCCAGCATGTTCTGTAGCAGTTGCTCATTAGAACCACTGTCTCAGCCACATTGGTTAATATCCACTCGGAATTAGATCAATTATGTCTTAATTCCAATAATGATACAAACTACAAATAAAAATTGCTTCAAGTTTAAGAAATCTTTCTGTTTTCTTCTTTTTAATCATTCCCTCTGTTTTTCTCTGCAGGCGTTTGTAGACAACTACCCCCAGTTCAAAAAGATGTCGGGCACAGTGTCGAAGCACGTGACTGTGGTGGGCGAGCTGTCTCGCCTGGTGAGCGAGAGGCACCTGATGGAGGTGTCAGAGCTGGAGCAGGAGCTGGCCTGCCAGAATGACCACTCAAGCGCATCACAGGTAAGACTCTGCTCTGGAGTTAAAAGGATACTTTGGGATTTTGGCAATGAGGTCCTTTATTTACTTCCTCAGTTATTTCTCTGTGTCCAGTATGAAGGAAGTTAGAGTTAGGTTTGCATGCTAGCAGATACCCATAGACTTCCAGTCATTGCACTAATGTTAGTTAGCGTTGGCTTGAGAAACTACCTCTAACTTCCTTCATAATGGACACAGAGACAAAAATGGTATCCTCAAGTTCATCTGACTCTGGGGGAATGGATAAAGGGCCTCATTGACACAATCCTGAAGTATCCTTTTCAGGCCAATTTCCACAATTCATACAGTCAAATTACATTTGATTCAGGTATTGACTTTAATCACCATTTAGGAATTGTGGATTTGCCTTTTATTTCAAATGACAGTGCATTCTGAAAGTATTCAGATCCCTTGACTTTGTTACGTTACAGCCTTATTTTAAAATTGATTAAATTGTTGTTTTTTTTACTCATCAATCTACACACAATACCCAGTAATGACAAAGCAACACCAGGTTTTTAGAAATGTATTAAAAATTAAACATTGATATGACATTGATATATCACATATGACATTGATATGACATTTTCATATGTATTCAGACTTTGTTGAAGCACCTTTGGCAGCGATTACAGTCTTCTTGGGTATGACGCTACAAGCTTGGCACACCTGTATTTGGGGAGTTTTTTTTCCATTATTCTCTGCAGATCTTCTCGAGCTCTGTCAGGTTGGATGGGGAGCATCACTGCACAGCTATTTTCAGGTCTCCAGAGATGTTCGATCAGGTTCATGTCCGGGCTCTGGCTGGGCCACTCAAGGACATTCAGACACTTATCCCAAAGCCACTCCCGCGTTGTCTCGGCTGATGTCCTTTTGTAAGGTGAACCTTCACCCCAACCTGTGCCTGGTTTCCTCCAGATGTGATGCTTGGCATTCCGGCCAAAGAGTTAAATCTTGGATTCATCAGACCAGAAAATCTTGTTTCTCATGGTCTGAGAGTCTTTAGGTGCCTTTTGGCAAACTCCAAGCGGGCTATCATGTGAGCTCTGTCAGAGTGACCATCGGGTTCTTGATCACCTCCCTGACCAAGGCCCTTCTCACCCGATTGTTCAGTTTGGCTGGGCGCCCAGCTCAATGAAGAGTCTTGGTGGTTCCAAACTTATTCAATTTGAGAATGAATGAGGCAACTGTGTTCTTGGGGACCTTCAATGTTGCAGAAATGTTTTGGTACCCTTCCCCAGATCTATGCATCGACACAATCCTGTCTCTGAGCTTTATTGACAATTCCTTCGACCTCATGGCTGGATTTTGCTCTGAGATGCACTGTCAACTGTGGGACCTAATATAGACAGGTGTGTTCCTTTCCAAATCATGTCCAATTAATTGAATTTACCACAGGTGGACTCCAATCAAGTTGTAGAAATATCTCAAGGATGATAAATGGAAACAGGATGCACCTGAGCTCAATTTCGAGTCTCGTAGCAATGGGTCTGAATACCTATGTAAATAAGGTTTTTCATTTTTAATAAATTTGCTAACATTTCTAAAAACCTGTTTTAGCTTTGTCATTATGGGGTATTGTGTGTAGATGAGGAAAAACAATTTACACAATTTTAGAATAAGGCTATAATGTAACAAAATGTGGAAAAAGTCAAGGGGTCTGAATACTTTCCGAATGCACTGTATTTTATTTTTCAATTTAACTGTAGGAAACATTTCTGTTATTACTAATTGAGTTTCCTGAATTGGCTTTTGAAATGAATCAACACTACAACCCTGCTCTGCACTGACTTGATGCCAGAGACTGACTAGTATCACACTACTAGATTCTGTATGTAGATGAAACGCATGTCAAATATGAACCAGGCAGAGACTAGACACTGACCAGACACAGGCCTGAAATAGACATGACATGTGGTAGACCGGTAGACAAAGAGCAGGCACCAGACCGAACTGCCCAGTATGTAAATGTAGGGGTCCTATCACTGTCAACAATGAACATGTGACATCACATGTTTTTTTCTGGAGGGGGCTTACAGCTCAATGCTTTATTATACCATAACACACACAGTTCACATAAAAGCATTAAAAAATACACAATTTTTCCTGTTTGTTGAAGAAGAATACAGCCTACTGCTGTATTGTATATTGACTTGGCCACTTGTAATAATAAGTGACTTTCAGAAAACAATAACACTGCACATAGAAATCATAGTGAAGTGTCATTGAAAATAAATAATTTAAGTCTGTATTAAAGGCTATGGAAATTATAGTCCCTGTTGTTCTGCAGAACGTGCGTCGGCTGCTGCAGAACCCGCGGGTGAGCGAGATGGACGCGGTTCGCCTGGTGATGCTGTACGCACTGCGCTACGAGAGACACAGTAGCAGCATCCTGCCGGGCCTCATGGAGGAGCTCAACAGGAAGGGCGTGTCAGAGAAGCATTGCAGGGTAAGGGAACATTCTATACTGTACCACTACCCGGCCCTTGGCAATATGAGGACTGTATGCTACCTGGCCCTTGTCAATATGAGGACTGTATGCTACCTGGCCCTTGGCAATATGAGGACTGTATGCTACCTGGCCCTTGGCAATATGAGGACTGTATGCTACCTGGCCCTTGGCAATATGAGGACTGTATGCTACCTGGCCCTTGGCAATATGAGGACTGTATGCTACCTGGCCCTTGGCAATATGAGGACTGTATGCTACCTGGCCCTTGGCAATATGAGGACTGTATGCTACCTGGCCCTTGGCAATATGAGGACTGTATACTACCTGGCCCTTGGCAATATGAGGACTGTATACTACCTGGCCCTTGGCAATATGAGGACTGTATACTACCTGGCCCTTGGCAATATGAGGACTGTATACTACCTGGCCCTTGGCAATATGAGGATTGTATACTACCTGGCCCTTGGCAATATGAGAACTGTATACTGTTGTTGTACCTGTCTATATATTATGTGGAGGATGTTATTATTTTGGGATTTGTCAATGCCTCTGAGGATAAATAAATATACGTTCAACTCAACAATGTACAATACAGTATGTTTAATGTATCTGTCTCACCAATCTAGGTGAAAACCAGGTTAGAAGAATCAACGTATGCCTGTTTATCCTGTTTGATCTTTTACCTCAGATGGTAACGTCCATGGTGGAGTATGGAGGGAAGAGGGTGAGAGGAAGTGACCTCGTCAACCCCCAAGATGCAGTCGCCATCACCAAACAGTTCTTCAAGGGGCTGAAAGTACACCGTTCTCTCCACAATTTAGACAGATACTAGCTGGAGTTGTGTGTCCATCTATCTATCCTCAACCAGTTTCTAATAAAACACCTTTGTTTTGTGTGTGTGCGTGCGTGTCTCCAGGGAGTTGAGAATGTGTACACGCAGCATGCACCGTTACTGCAGGAGACCTTGGACCAGCTGATTAAGGGGCGGCTGAAGGACAGTCATTTCCCCTACTTAGGACCCAGCTCCCTTAGAGACAGGTAGAGTGACACACACACACTTAGACACAACCTCAGACCCTACACCTGTATAGCCAAACACACACACTGTTACTGATACGTGTGTTACAAGATACGTAAAAACACATATTCTGTGTGTATGAGCACGGATAGGCTTACGGTTCATCACCATTATTGGATTACTCCAACCAGATGATTGCCTATTAGGGGTAACCATGTATTTCCTCTTCAGGCCACAGGATATCATAGTCTTTGTCATCGGAGGGGCCACCTATGAGGAGGCACTGGCGATCTATAACCTGAACCGCACCGTGCCTGGGGTTCGGATCGTACTGGGCGGCACCACCATCCACAACACCAAGAGGTCAGAATCATCAACCACACCTCGTGACCGTTTCGCCTCAGTCAAATTACATCCAGACATAGCCATTAGACATCCATTATTTGATACCAGGTCAACACATATGATAAAAGTGGCTTAACCCCTTAGTCAATGTTCCCGCCCTGCGGAAATCTAATTAGCATAATAAAAACATCCCTGTTAAGATACGTCTTTGTAAGATGGAGATATCTGTATTTTGCATGGGATGCGTTGCAATCCACTGCATCCGCCAATGGTGACCTTCCGTATCTGCGGTGGAAGGTGGCTGAGCTACAGAGGTGTTTGTCAGACCATGAGACATCCTGAAGATCGCTGTAGCGTCTGAACGGTTTGGCCTAACTAATATGACCACTCTATGGACAGATGAGACTCTCCCGAATACGATGGTGTTCTCCGTTTTGCTCTACGACCCCACAAGCGTCACGGGACTCGTCTGAAGTTGGTACCTCCAATCTGCTGACGTCTGTAGCATCAGAAACATTTTGGGCTACATACAAATATGACCCCTCTATGGAACGGGGAGACTCTCATACATGTCCATTTCGTTTTGCTTTGTTCTAGGACGTCGACAAGACTAATCTGAAGGTAGCCCGGTACCAGATAAATATTAATGGAAGTATAAACTGAGTGTACAGAAAATATTGAGTTGCACCGCCTCTTTGCCCTCAGAACAGCCTCAATTTGTCAGAGCATGGACTCTACAAGGTGTCAAGTGTTCCGCTGGGATGCTGGCCCATGTTGACTCCAGTGCTTCCTACAATGTCAAGTTTGCTGGATGTCTTTTGGGTAGTGGACCATTCTTGATACACACGGGAATCTGTTCAGCGTGAAAAACCCAGCAGCGTTGCAGTTCTTGACACAAACCGGTGCGCCTGGCACCTACTGCCATACCCTATTCAAAGGCACTTCAATATTTTGTCTTGCCCATTCACCTTCTGAATGGCACACACACAGAATACATTTCTCAATTGTCTCAGGACTTCAAAATAGTTATTTTAACCTGTTTCCTCCCCTTCATCTACACTGATTGAAGTGGGTTTAAGTGACAACAATAAGGGATCCTTGCTTTCACCTGGTCAGTCTGTCATGGTTAAATAAGTATGTGCATAATGTTTTGTACACTCAGTGTATATGGAAGTAGTTTAGTGCCAATATTTTTGTTAAATATGGGTAAAAATACATATAATAATTCCCTGATCTTACTAATAGCACTCAGATATAGGACAGAGAATTTAAAATTAACTTCCTTTTTATTACATTTTTTTTACTGTATTTTTTTCCCCCATGTAAGAATCTGTTATTCAATGCATTTCTGTGGGCTAATAGCATTAAGGCCAAATTCAGTGTTTCATCAGATATATATACAGTACCAGTCAGTTTGGACACACCTACTCATTCCAGTTTTTTTTATATTTTTTATTTTGACTATTTTCTACATTGTAGAATAGTAGTTAAGACATCAAAACTATGAAATAACCCATATAGAATCATGTAGTAACCGAAAAAGTGTTAAAGAAATTTAAATATATATTTAGGTTCTTCAAAGTAGCCACCCTTTGCTTTGATGACAGCTTTGCACACTCTTGGCATTCTCTCAACCAGCTTCATGAGGAATGCTTTTCCAACAGTCTTGAAGAAGTTCCCACATACAGTGCCTTGCGAAAGTATTCGGCCCCCTTCAACTTTGCGACCTTTTGACACATTTCAGGCTTCAAAAATAAAGATATAAAACTGTATTTTTTTGTGAAGAATCAACAGCAAGTGGGACACAATCATGAAGTGGAACAACATTTATTGGATATTTCAAACTTTTTTAACAAATCAAAAACTGAAAAATTGGGCGCGCAAAATTATTCAGCCCCCTTAAGTTAATACTTTGTAGCGCCACCTTTTGCTGCGATTACAGCTGTAAGTCGCTTGGGGTCTGTCTCTATCAGTTTTGCACATCGAGAGACTGACATTTTTTCCCATTCCTCCTTGCAAAACAGCTCGAGCTCAGTGAGGTTGGATGGAGAGCATTTGTGAACAGCAGTTTTCAGTTCTTTCCACAGATTCTCGATTGGATTCAGGTCTGGACTTTGACTTGGCCATTCTAACACCTGGATATGTTTATTTTTTAACCATTCCATTGTAGATTTTGCAGACTCCATCAGGTTTTCTTCCAGAATGGTCCTGTATGTATTTGGCTCCATCCATCTTCCCATCAATTTTAACCATATTCCCTGTCCCTGCTGAAGAAAATCAGGCCCAAACCATGATGCTGCCACCACCATGTTTGACAGTGGGGATGGTATGGTCAGGGTGATGAGCTGTGTTGCTTTTACGCCAAACATAACGTTTTGCATTGTTGCCAAAAAGTTCAATTTTGGTTTCATCTGACCAGAGCACCTTCTTCCACATGTTTGGTGTGTCTCCCAGGTGGCTTGTGGCAAACTTTAAACAACACTTTTTATGGATATTTTTAAGAAATGGCTTTCTTCTTGCCACTCTTCCATAAAGGCCAGATTTGTGCAATATATGACTGATTGTTGTCCTATGGACAGAGTCTCCCACCTCAGCTGTAGATCTCTGCAGTTCATCCAGAGTGATCATGGGCCTCTTGGCTGCATCTCTGATCAGTCTTCTCCTTGTATGAGCTGAAAGTTTATAGGGACGGCCAGGTCTTGGTAGATTTGCAGTGGTCTGATACTCCTTCCATTTCAATATTATCGCTTGCACAGTGCTCCTTGGGATGTTTAAAGCTTGGGAAATCTTTTTGTATCCAAATCCAGCTTTAAACTTCTTCACAACAGTATCTCGGACCTGCCTGGTGTGTTCCTTGTTCTTCATGATGCTCTCTGCGCTTTTAACGGACCTCTGAGACTATCACAGTGCAGGTGCATTTATACGGAGACTTGATTACACACAGGTGGATTGTATTTATCATCATTAGTCATTTAGGTAAAAATTGGATCATTCAGAGATCCTCACTGAACTTCTGGAGAGAGTTTGCTGCACTGAGAGTAAAGGGGCTGAATAATTTTGCTCGCCCAATTTTTCAGTTTTTGATTTGTTAAAAAAGTTTGAAATATCCAATAAATGTCGTTCCACTTCATGATTGTGTCCCACTTGTTGATTCTTCACAAAAAAATACAGTTTTATATCTTTATGTTTGAAGCCTGAAATGTGGCAAAAGGTCGCAAAGTTCAAGGGGGCCGAATACTTTCGCAAGGCACTGTATACTGAGCACTTGTTGGATGCTTTTCCTTCACTCTGATGCAGTGTTCCATCACTCTCCTTCTTGATCAAATGGCCCTTACACAGCCTGGAGTTGTGTTGGGCCATTGTCATGTTGAAAAACAAATGATAGTCTCGAATTTGGACTCATCAGACCAACGGACATATTTCCACCGGTCTAATGTCCATTGCTTGTGTTTCTTGGCCCAAGCAAGTCTCTTCTTCTTATTGGTGTCCTTTAGTAGTGGTTTCTTTGCATCAATTTGACCATGAAGGCTTGATTCTCAGTCTCTTCTGAACAGTTGATGTTCAGATATATCTGTTTCTTGAACTGTAAGGCATTTACTTGGGCTGAAATTTCTGAAGCTGGTAACTCTAATGAACTTATCCTCTGCAGCAGAGGTAACTCTGGGTCTTCCTTTTCTGTGGCGGTCCTCATGAGAGCCAGTTTCATCATAGCACTTGATGGTTTTTGCGACTGCACTTGAAAAAACTTTCAAAGTTCTTGAAATTGTTTGGATTGACAGACCTTCATGTCTTAAAGGAGTGATGGACTGTCGTTTCTCTTTGCTTATTTGAGCTGTTCTTGCCATAATATGGACTTAGTCTTTTACCAAATAGAGCTGTCATCTGTATACCACCCCGACCTTGTCACAACACAACTGATTGGCTCAAACGCATTAAAAGGAAGCAAATTCCACAAATGAACTTTTAACAAGCCACACCTGTTAATTGAAATGCATTCCAGGTGACTACCTTCATGAAGCTGGTTGAGAGAATACCAAGAGTGTGCAAAACTGTCATCAAGGCAAAGGGTGGCTACTTTGAAGAATCTCAAATATAAAATATATTTTGAGTTGTTCAACACTTTTTTGATTTTGAGTTTGGATGTCTACACTATTATTCTACATAGTTGAAAATAGTAAAAATAAAGAAAAACTCTTGAATGAGTAGGTTTGTCCAAACTTTTGACTGGTACTGTACATGTAACCTACTTGGACACCAGGTCCCCACATTTCCTACTCTCCCACACCAAATAGCTTGAAGCCACAGTGTTTTTCACAGTGTTTTTTGCTCTATTTCCCTACGTGGGAGCATTGCAAACCGTAGGTCGGGATTTTCCGACTTGGTTACATGTACATTGAACAACACAGTATCTTTTTCTTTTACATATTTTTTTATTTCTGTATAACAAAAAATTGACAAGAAGTTGAAAAATAATGTTTGCTTTCCCCAATTTGTGATTGAGGGGAATTCCTTCTTATGACGTGAATATCGACTCGGGGTCACCTGGGAATCAGTGTTCTGGTAGTCAGTGTTCTGTTCTGTACGTACAGTGTAGGCCACATTTGAATGTTAAAGTTTCGTCATTTCGGTTTTTGTTAAATTTACTGAAATAACTTCAATGTTAAAGGGGAATTTTACTCGATAACCATTTCACTCATTAAAATGTTGTTTTTTGAGTAAAATGTCCCTTTCTGTAACTTTTCTACTCATGGGGGCGGCAGGTAGCCTAGTGGTTAGAGCGTTGGACTAGTAACCGAAAGGTTGCAAGATCAAATCCCCGAGCTGACAAGGTAAGAATCTGTCTTTCTGCCCCTGAACAAGGCAGTTAACCCACTGTTCCTAGGCCGTCATTGAAAATAAGAATTTGTTCTTAACTGACTTGCCCAGTTAAATAAAGGTAAAATAAAAATGGGGGTCAACTTTTTAGATGACGACTAAGGATATTAGTTGTGTTCTGTATGGTTTACTTTGTCTATGTTATCCCTTGGTTGCAATGGAGTCGCCTGAAGAGTAATTCAACTTGCATTCCTCTTTTGAACCTTAGTTGTTCTTTGTGTTGTGTGAAGAATCAAGGCCCTTTCTCTGAAAAGCAGATCTTTCTTGACTCTCTCTCTCTATTTCTCTCTGACTGTTTTTGCTGAATGAAGGTTCTCTCTACACACAGCCTCTCTCAGCCTCTCCCCCTCTCCCTTCACCTTTCCTGCAACATCTCTCTCTCTCGCTCTATCTTTCTCTTTTTATCTCTCTGTCTGACTGGCTGTGTTGACTGAATAAATAATTGTATACATCTATATATCTTTCTCTCTCAGGCTGAGCTGAATAGAACATTGTGTGATTACGTAACACGGTGGTGCTCAGGAGATGCGTCCGTGCTCTTTTTGTGATGCCCCTTCTGACACTCCTGTGTGGGATCGCCCCGCTTCTCTTTCATCACGGGGTTTCATCACGGATGAAATTCCAACTCGAGCAGGGTGAGATTGACCAGGTGTTACCTGAGAAGTGATTTAACCAAGAGAGACCAACGCTCCCTGTTTGCAGTGCTATTACATCACCCGGGTTGCTAAGCAGCACCTACTGTATGTGCTGAGTGATGATGCTCCTTGGCCCCGTTTTTCACATTTTATCGCGGAGCGCTTGCTGATGCCCCTCAGGTGAAGTGTCTCCCACACCGGTTTATGTAACACCATCTTAAACTTTCCACTTCTGGGAGTTCAACTTCCAACTGTCTTTCTCTGGTCCTGAGGCGTTTCGTGTTGTACTGCAGCAGTCACTGTTGTGCTGTTAAGGTCATGGGTGCACCTGTGTTGTGAGGTTTCTTTTTTAGCGTGCCGTTGCTGTCCCATTCTAGTGAAATGCTGATTCTCGCTGTATATGAGTTGTTCACATTTTAGTGTTGTGACATTCTCTGTTTTGCCTGTCACAAGCAGGCTTGTTTATATAAGCAGATGTTGACATAGTGTCACGTGTTCATATTTCACATCTATGCTGCTAGCTGTATTTTCATTACATTTTAGAGATTTAAACAATTCTGCCAGTTTTATAGTTATAATCTGAGGGCAGATTCTAGGTATGCAAGATAGATGCCATCTAGATACCGTCTCCTGCCGATGTGACATTGAGTAGGGCACTTAACCCATAGGTTGCAGAGGGGCTCAAGACAAGTTGTTGCCCTCCTGCCTGGCTGGCCCTGGCTTCTAACTCTTCTGTGTGTTTGTGTGTGTTGCTTTGGCGGTTTGGTTCAAGCGGAAAAAAAAGTCCATGATCTGAAAATAGCAATGCACATTCATTTTTCTTTTATTCATTTTTTAATTAACTAGGCAAGTCGGTTAAGAACAAATTCTTATGTATAATGACGGCCAAACCTGGGCGACGCTTGGCCAATTTGTGCACCGCCCTATGGGACTCCCAATCACGGCCGGCTGTGATGTGATACAGCCTGGATTCGAACCAGGGTGTCTAGTGACACCTCAAGCACTGAGATAATGTACCTTTGTCTTCTTCTGACATCTACATACACGTTATTTAATAACCCTTTAATGTTGGCTGTGACGGCACGTCCCATGCATTTTTACCTCATAGCCGCAGTGTGTGGTACATTTGAACAATGATCTACCCCTACACCCAGAGACGCACTGTAAGCCAATATGAATGGGGCTCTTAAATGCATCTTTTAAGCTTCTTCCCCCCCTTTTGTACTGCATGAGTCACTCGCTGCCCATAGGTACTCACGAGCTGTTTCATGATAATGCTCCCTGCAACCAGCCACACACAGACACAATAAACGCATTTGGGGGATTTGTCCAGGCCACCCTGTACTGCTGTGTGCTGCCCCACTGGGCCCAAAGCTGGAGATATATGCCTACCAATAAAGGACCAGTACCATCGTCACTGCAGGGGTCAGTATCTCCCTTTGAAACCAGGACTGGTATTGAATTATAATATGGCTGATTGAATGATACCACGTTGCACTCTTGTGCCGTTTGAACTTTAACCTCAGGATAAAAATGTTTTTTTAAATGTGTAGATGGGTGGATAGTAGGTTATCTGACCTAGGTCCTAGACCTAGACCATGTGTTTAGTCACTCGTTGATATAGGCTAGTTGCCCAGAGCAGGCTGCGTTAATGTAAACCCACTGAGAACAGATGAATATTGGCTAATGTCACGCTGGTATCCCTGATATATCACTGCAATACTTTGAAATTACTGCTCTGTCAAAAGGACGGTCTTTCATTGGCAGAGGACTGTAAGAGAGACAAGACGGCTGCTCTTTAGAGCCTTGCCTTTCAGTGTGAGAAGAAGCCTAAATGTCTCGTGTCGTTTGCAATCACACCTTAAAATGTCTTGGCTTGATCTGCTAAAAGAAATAGGTAATTTGACATTTCTCTACTGGGTCTTTTTTGTGTTTTTTTTGGTCCATGTCTCAGCCATATCCTTTCTTTACAGACCGGAACCCTAGTGACACACACTGACACAGTGTGTGTGTCTGTCAGTGTCACAGGGCTGGGACTGAGGTAATCGTGTCTGTCATATTGGCTTCTGTTTTTAGATGAAAATGTATTTTGAGAGTCACAGAGATGTTGATGTACTGCTCATGCTTCTCTCAGCTCATGAGGAACTAACAGAATGATATGTTCCTTTTCTGCCCTCTTGCACAGCTTCCTGGAGGAGGTGACATTGACGGCAGGCGCTGGCCAGTCCGAGAGGCTGCAGAGGGCGGGTCGTCATCCAAACAGACGCTGAATGTTTGTCGTCACCCCCCCACACACACACACACTCTCACGATATCTTGTGTCCGTTCCTTATTGGTGTCACTAGCCCATGCTTTAGTTCATGAAGGTGTCCCACTAAAAACATTCCAGTGTGTTCAGCTGTCACCACCACACTGCTGGACTCTATACCATCCCCTTAAAAACTTGTTGTAACTGGGGCAATTAACTCCAACCAAATGAACATGTAACTCAATTCGACAGTCAGGTTACCTAACCCTGGGAACTAAAACGATCTGTTCCCCCACTTAACTAGGTTACCGAGTGGCTGACTTGTGACTGAACAGAACACTCTCAATGTTAGTGTCTAACATTTGAACTTATTGCAATGTCACATTTCCTCTTAAATTGAAGTAGAAAACTCCAGGCTTATATTAGACCCTTATTTAATGACTGAAAACAGAAGTGACACGACCTTTTGAGTCTTGTTTATCTTTAAAGTGAATATATGGGCCCAAAGATGTCAAACATTTCTCTCTAAGATTACAATATGCACCGTGTATGTTTTTCTTCTTTGCCTATGTACATTTCCACATGCTATGTACATGTTGTTCAAACATACTGATTTTGAAATGAGTGTGAATAGTTTAAAGAAAATACCAATAAAGAGTGAAATGTTGTGTCCCTCATTTATCTTTGGGATTGTACAAATGCCCTGTTATGGATTTTCCTTTCCATCACCCATTTCTTGTGGCAGTTGATGGAAATAGCCTTGACTGTTTTGATTTCATTCATATGTAGTGTTATTGTGCACAACTTTCTCCCTTAGATCAATAATGAGAACATAATCCTGTTCCCCCATCCAATTCCATTATGCTAAGCCACACGCTCTCTGAACATCTTATGAGAAATGCCCCTCTGTTGTACTTTTCGTTTTTACAGTATTTCCTGCACCGTGTTTCCGCTATGACATGAAAGTACAGATTGTAAACTGTTTGGCAGTTGTTCCTTTCCAAGTGCCTACCTCCACTGCCAGCCACATGGGCCACAGATATTCAGCCTGCCTCACTATAAAACCTCTCCAAACCCCCCCCCATCACCATCCACAAATCAGATTCTCTAATCCTCCACAACAACAACCAGCATTGCTTGGGTTATGTTCATAAGTAATACAGCAGAAAGCATTTTCAACGGGGGAACGGAAATGTGAATTTCTTATTGTACTCTCCCTGTTTGAATCCATTCATTCATGTTAATACCAAATAAACCAGAGCCTGTTCACATTAACACAGTAGCAACTGCACAGTCCGGGTGCATCCCCTGGAGATTCTGACTGTGTATTCGGAGAGATCTGGGGATCAGGAAAAGGCTCAGAGTGTGTGCTCTGAGCAGCTTAATTCAGAATACTTACACAACACTGTTTTTTTCTTATTTGAGGTTAAAAAAATGTGTTCAGTTGTTTCAGTTTATTTAGAGGCTAAGTAGATGGGAATATGACTACTAGGAATGGCGCCCCAGGATGTCTCTAATTTGCCAACAACTTCCATCTGAACCCAAGAGACATGAGTCTTACGACAGGATAATTTGCCCAATTTGTGTTTGTAATGACTAAGGTGAATGTGATGGAGTCAATCTGACTCGGATATGTACAGCATTTGTCTCTTCTCATTTGTGTATCTGTATATTGAGGAGGGGAGAGGGACCAGGCACAGCTGAAAATAGTCAAGAAATAGACGACAACTACAGTCGTGGCCAAAGGTTTTGAGAATGACACTTCTATTACTTTTCACAAGGTTTGCTGCTTCAGTGTCTAGATATTTTTGTCAGATGTTACTATGGAATACTGAAGTATAATTACAAGCATTTCATAAGTGTCAAAGGCTTTTATTGACAATTACATGAAGTTGATGTTAAGAGTCAATATTTGCAGTGTTGACCCTTCTTTTTCAAGACCTCTGCAATCCGCCCTGGCATGCTGTCATTTAACTTCTGGGCCACGTCCTGACTGATGGCAGCCCATTCTTGCATAGTCAATGCTTGGAGTTAGTCAGAATATGTGGGTTTTTGTTTGTCCACCCGCCTCTTGAGGATTGAACACAAGTTCTCAATGGGATTAAGGTCTGGGGAGTTTGCTGGCCATGGACCCAAAATATTGATATTTTGTTCCCCGAGCCACTTAGTTATCACTTTTGCCTTATGGCAAGGTGTTCCAACATGCTGGAAATGGCATTGTTTGTCACCAAACTGTTCCTGGATGGTTGGGAGAAGTTGCTCTCTGAGGGTGTGTTGGTACCATTCTTTATTCATTGCTGTGTTCTTAGGCAAAATTGTGAGTGAGCCCATTCCCTTGGCTGAGAAGCAACCCCACACATGGTCTCAGGATGCTTTACTGTTGGCATGACACAGGACTGATGGTAGTGTTCACCTTGTCTTCTCTGGACAAGCTTTTTTTCCGGATGCCCCAAACAATCGGAAAGGGGATTCATCAGAGAAAATTACTTTACCCCAGTCCCCAGCAGTCCAATCCCTGTACCTTTTGCAGAATATCAGTCTGTCCCTGATGTTATCCCTGGAGAGAAGTGGCTTCTTTGCTGCCCTTCTTGACACCAGGCCATCCTCCGAAAGTATTCACCTCACTGTGCATGCAGATGCACTCACACCTGCCTGCTGCCATTCCTGAGCAAGCTCTGTACTGGTGGTGCCCCGATCCCACAGCTGAATCAACTTTAGGAGACGGTCCTGGCGCTTGCTGGACTTTCTTGGGCACCCTGAAGCCTTCTTCACAACAATCGAACCGCTCTCCTTGAAGTTTTTGATGATCCGATAAATGGTTGATTTTGGTGCAATCTTACTGGCAGCGATATCTTTGCCTGTGAAGCCCTTTTTGTGCAAAGGAATGATGACGGCACGTGTTTCCTTGCAGGTAACCATGATTGACAGAGGAAGAAAAATGATTCCAAGCACCATCCTCCTTTTGAAGCTTCCAGTCTGTTATTCGAACTCAATCAGCATGACAGAGTGATCTCCAGCCTTGTCCTCATCAACACTCACACCTGTGTTAATGAGAGAATCACTGACATAATGTCAGCTGGTCCTTTTGTGGCAGGGCTGAAATGCAGTGGAAATGTTTTTCTTTATTCAGTTCATTTGCATGGCAAAGAGGGACTTTGCAATTAATTGCAATTCATCTGATCACTCGTCATAACATTCTGGAGTATATGCAAATTGCCATCATACAAACTGAGGCAACAGGCTTTGGGAAAATTTATATTTGTGTCATTCTCAAAACTTTTGGCCACGACTGCACTAGCCTACTGTCTGGAGTGCATGTAACAGTCATTTAAACATCTCCAACATGAGATAAAACTTTGTGGTCTCCTAGAAATATGATAGAAGGAATAGATTAAATTTCTATGTTCGTCCCCAAATAATCACCATAGAAAGAATAGATTATATTTCTATGATGGTCCCCAAATACTCTAGAAGAAAAAGAAACGCACACCTATTTAGGCGAGGTGCTGGCTAGCGGAATAGAAAACTTGAATATAAAGGAGAGCAACACACTCTAGGAAATAAAGGAGAGCAGCACACTCTAGGAAATAAAGGAGAGCAACACACTCTAGGAAATAAAGGAGAGCAGCACACTCTAGGAAATAAAGGAGAGCAACACACTAGGAAATAAAGGAGAGCAACACACTCTAGGAAATAAAGGAGAGCAGCACACTCTAGGAAATAAAGGAGAGCAACACACTAGGAAATAAAGGAGAGCAACACACTAGGAAATAAAGGAGAGCAGCACACTCTAGGAAATAAAGGAGAGCAACACACTAGGAAATAAAGGAGAGCAACACACTCTAGGAAATAAAGGAGAGCAACACACTCTAGGAAATAAAGGAGAGCAGCACACTCTAGGAGCTCTGATGCAAAAATGTAATATCCAACTTTTCGACAGCCAAGCTGTCTTCATCACGTTGGACATTACATTTTTGCATCTGAGCTCCTAGAGTGTGCTGCTCTCCTTTATTTTCAAGGTCCCCAAATACTCACCTTCTCCTCTGTAATATGGTTCAAATTGAAATATTTGGGTTAACCTCCCCTCTCATCCTCTTGGTTTGATGGATAAATCTAGTAGTCCTTATTATTACAATAATGTATAGGTTCTATCGAAAATCAATAATGTCATATAAAATCATTCTCATAATGATATAAATTGTGGATTTTTGTTTATAGGCCCCTATATGGGCAGGTTATTGTTGGCTTCTTCTCAACTGACCCTTGCTCTGCTATTTTCCTAACCTACGAGCAATTTGACATCAGCCGTCTTGGTGACATCACGCCGACAGCGCAATAGATGGAGCTGTCGAGCGCTATAGTAACGGGAATACCCTTTCAGCCCGCTTGTTCGAGATCAGTGTAGCCTACCTACAGAGGTGGAGGGACGATGCCACCGTCTCGTAATAACGGACAGTGCACGACCTGACCGCGTCATCGAAATTAAGAATATACACCGTTATTGCGACATATTGGGGCAGTAGAAGAAAGGGAAAGACAGTTTATTCGTTTAAAAAAAAGATCTTATTAGAAAGAAAGGAAAATACTTGAAACTGGATGAACTCCCTGGCTCACATCCACAAAAGTGATTCTGTCATTATGAAGAAGAGCAATTTAGCCAAACGGGTAAGATATAGCTTTTTTCTTCAAGTATTGGGTGCATATTTTTTTTGTCATGCATCTTTGCATTAGGCTATACATTTTCTAGGATATAACTGGTTCTTTGCCCAGAATCGGGCATTATGCGCGCTTTGATACCACAGCTCACATTGGCGGCAATATCACACACATTGTCTAGATCACACATTTGATAGCCTACAATTCCTAAACAATGGTCTTTTGGCACCTCCTTACGCGTGCCACATTCACTGTGTAGCCTATCAGTTTGCTTGTACGAATTTCCTCAACATACAGCTTCAATCTTCTAGTGAAGAAAGAGTACAATGTGTTTTCTTGTTATTAGTGTACCATTGCCAGATGCTCGTTGTGCTGTATGGGTTGGTAGCTTTCATATATTTTATTTGCCACACCCTGGATGGTATAAGACCTGCAATTAAATTTAACGCACAGAAGAGCGCACCGTTATCATTTTTGGGGAAAGACGCGAGGAGACTCATAGTTCCTATGTCTTACTGAGAATGAGATTGAAAATGCATTTGCCTTTGAAAGAGCTCTTATTTTCTCAGTACTCTCGTGAACATCTTGTTACGTAAACTTAACTAGGTTTTAACGGATTTATTCCACTTTGAACATGCAGGGTCCCCAAGATGTCAACCAGCTGTCATCGCAGCCAGACAAAGTCGGCTGGATCCGCAAGTTCTGTGGTAAAGGGATTTTTAGGGAAATATGGAAAAACCGTTTCGTGATACTGAGAGGAGACCATCTGTACATCTCTGAGAAAGAGGTACGCACTTCTCTTTTACCTCCAATAGCATGTGTAGGCTGTAATTCTGTCTGTCTGTCTGTCTGTCTGTCTGTCGCCTTTCATGTAACCTACGCCTGGGCTGTCAGCGCTTGGTCTGTTGTTTCCAACAACAAATTTAACCAAGATTCCTTAGGTTTCGAAAACCAGCTATTGTTATAAGTCTGGAAATCGAGGCTCGCCATGGAAAGGGGATCAAATCTGACTGAATTTCTTTGGCTAAATTGTCAAATCTAAGCACAAATCACCATGCAAGCAAAAAAACATTATGCGCTGAATTCGGATTGCTTTCACTGGCTCAAACATGCCCAACTTTTGAGGTCAACAAAATACCCACTGGGCACAGAAGTAAATTCAACGTTTATTCCACATTGGTTCAAAATCATTTGATTAAAATGTTGTGGAAACAATGTTGATTCAACCAGTGTGTGCCTAGTGGGTACAACTATGGACATTGGTGACTCAGTAGCATCTTTGGGAAAATGTAGAATACTGTCCGTTACAATAGAACAAGGTTTTGACCATGGCTAGAAACATAACTATTTTGTTTGGCTGAAAGTAATGGCTTATGTCCAAGTGCTTTTATGACATGAAAGGTTCCAGTGAACAGCCTCATTATCATCACAAGTTTCAAGATCACATGACCCAGATGTTAAACCTTGAGCTGTAGCGAATTCACACCCTTCATCTACTGTATTCTGTCGAAAAGGCATTGCACCATCACCAAGGACAGGGCGTAGACAGAATCACCTGTCCATTTCTGTATTCTCTTCTTTTTTGGAGGAGGGTCAGATTCTGTTTGATGTCGCTGTTTCAATACTCCTCCCACAAGCAGTAACCATGGAGATTTATGCTACTGACAGCTGAGAGGGCACATGTCTTTCTGAAAGCTGAATAATGTCCTTTAAATGATTCCTGGAAAGGATTCCCAGAACAGCTGAATGAAAGTGCCACATAAGGACTGCATCTCTCTATTGCTCTAATGAAAGAGAGAGTGGGACTCAGGGCTCCAGCTGCACGCAATGCCAGTTTCCCCGATCCTTTTAGATCCAGAGTTTTTAAATTATTTTTTTTCATCTGTGCTGCGCTCCCTTACGGCCTGCTGGATGAGCAACAAACACGTGTCAGAAACTGAAAACACCACGGTTGACACAGCTGCGCCTCACGCATTGCCCGAGGACCCTCAAGCATCTAAGGCCTACAACCCCCCCCCCAACCCTACCGTTCACACACACACACACACACACACACACACACACACACACACACACACACACACACACACACACACACACACACACACACACACACACACACACACACACACACACACACACACTCAGCTGAGGTTCAGTTGCTTTGTAATGAGTTCACCTGTGGAACAGAACGCATCAGTTCAGCGTTGTTCTCTTTCTTTAATTATCGCCTCTCTCACACATGTTCTGTAATTTGTTGGATTTTATAGTTATTATATTGAATCTAGAAATGGCTTCCTATTTCGCAACAAAGCATCCTTCACTCATGCTGCCAAACATACCCTTGTAAAACTGACCATCCTACCAATCCTCGACTTTGGCGATGTCATTTACAAAATAGCCTCCAATACCCTACTCAACAAATTGGATGCAGTCACAGTGCAATCCGTTTTGTCACCAAAGCCCCATATACTACCCACCATTGCGACCTGTACGCTCTCGTTGGCTGGCCCTCGCTTCATACTCGTCGCCAAACCCACTGGCTCCATGCCATCTACAAGACCCTGCTAGGTAAAGTCCCCCCTTATCTCAGCTCGCTGGTCACCATAGCATCTCCCACCTGTAGCACACGCTCCAGCAGGTATATCTCTCTAGTCACCCCCAAAACCAATTCTTTCTTTGGCCGCCTCTCCTTCCAGTTCTCTGCTGCCAATGACTGGAACGAACTACAAAAAGCACTGAAACTGGAAACACTTATCTCCCTCACTAGCTTTAAGCACCAACTGTCAGAGCAGCCCACAGATTACTGCACCTGTACATAGCCCACCTATATTTTAGCCCAAACAACTACCTCTTTCCCTACTGTATTTAATTTATTTATTTTGCTCCTTTGCACCCCATTATTTTTATTTCTACTTTGCACATTCTTCCATTGCAAATCTACCATTCCAGTGTTTTACTTGCTATATTGTATTTACTTTGCCACCATGGCCTTTTTTTGCCTTTACCTCCCTTATCTCACCTCATTTGCTCACATCGTATATAGACTTGTTTATACTGTATTATTGACTGTATGTTTGTTTTGCTCCATGTGTAACTCTGTGTCGTTGTATGTGTCGAACTGCTTTGCTTTATCTTGGCCAGGTCGCAATTGTAAATGAGAACTTGTTCTCAACTTGCCTACCTGGTTAAATAAAGGTGAAATAAAAAAAATAATAAAAAATATGTAACGCACCTATTGTTCGTTTTACACGTACCATTCAATGTTTGTTAAGGAGCCATTGTTATATCATGTATATTGGTAAGTGGTGTGCTACCTATTTGTCAGGTGAAGGTAACTGCAACCCCAGTGAGAACTATTTGACCTGCGTGTACTTGCGTGTGTTATGTGCTCTGCTGCAACTTCTTAACCACTTGATTAATGGTGGTGCGTTATTCAAATGAGAACTTTGAAAAGACAGGCACGCTATTCATGAAGTAGGCCAGAAGGCTAAAAAGAACACAGAGACGTGCATCTCTGACGCTCGGCGTAACCACAGCCGAACCACCTCATGGGGCCCCGGGATAATCTTTAATCTAAAACTCCCGTCTTTGAGTTTGATTGAATGTTTTTTAGATATTGAGTGATATCATGTTGTTTGCGAGTTTGAGCACAAATTATGTTGTTGACCCATATTCACTGAATGAATTGCCTCAATCATTTTTTTATCAATCACAGATGAAGGAAAATCCTACTGTGGGTTCACTTTGAAAAATGATACTGTATTTCATGTCAGGTGTGGTTTGGAATCAACATTTTCAAGCATCAATATCCACAACATATACAGCGGCTGTTAAACAGTTGCGTTGAGACGTGACCAACATTGAGGTTGAATTCTATCTGCAATTGATTGAATTGTGGCATGAGTGTGCAAGCTGGCATTGATAGTAATCACATTGTCTGCTAACTCATAAGATTAGCTACATAAACTAGGGAAGGGCAGTAAGTAGCTACAGTAGGGCAAAAAAGTATTTAGTCAGCCACCAATTGTGGAAGTTCTCTCACTTAAAATGATGAGAGGCCTGTAATTTTCATCATAGGTACACTTCAACTATGACAGACAAAATGAGAAGAAAAAAATCCAGAAAATCACATTGTAGGATTTTTAATGAATTTATTTGCAAATTATGGTGGCTAGGCCACTCCAGGACCTTGAAATGCTTCTTATAAAGCCACTCCTTCGTTGCACGGGCGGTGCGTTTGGGATCATTGTCATGCTGAAAGACCCAGCCATGTTTCATCTTCAATGCCCTTGCTGATGGAAGGAGGTTTTCACTCAAAATCTCATGATACATGGCCCCATTCATTATTTTCTTTACACGGATCAGTCGTCCTGGTCCCTTTGCAGAAAAACAGCCCCAAAGCATGATGTTTCCACCCCCATGCTTCACAGTAGGTATGGTGTTCTT